>NC_134410.1:94016498-94333165 GCF_038048845.1 Mixophyes fleayi
ACTCACATGTTGTCTCTGTACAAATAGAAAATCAAAGTTACATAACAGACGTAAATATCTAGCTGTACCTTGATATAGTAACATTTTGAATGTCTGATAAGCAGTAGCCAGTTTATACTGCAGGGTGGCTACCCTGTGATACAATATTGGCCAAGAGGGCGATTGCTTATTTTAAGTGAAACATTCACTGTAGCTACCACTCTTTGGTAGAAATGAAGACATCCCCCACAATGCACAGAACCTTTCAGGTTAAGGCCCATGGCAGTTCTCTTGTGTGCAATGTGTTAAAGTCCTATACAAATGGACCAGATTACAAGTTCTCAATATTTACCTTAACACCGGCTTCTGCAGTGTCACCACTCTCCTGCTTCTTCTGAAGAGAAAAAACAAAAAAAAGACCCCCAAACAATAATTGTGAATTTAGTTTATTTAATGGCACACCGCAATCTTTCATACATGGTGGAAGTGGTCTTACCTTCTGTTCCTCTGATATGCAATTTAATATCTATTAATGTAATAACACACCAAACTATTTCATAAACTATTTTATAACTAGCCTGCAAACAAGAAAGCAAACTACACTGTCTTATCAATACCTTCTGCCCATTGACCCCTCTGGCGCTGGAGGTACAATGAATGTAATTTCTCCTCCAGTGTCAGAGGGGTATCTGTGTGTATATGCAATTGTAAAAGGTAATTTGCTTTTACTACATGTAGTTCTCATTTGGATAACTATCTGGCACAGTACCTATTATGTAAACATGTTTGATGCAATGCTTTAAGTGTTTAGTGTAAAGTGATGTCCTCCCTTCTTAGTTATTTTTTATTCTAATACATTTAGTTCCAAACCCGTCCTTACTTTTTTCTTTTTGCTGGAGGCTATTGGAGTCTCCACATCACTATTTTCTGTGTCGCTCACATGTTTTCTCTGTAAATTAGAAAAAAAAAAAAGTTAAGTTACACAACAGACATATACCCCAATGGGTAGTGTTGGCTGTACCTTGACAGAGGAGACACATTGAACCCCTGATAAGGAGTAGCCAGTTTATATTGCAGGGTGACTCCCCCATGATACCATGAGTGGGCAAGAGGGGGATAACTTCCTGCTTGCTATAACATGGGTATATGGAGGGGAAAAAAGCTGCATACCTTTGCTGGAGTTTTCACCACTGTAGGAGTCACAGGTATCTGTGATGCACTGAAATAAAAATGTACAATGGCTTGAGAAAATGAGAAGCAACCAACTCTCCGCAAAAAGGTACATTGCAGAGATGGGTGTAAAGATTACCCGATCGCAGAGTTTAATAAGCCATTTACCTATAATCAACATATCCTTGGCTCCAGCTCTCTGGGGTACTCTCATTGGGTTTCCCATGCTTGTCAAGTAATCCTTTCTGAATCATCATCTTCTTCTGACTGGCCTAAGAAACAACAATTCTGTTAGATATACAAATTCACAAGCATAAACTTCCTGTATGCATTATTCAGCCACAAGTGAGAGCCATCAGCTATAGGGTGATAGATGGAAGTCATCATTACTCAAAGTTCACAAAATCAGATTCACATCATATGGCTCAACAGGCTTATACAGTACATGCTGGAAACTGTTCCTGTTTGTAACTTTACCTTTGGACCAAGGCCCCACTTGCGTGGATAAGTGTCCCTCTCCATAATAACACGCTTAATCTTTGCCACAATACCATGGTCACATGTAGATATCACAGCTGTAGTCATAAGGGCAGTAGCTGCAGGTAAAGGATTTAAAAAAAATTATAGGAAAAACAGTTTCTTCACATGTGCACCTTATACTTTTATCAATGTGATCAGACAGTTTCTGTCATCTTAAGCACTAAACCAGAATTCCTGACCCAACACCTATTTGCAAAGGTAGCTGCAGAACACAGCAACCAATGCTAGTAGGCGGTTGTTTCCCTGAATTCTTAAGACAAGAACGCAGAAATGGAAGCCTGAAGGCTCAGAGAATGGATAAACTTTGTCATCACATCACATTGATGATTCAAGTTAAGCTAGGAAGAAAAGTTACTTACCTATGCAGATTGCTTCACCTTTGGTTGTTATCACCACAATATCCTGGTTAATTTCAATACCATCTTCATACCTCAGAAGGCCAGGCAGCATAATCTTTGCCCCATAACATATAGCATTAACCTGTGGGGAGGAAAAGTAAACTTTCACGAGACAAAAACAGGAAGCATTCTTTTTATATGCTCAATGCTACTGTGTAATACTTACAGCACTGTCCTTCATGACCAGTCTTTTATGAGATACCAGAAGCTTTTCCAACGGAAAGATAACTCTACGAAGGTAATTTTCATCCTTATTATTATCATATTGCCATTGAGCATCCAATACATCATGCATCGTGACAAGATTATCCTATAATAAAAAAATAAAAAAAAAAAAAAAAAAAAAAATATATCAATATGCTGCCAGGAAAGATTGGCCAACTGAAACTGTCACCTCCAAGCCAAGACAAAAACTTGTCTGAAAGCCTGTGAGTTTGTTAATGTCCCAAAGCTAATTACCAGCCACAGGGAGAGAGGCCTTTGACTGAACTCAACGCTTTTGGGTGGGCATTTTGAATGAAATTGTTACCTTCTCTCCCAGGACACCTGAACGAACCCTGCGCAGCTCCTGCATCTGCCCACCAACCCCAAGCAGCAGACCAAGGTGAACACAAAGAGTGCGGATGTATGTACCAGCTTCACAGCTCACCCAAAATATACCTATGGGAGAGGGAAGCAAAAAACAAAAATCTCATACATATTCTAGCTTTGTTATGTAGGACTAAAGTAATGTTTTACCAATTCACACTCGGAGCCATCAGTAATTGGGTGATAGATATTAGTCAGCATTACATAGTTCATGAAAGTTCATTCACATCATATGGCTCATAAAGCAGTTTCTCTTTGTTTAAGTAAAGTGGTTTAGTTCCAACTAACAAATTACAGGGCTTTAAAAGTGGGCTGCACAGAATAAGTTCATGTATAGGCCCATCTAAAGGTTTTTGCCCCTTTAAGCAATTAGGATACAGTCCTGTCCCCTCTTAATGAATCAGTGGTGTACTTTGACAGAAGCTAGTCCAAATGACCAACCCAGGATACTCACCCAGTCTACGCTCTGGATCATATTCTATGAGTTTGCTCTCATAGATTGTTCTTACACGCAACTGTCTCTTCACAGCAGCTATCAGAGGAGGCCTCTGAAAAAGCGCACCTGTGAGAGTCTCTAGAGCCTGTAGGACAAGAGGAAGAAAAATGTTAATAAAAATTTACACAAGTTATATTTAAATCAATATACACAAAACCCTCCAGCTTGATCAGTCAAGTATGCCTCATCTTAACCATAAGCCAAACCTCCTGCTCTTAAACACTGAGTGTAAGCAACACTGCAAAACACAGGATCACCAGCCCAGCATAGAGAGCACACCAGATTCCAAACATGGAAACTAGTGCTTCAGAGACAGCTATAGGATCAGAGAATGGATAAACTGTGTCATCATGTACACTGGGGGTTCAGATGTATTGAAAAGCTGAGGATAGAGGAAACAAAAATAAAGATCAGTAAATAACTAGCACATTTTACCCGTGAAAGTTGCAGTTCATTCTCCAGTGCATTGTGAAGTCTTACAATTCCAACATACTCTTTACCTAAAAAACAAAACAAAAAATTCAAAGTTGTAGAATGAGAATGTTTGTCAAGTTGCTAAGAGATTGCTCCTAACACGTGCTTAATCTCATACCCTCCAATTAATAGTGCTGCAAATAAAAAAAACTAAGAAATAAAAAACACAAACAGGAGCAACTAGGCGTACTAGTGCCTTTTCCAACTGAAGTCGTGTCGCTAAATATCTCCAGCTCACAAGGGGATATTTTAAAACAATATCCATTAATTTAGTAGTAAGTTACAAGATCACTCACCTGCACTCTGCTGTGATTTCACAAGTCGTGTAGCACGGTCAATGCATACTATCAAACAACCTGTAACTTTTGGATCCAATGTTCCACTGTGACCAGTTTTCTCCACCCTCAAAATGCGGCGAATCCATGCTACCACCTCATGTGAGGAAGGGTTAGCCGGTTTATCCAGATTAATGAATCCTGTTCTGAAGAGATAAAAAGTCAAGAATACATAAAACAGATTAGATTCCAACACGAGAGAAGACTGGATTTGTGGACTAGAATTGACCTGTTGCAGTCAAAACCTTGCTCTTAAAGGATCAACAAATCTAAAATATAAAGTCTCTACAAGTTTGTTTTTCCCATCAAGGTGATATTAAATGCATTGTTTGGATATAGTAGCATTCACATGTCACTTGACAGTAATATGACAATTGTTTGGCAAGGTGATCAGCATAGAAGGGCATTTCAAATACTCTCCCCTTTCCTCCAGATTTACAACAGATCCTTCTGAGCCCAGAGTGTCAACAGGCATGTGTCCAAAGACACCCTATTTCACAGGTGCCACAGTGATCCATTCAGATGACATGTAAATGTCTATTATTGTCTCTGTACATTTAAAGCTCAGGCAATTGTAGTTCCAGCGCATTCTTGGGAAATACTCCCACTAGACTGTGCGCTCCTCTAAACAGCACTTTAACATATTAATCCCACAAACCAGGTATCCCAGATACCTCGATACTTACTTAACATATTCAGTGATGTCTCTCTTCAAGGGATTGGAACCAGATGGAATGGGGGTGTAGTGTGCTGTCCGAACATTTAGTTTATCAAAGTTCTAAGAAAGAAAGGCAGGTAAGAGTTGACCCACACATTGTACCAAAGAACCATGACAATTTGCTTAAAAAGAATGTGCAATAGATCATGTAAAGAAAAACTGATATATAAAAAGAAAACCACAATACTAACTTCAACAGCTTAATATCTAGAAAGGTCAAGGATATACAAATACTGCCCCCTCACTCATATTGTAATGATCAAGAAAAACCTAGATCAGCAGTGGTTTTAGATCCACTAAGAACTTTATAGATCTGAAGCAGTTCCTGTGTTTTAGAAGTAGTTTGCTCTGTCCCAATAACACAATCCCAGTGTTAGTAATCCTATGAAGTACCCAGGGAAAAGGTGGGCAGCATCAGCCCCCTGGGCCAATCCCATAATGGGCTACCTTGGGCTGGGTCATCTGCATTTTTTTTTTTACCTTAAAAATATTCCCAATAAGCTACTGAGTTGAGTCTTCCCCCCCCCCCCCCGTGCTAAAATTTGCCAGCCCTTCTCTGGAAGTACCCCATTTTAGGATTACACTAAATGTAGCCAGTAAACAAATTAGTGGTTATGTTTGCAAAACAGATCCCTTAGACAAAAGGGTCAAGATACAAATATATTTACAATACATACTAACCTTGAGCAGCAGAGGCCACTGAGACGTATTCAACTGAGTAACTTTGGATTCTGGTTGAATGAGAAAGCTTCCTTCATGCTGAATATCCTGCAAAGAATAGCAGAGTCAGAGTTTGATAGTGATAAACCAAAACACAAGACTGTGGCAACACAGTGTTAACCACTGAAATAAAGAGCTAATTTGCGCTAATCACCAACACAGGGTAACCCAGAAAGGGAAACAATGGAAGACTCAGTGGTTAGCATTTCTGCCTCACAGCACTAGGGTCACGAGTTTGATTCCCAACCAGTGCCTTATCTGTGTGAGGTTTATATGTTTTCCCTGTGTTTGCGTGGGTTTTACTATGTGCACCGGTTTCCTACAACACTACAAAAACATACTTGTAGGTTAATTGTCTGCTAACAAGATTAATCCATCTGTCTATATGTTAGGGACAGTACATTATGTTAATATGGGGCAGGGACTCATGTGAGTGACAAATTCTCTGTATAGCACTGCAGAATTGGTGGTGCTATAAATGATTAAGGATGATGAAGGCCTGGCAAATTATGTTCCAATACTGTATGTACAGTTTGTCTAAAAGAGCAGTGGGGAAGAGATCAAGTTACAAGGATGGCTGGCATGAGCACGTTCTAACACATGCTACATTTTAGAATCTTACTTTCACTAAGGAAACCACATTTCTTTACAGTAGACAATTCAGGGCCAGAAAAAAATGGCTCCAGCAGTGTGGCACTTAAAATACTTGCATGAAAACATCACAAGGCTACCTAGGCATTTATAATTTTTAATCCAAGGACCAGATCCCCACTACAGTATACACTGAAAAAAACATTTGTCAGAATTACACAAAAAAAAGCCAGTGTTAAAAGGTGGCTTTCCCTATTATGCCAAAAAGGGGTATATGTTGCAAAAAGAAAGTTAAGCTAAAATGGATACAATGAACACAAAAGTGCAGATTAAATATCATATGTAAAGTTAAAACAAAATATCTAAATCCAATTTATGCACATAAACGGTATATGAAAGCCTGGTGTCCGCATTTACATAGCTAATCTATTGCATAGACAAACATTTGAAAAATGCCCCTTATCCTGCGCAACATTACGAAAAATGAAAGTTCAAAAGAGCCAATAAAAAGTTACCGTACAGTGCATACACCAAAAAAAAAAAAAAAAACAAATATGAAAGAAATACACTCACTGCAATCTCCCCGAGTGTTTGAATCCGCGACTTCTTTTTCTTAGAGCCTAGATTTAATGATGAGAACGATTAAGACACTACATATTGCGCGCTAGAATGAGACAGGGTCACTCACGTAGATTGTTAGTGAATAAAAGTTACACAAATAAAAACCGTGCTGCAAACACTGCCGCACAGGGCAAAAAATGACTATAAACTTTTTTGCACGAGCTGAAAAGCAGCAGTGCCCTTACCCTCTCCCTCCGCCATATTTCCACCCTCGCTTTCTCCACGCGGCGACTGAGACAGAAATGCTCGAGAAGCAGCAGGATATACCACGTGGGAGGACTCATGTCTGAAGCCAGCCTCTTCCGTCTCTTAAATCTACACTTGTATCCTCTTCCGACAATTCTAAGCGCCATGTTGTTGTGGCCTCGTGGAAATGCTTTATGGGCTGATCTTCGAAAATGTGGAGGAATATCGCAGACATTTTCACACAGTAAAACGCACGTAAAAATGTCTCATCCACTAAATAGAGCTGCACAACAGGAACGTTTTTCAAATGTAAAAGTAGAGAATGCGTAAAAGATTTTTTTTTTTAAAGTATAGTTGGGACACCGAGAAGCAGATGACCACAATACAGATTATGGGGTCCCAAACCACCGGTTACGCATCTCTGGCTTACCATACTCATTTTTTTTTTTTTTAAATAGTAATTGTCATATCTGACAGGACTTAAGTCACAATTGCTGGGACTGTTGTGAGGTATGTCTCGATCACCACGTTCTGCACTGCAAAGCTACGGTGGTTTTAGGAGACTAGGTTTGTGAGCCTAGGGGCACGGCCGGTGATAGCCTCCATGGCGCCCTAGGCATTTTTACAAAATCGGCGCCCCAGCCCCCCCCCCCCCCCCAACAATCGGCGCCCTCCTCCCTCCGTCTTTCCTTACCTCACCACCGCCGCCTCTCTGCTCCGTCTCCTCCCCTCCACTCACTGAGTGGAGGGGAGGAGACGGAGCAGAGAGGCGGCGGTGGTGAGCAATAGCCTCTTCCCCCGTACATCTGAATGTTGTGCGGCGGCCGTGACAGGTATGGTCAGCGGTCGCCGCACAGTTTTAAAGTACTTTTAATTCTGGCGCCCTCCAGAGCCCGGCGCCCTAGGCAAGTGCCTAACCTTGTCTAATGGGAGCGCCGGGCCTGCCTAGGGGGCATATTTAACAAATAATGATAGTGCACTATCCTGCACTTATCATTAAAAAAACGTCCCTCTGTGTCCCTCGCATATTTAAGAAGGGTGCATCACAGCAGATATCATGGATCTGCTGCTTTGCATTCCTTTTCGTTTGTGGGAGCAGTCACCATTCTACAGTATGGTGACTGCTCCCAGCCGCAATCTAACAAGTTCCGAAAAAAACATTTTTTTCGGAAACTTGTCATGTTAATGTATGCCAGCCGTACATTATCATAATGGAAAGTTTTCAGTGCTGCTCCGAAGAGCAGAGCTGGACAGCACATGTGTGGAGGGATCACATGATCCCTCCCTGTCACTCACTGCTCGCTCTGCAACTATAGTTGAAGAGACAGAGCGGAGATGTCTGTGCGTATGTGCAGTTCTTCGAACTGCACATGCGCAATTCCACTGTGAAGACAAATGACCTGGAGGACATCACGTTCCGAAGACGCAGGGTAAGTGTGATTTTTTTTTTATCACAGAAACAGCAGTTTATTGGAACTGCTGTTTCTGTGTTCTGTTTTTAATACATTTGAGAAATAGTTCAATCCTTATCCATGCGATAAGGATTGATAACTATTTTTCATTTTTGACAAGCATTGATAAATGTGCCCCTAGGGCCTGATTCATTAAGGATCTTAACTTGAGAAACTTCTTATTTAAGTCTCCTGGACAAATCCATGTTACAATGCAAGGGGTGCAAATTAGTTTTCTGTTTTGCACATAAGTTAAATACTGACTGTTTTTGAATGTAGCACACAAATATCAACTTTAGATTTCAGTGTACAAATAAGCTATCAAGTATTCGTGTGGTACATGAAAAAACAGTATTTCACTTATGTGCAAAACAGAATACTCATTTGCACCCCTTGCATTGTAACATGGTTTTGTCCAGGAGACTGAAATAAGAAGTTTCTCAAGTTAAGATCCTTAATAAATCAGGCCCCTAGTTCTTTAAAAGCACTAGGCACAGGCGATATGGCATGATGATACAGCCACGTTTCCAGCACTACATGACAACGTGACGTCCCCTATTTGGATGGCCCGATTCCAAAACTTAAAATATTGGGAGGTATTCATTTATGATAGGATGTACTAAAAAGAATGACAGTTCCAGTCTGCAAGAAGGAATGCCAATTGACTTGTTTTTATATTGTCCTGGCCTAGAGCTGGATTAAGGCTCTGGGGTAACCCCTATGATGTCACATGGTTATCATTTTAGACAAGTACACAGGCAATACTGTGTGCACTACTGTTATGTGCACACAGTTCTGCCTTCACGAGCAGTACACAGTGAAGCGAGACATACCTGCCAACTGTACTAAGCGAAACAGTCACCCAAATTTGGGACTGCCCCACCAGATTCAGGACAGTTGGCAGACTGTCCTGCTCTCTCCTACCTGTTCTTGTCTGTTAAAGTAATTCTATCATTTTAAAATAAGCATTGCCCAATCAATTGAATGTGTGTCCAAAGCTCAAAGTGATTTATTTTTAACAGATGTAAATAGTCAACAATTCAATACATTATTATATCATGATAAAGTACAGTACAGCACAGCCAATACCAAAAGATAAGTACATACCAATGCAATCGCTTGCGCTCGCTTGCGCACCCACGGGACCCGATGGACAATATTCTGTATAGAATATTGTGTCAGAGTTGACTGAGGCCCCAGTGAGATGCAGCTAATATATATACAGTCAGTGTTTCATTGTGAACAATAGAGATGACGTAGATTGTTTCTATAGGTCCAGACGTTGGGTGGGTCCAGGCCAGACAGGTAATAGGTTGATTCAATCTAAGGAATCCAAAGGTGGGGGTCTTCTCTCCAGGGGGTCTGCTCCTTTTCATAGCCAGTATCATACAAAGGTTTTACTCTCTAATATCAATAGCTAAAGTATGCAATGTGCGATCTCTTCGCCGACTGCACCGGACAGCTGCTGATGATTAGGGCTTCAATATGATATCAGGCATGACACCTTTCCTATTACCTAAACCTTTAATAACATTACAATGTACATATAATCAATATATATATATATATATATCTATATATATCTATATATATAGATATATATATAGACTAATAATAAACCGAATACTATCTGCTCCTGAATTACAGTGTAACAGAACCAATATGAAATTATATAAATAACTGTTGTAATGCGAGTGTGTGCGTACGCATTTTACCGTGCGAAAGCACCACGTCACGTAACACGTGGCGTACGCTTCGCAATACGCACGGCAAACCAATATTGAACCAATATACTTTCGTTCATCCAATTATACGACTTTGACAGTCCACCCTTTGATAGTACAATAAACTATCACCTTAAAGGTGTTATAAGCAGGATCTCAGTACCACGTTTCATTGTTATGTAATACAAATCCCCCTTGGTGTATGTCCACGCTGTTTGTAGATCTAAACAAGTTATCATAAGAGAGAGTCTTAATCCTCTAAACGACTTCTTCTTTTACTATAAACCGTACACTTCTGGAGCTTGGAGATAACCTTTTGTATGCCCTTCAAGGGTGCAATAAAACACTTAATACATTATTTGGAAAGGTACATGGTACAGTAGAACGTGTATCAGCTATACAGAATTCTCTACTACAGTTCTTCAAGTTTAACAGGTTCTTCTGTCCAACGCATGTCTTTAAGCTCAGAATACATTTAAACACTTCATGTTCATCAATAGCATCATCCTCTGTCTATCAATAATGTCATATGCAATCTCCTTCAGCTTGCGTTAATATACACACATCTAATAATGTCACCAGTTCTTTTCATCAACACTTGTGGGCGGGCTATTGTCTGTTCGTTCTTCCCAGTCTCCCAATACTCAGATTTAACAGTGATCGGCTTGTAAAGCATTGGGAGACTTCAGACTAAGGGACCTAGGTGTCCTACTTTTTCCCCTAGTGACCTCCCACCCATAGTTCGGGTACCTCAAGAATATTTAGTGGAAAGAGAACTAATCCTACTTGATATAATCACTGAGGCACGTGTGAGCACGCCCAGCCCTTTGTTTGGTCTAAAACCTTACCCTCCCAAGAATGATAATCATTCTCAAGGATGCCTGCTCAAGTCCGAATATTACTGGACTGGCATCGCTGGGTGTGTCTCTTTTCTAACCATGGGGTAGCCGTACTTACGGACGTAATGCTACTCAGACAATAGCCCCTTGCACTTTCTCCAAGCTCCAAGGTTTTCAAATTTTCCTTTACCCCTGAATTGAATAGAGTAATTGGCCGGACTGATTATGCTACTAACTTCTTCCTCCCCAATACCTCCTTATCATTACCCGAACCAGTCTCTGTCACCTGCTAATAATCAAAAGAATTAACCGTCCTGAGAAGAGAGTGAAATGAGAGAACACAAAAGAGGAAAAACTACAACTTCATGCTGGACAACAGTCTTAGCCTTTGGCTCAGGTGCTACTAACTGCATTCGAGGCCTTCCAGTACAGACTCATGAGTGCCCTTGGACCCTTCTCTGAGTGTTGGCCCCTCTACAGTGGGTGGAATGGGCACCAGTGTGTCTCTGCTACCCTTGAAGCCGTGATGCTGGTAGCCTACACCTGGTACCTGTCTGTCAAATAACCTAAGCTTAAGAAATTTCTGCTCCACAACTTACTCTCCCGATCCAACATCCTGACAGTTAGTGTGACTTTTCAGGAAACAGTGTTTTGGACGCTCTTTGTTGCTGTCTCACTATTTACCTTCTCTCAAGATCTAACCTAGCCTCCCAGTTACAATCTCATCTCACGAGGGGTCAAGAACATTTCAAAAACTAACAGGTTAGGAGTCTGCCCAGGAGTGATCTTTTGGTAGCGGGAAAGGACTAGTGGCCGAAGCTATCAGTCACTTCAGTCAAGTTCCAACTCTTAATCTATTCAATTCGTTCTACCGAGTACCACTACTTTATGTTCACACTGGTTTATGGCTAACAAAGTATGTGATTTGTTACCACTACTCATACATTATACCTCTATTATCAATAACATGAATACCCCTATCATCTATTATAACTCTAGGACTATCACATTGAATAACAAAAGTTTTGAGTATGACACAGTAATACATTAGACACATTTCAATACACCTTTATCCAGACATATTTCATTGGTACACCAGTGTATACTTGAGGATCCTGCATGGTGGTAATTGGATGACGTGTATTTGTTTTACCTGGAGGAAAACCCATCAGCAGGAGGGATATGGGATGGCTCTATTGGTCTACCTTGTCCCTCTCTCCAGAGTCCACCAGACTCCTCACCACATCTCTTCACCTTCCAGACAGTTTATCCCTCAGGTAACACAAATCTTCCTATATTAACCAATATGTGTATGCGTGCATGTGTGTGTGTGTGTGTTCACATTTTAAAACTTAAAACAATACAACAAAAAACAAAACAAAACATAGATTTGTTAACTGTCACATAAAACCCTGCTGTCTATTTGACAGCTTTGTTCGCCCTGGTGTGACAGCCATGTATGGTCGTGTGTGTAAGTGTGGACTTTACTAGCAGCTACTTCAGTTGGTAACTGTGTCACTGTATAAAGTCCTCTATGTAGTGTCCTAATCATGTGCTGGTATTGCTATAAAACGATTTCTCAGTCACCTCAACAACGCCCCCTTGACTAGAAAAATGCTGAAGACCAATGTATATCAATCGATTTTCCCTCTGCCAACTCACATGTCATTCTCAGTACCTCACATTCAGCTACTTGACTAAGTGGGAAAGGCAAAGGGGTCTATTTCTATAACACTTTCTTCAAATATAACAGTATCCAGTACATGCCTGTCTAACAGTAAAAAAATATAAAACATGAAAATTCTACATTTTCTAGGGTTTCACATTATGTCGTATCTTGTAGTAAAAATCCTACTCCAATGTTCTATACAGAGATGCATATCTGTATGCCTAACCTCTAGCATTCTTCTGTCCTCCTGTCCTCCCCACCCTTTGTGCATCCATATAAAGGCACATTTTTGTACAGGAGGCACGAACCAAACCAAAAAAACAAAACAGATATGCAATCTATAAAACATGAATCGTATTTCCACAACAGAACCTTTCTGCTTAAAATCAGCAGTTTCTATACACATGAAAACAAAACCCCTGACTGTTTCTGTAACTCATGTCAATCTAGTGTGTGTATCTCTGAATTTGTCTTATGTAAAAAAATAAAAATATGTTTTAGCCCCATTGTTGAGACTGTGTCTGATTTTATCTCTACCAGAGCAGAGAGAGAGAGAGAGGGAGGGAGAGATGGAGAGAGGGAGAGGGAGAGAGAGAAAGGGAGAGAGAGAGAGGGAGAGAGAGAGAGAGGGAGAGGGATGGAGAGAGAGAGGGAGAGAAAGAGAGAGAGGGAGGGAGAGAGATAGAGAGGGAGAGAGAGAGAGACTAGCGTTTGTGTAAAAAAATGAGAAATAGGAAAGCAATGAATGATGGGAATATAAAGATTTGAATACAAATATACATGTAGAAAGGGAGATTTTTTTACAACAAAATGACAGCTGGATTGGACTCTGACTCTATGGGGAAGTGATTGTATTCATTCCACTGCTCCCCTTAGCTATTTGCTAACTATGACCCCTCCCCATACTTAACTAGGGGGTCTTAACAGTGCAATCCAGCGTCGTCCGTCATTTGTTCATTAAGAACTCGGTATCTCATTGACTACATACCTTTTCAACGGACTTTCCTAACTTATAATAGAGAAATGTAAAAATTAACTGTTGATGACTCATCTGAGATACCTACGATATTTTGGAGCAAAGTATGTATATACTTCATTGTTGGATAATGATTCTCAGCCAAACAAATTATCATGAGACACTGCAGCCTAAAACAAGGAGTGTTCCATTTGTCTATTGTTAATTAGTCTTTCAAGAGTAATTCTTCTATTTCTCTATCTCACCCCTTTTTAAACACTTGTCTATACTTCTTTTGTCTGCCTTTATCTGTGAAGAAAAGACAAGATAGTTATCTTTAAACAACAAACAAGCCAAGCATTCTCATTCTTTACCATCGGCCAGCGATTAGGAAAACAAGCATTTGACAACATAAAACAAACAAAATCAACAAAGATTACTTTTTAAACTCAGTTTCTTCCTAAAAGTACACACTAATACTTACCATAGATTAAACACCCCCTGGTTGTAGGACTGCAATGTCTGACCTGAACTCTAGAGTTAGTTATAGTTCTCCCCCAAAGTATTAGTTGTTACAGAGTGTGCAATCAATTGTAGGGGAACCTCTGAGAGAAGTGTACGCTTCTTTTGTGGATGTCTATGTGATTTCCACCCCAGGTATCCGTTCTTCTCTCTACACAGTTCCTACTCATGTGTCCCTTCTTACGGCAGTAGAAACACGTCCCTGTCATGTCTGCACACTGTTTTGCTAGGTGTCCTATTTTATTGCATTGAAAACACTTCCTCAATTCATGTTGTTTCTCTTCCTTTTTACAATCTCTTGCGAAATGGCTTTCTTCGTTACACTTAAAACACCTGATTTTTCTATGTTTCTTATTATGTGGGTTGTATGCTGGTGGTCGGGTGTGCAGACCCTCTAGTGCTGGGATACTTACCATCATTACCCTATCACTTAGTGTCTCTTTCTGTTCATTTATACTTTTATCATGTCCTATACCTGACTCCCTGAGAGCACTTACAGTGATTCCTCTCCAGTTTGGTAATGAAGTTTGCACCCTTCTTTTCAAGTTTTCCCTGAGTCCATCCTTTAGAACTTTAACAGCAACCTCTCTGTAGGGTACACTATCTTTTATGTCTGGTACCCCAGTATATTTGCCCATTGCTATCAGAGCTCTGCAAAAATAGTCTGTTGTATTTTCACTATCTTTTTTGCTGGATAGTAAAAATTTTACTCCAGTCCACTATCACTGGGAAATATATGGCCAACCGTGAGATTATTTGTCTAATATTGTCCTGATTATCATCCTCGGTTAAGGATTCATCCTCCTCCAACATACAATCCTTAATGAACTTTTGTATATCAGTATTGAGAGGAAGACGGGTCTTCAATAATACTCGCCAATCGTTATTAGTTGGCTCATACATATTACCATAATATCTAATAAACTTCTGACATTTGGTCAAATCTTTCCTAGGATCAGGGAAATCAGACAAAATTGAAAATGTTTCAGACCTAGTGCATGGATCATGCTTTGCTACATGTTTTAAGGGAACATCACTATTCCTGTCCGCTTTCCCATTGGGAACTGTTGTAGTGCAGACAGGAGGTAAGTCTACCAAATGACTATGTTCTGAACTAGTTGCTGAAATTGCTGCTGCAGTACAATGGATGTCTCCCCCTGTGTTAACCTTTTCATTATTCTCACCACTTTCAGCCGCTGCCCCTGCTGGTGGGACCGTCCCTCTTCTTTGTCCTGAAACATTACTTTTAACATTACTTAAAACAACATACAAGTTACCAGTTACAGTTTTTACATTTTTGGTATTGGCTGTACTTCCCGCCCCGACCGAATTTTGTCGGGGGCGTGTTTGCGCTCAGTTCGCCACGTTTAGCAACGCACACTTCCGGAATGCTTGTTTCCGGTATGCTTACTTCCGCTGAACACGCGTTTTTCGCTACATTGACTTCCGCTGTGCGTTCGCTGCTCTGCCACGTGTTACCTTCCATTTGCCACGATGTTAAACAATGATTATGTGCATTTCTCACTTTCGTTGACTTAATCAACCGTACTTTATCTTTTACGTCAAGTAATTATACTATGCACATATACTATCAAGACGATTGTTTAACCACATGGCAAATCTACCGGAAGTTAGCGTACGCACAGCAGGAAATACACATACGCTCAGCAATGCAATACACTTTAAAACGTAAAACAACAATAAAAAGAAACATTTTTCTTTCTTGTCCCTAGATTCCAATTAGCGTTCCTTCAGTCTATGCAACAACGGACATTCGGTTTCGCAAAACACAGTGAACCACAGGTCTTAAACGCATTACGTTCTTTCCTGCTTATGCGACGCATCCGTCAATCCACCCTTTGTTGAGGAACCGAATATCGTAAGCGTTGCATACCTGCCGATAACGTAACTCACCTTCGAGCCCCCAAATTATTAAAGTAATTCTATTGTTTTAAAATAAGCATTGCTCAATCAATTGTATGTGTGTCCAAAGCACATGGTGGTTTATTTTAGCAGATGTAAATAGTCAACAATTCAATACGTTAACATATTATAATACAGTACAGTACAGCACAGCCAATACCAAAAGTTACATACATACATACCGCTGCAATCGCTGCGCTTCCATGGGTCCCAATGGAACAGTGTATCTGTTAGATTACTGTGGTCAGAGTAGACTGAGAGCCAAAGGAAGCGCAGCTATATTATATACAGTACAGTGTTACACTTGAACAATAGAGATGACGTAGATTGTTTCTATAGGTCCAGGCACAGGGTGGCTTCAGGGTAAACAGTTCATAGGCTGATTCAGTCTAAGGAATCCAAAGGAGGGGGTCGTCTCTCCAGGGGGTCTGCTCCTTTCATAGCCAGCATCATACAAAGGATTATTCCCTAATATCAATAACTAAAGTATGCAATGTGCGATCTCTTCGCCGACTGCACCGGACAGCTGCTGATGATTAGGGTATCAATATGATATCAGGCATGACACCTTTCCTATAACCTAAACCTTTAATAACACTACAATGTACATATAATCACTATATATATATATATATATATATATATATATATATATAGACTAATAATAAACCAAATACTATCTGCTCCTGAATTACAGTGTAACAGAACCAATATGAAATTATATAAATAACTAAATGTTGTAATGCGAGTGTGTGCGTGCGTATTTTACCATGCGAACGCACCACGCCACGTAACACGTGGCGTACGGATCGCATTTGCATGGCTAAACAATATTAAACCAATATACTTTCGTTCATCCAATTATATGACTTCAACAGTTTTCAGCGAGAGCTTGCTGATTATACCTCGCCTGCACCTGAGCATGAGAGATAGAATCTCCATAGCGGGGCTCACTGAGAAGTGCTGAAAAAAGCATATAGCGTACAATCTGCACCGTGCAAAGAATTAAATGGCCGTTTAAAAGATGCAGTGCAAAATGTCAGTGTGACACACAGGTGGAAAGTGGAGATGGTTCAGACCACTACCATTACGAATTTAAATCTTGCACCGCTGCTGCTGACGTAAATGCACAAATGTTTAAGCAGCAGTTAAAAGTATGCATGGACTAATACATTGCACAGCAATGACAATACAGCAAAATGGCATCACCACTTCATTATGCAGCTTACTTATGTTTCATTAAGAATTTTAAATTTTAATGTGCTATAGAGTAACCTTTCAGATGAATCACATCAACATTTCTGGGGGTAACCAGTAACAGACCATTAACTGCTAGGCAAATCCAGAGAGGTCTGTGCTGAATTTCACACATGTTTATTGTTTGTGTTGCATTGTTTTGTGGGGCTTATGGTGTCAGCATCATGTGATTGCACAGGATGTAACAAGTAGTAGGATTACACAAAATCTTTTGCAGAGTAGTATACATAACAGTGTAGAAATTGAGAGAGCCAGATTGAAGAGAAGATAGCAATGTTCGTTTATGAGACATTAGAGAGCAGGCAGTTCTAGTGCAGTGTGTATCTAAAGGTAAAAATTAAGCAGGAAAGCTAGCTTCTTCTGGGTTTATATTGTTACTGACTGTCAATATGTCTCCAGAGGCTGCAATTCTACCTCCTGCAATGCCTCCCAGACACCTCACTTTGATTGTTTTGCTCTGTGGGTTCCTGGCACTGTCGTTAGACGTAGTGGCCCTTGTTAGCCCTTCTTGGGTGACCTCCAAGCATTTCTCTCTATCCCTGTGGGAGATATGCAACCAACAAAGAGACGCATGGTACTGCACATCTGCACTGCACAGTGGTAAGTAAGAGATGAGTCAAGGGTTGGGTAAAAAAATTGAACAATATTGATATACATGAAATTGCTGGAGCAACTAGATACTAAATGAATAGCAAATTGAACTAATGTAGGTGAGATAATTGAAGAATCGTGTCAGATATTGTCTGCTGGAATTTCATATATTTAAATTAGAGAAAAAAAGTTATTTTTAAGTTTTTGTGCATATAGATAGCTGCTTGTATGAGGTTATACAGGGTGTTTATTGAAACAAATATCTGAAAGCAGTTGATGACAAGAAACTAATGCTGTGTTACTAAGTGGATAATATTATGGGAATAGTACAGTAATGTTAGGTTAACAGAAATATGTAAACTATTTTATTACTATTGTCATAGAGCTGTTTATAGTATAAACTAGTCCTTATATCAGAAATCAAGATCTGACTGCATGTAATCTTGATTTCTGTCTACAACATTTCTGTCTATGACTGTAACAGATTGTTACAGTCATAAGACAAATATGTGTATTATTTGGAGTGACTTCTGTGACACTTGTCAGAACATGTGTGACACACAGAACATGTGTGATATTAGATAGCATGATACAACATTTGATGGAAATACATGTATTTACCTAATATTAACAAATTGAACATGACTTAAATTTAAATTAGTTTAGAGTTTATTGTCAAACTATACACTTCAGCATTCTCTTTCTAAATAATGACATACACCATGACCATCTATTTATCACAAAAATGTTAAAAAAAATACAGTGAGAAGCTTATTGAAACCTTAGGGTGTAGTGCAACGAGTGGGGTTGCTAAGGAAACTGGCTACTGAAACTGGACCAACAATGGCTACTGAAACTGGACCAGCGCTCTGTGTAAAAGTGTCCTGTATAATGGGGAAACTTGTGCAATAACTAAATGTCACCAGATGAATTTCAGGGGTCCTTGTGAACTGATGAACTGTATTGCTGACAATTATCATACTAGGTACCCAGCTTACTGCCAGGGAGTATTGATACCGGGGTACCCACAGGCTATTTGCCCAAGCTAAATGGGATATCAGCTGCAGGATTAATCCTTCACTGCAGAGGCTCCTTCACGGATGCTGCTGGCAAAGCTGCTGTCACACTTCACTGCCACCACACTTTCATCAGGCACAGAGATCCACAAGACCCACATGGATTCAGGATGAAGGAAAATTTCACTTTAGCCTCCGATTCTTCAGACAGTTGGTGCAAAAGGAGCCGTAATCGCTCATCAATCCTGACAACCAACTTCACGATTCTCTCTCTGGTCTCCACAAAGCTGTTCACCCAGCCTTTGGTTCCTATCCTTCAGGGAGGTGTTTTCCTCTTTTACCTACCCAATCTTTTCTCCTGTGGCTGGATGGTGACTCCCTATCTAAGATATTCTAACTATGACATTTTCTATTTTTCTGATTGAAGCTGGGAAAATTGAACAGTTTCTTGCCCTGAGGAATCTAGTAATATAGATCATTTGGGGAAACAAGATTTTATAATGCAGAATGTGTATATTTTAATATGACTTTAGGAGTGAAGGACTGAAACCAGACATAGATGTATTCTTTCAGTGGGATGTCTCTTGCTTTTTCCAGGCACATTTTATGTTAGAAAAGTCCCTTAGAAACCGGAGCCTTTCTCTCACAGTTTAGTGTGAATCAAATGTAAGCTGTAGCATTGATTGTATCTTTACTCTCTGTCAATATTGGATTTTGTGAAGTTTTGAGCACAGTCTATTTCAGGTGAAAATTTTAGAACAGCCATTATACATTAGTGCATTGTCAAATCTAAATCAGATTGTTCACCTGTAAGTGCAGTTTATCAGTTATGAGCTCATCAGCTGGAGAGAATTAAATACACTGCATGGTTTGAGTGTAAAAATAATCTCTGCCTTATTAGTTACAAGTTCCTATGTATATAGCAAAAATCACGTATTACATTAAACTACGCCCCAAAAGGTGTTTTGTTTTTTTTTTAAACTTTTTATTTATAACAGCAGGTAGACATAAAGCAGAACCATACATAACATTGACATTAATCGTGTATCAAGAATATAAAATGCACCGAGTTGGAGAAAAAAAAGAGATAAACGAAAAGGACATATATTACATAGATGTAACTATCACAATGTGGTGCATTCCAAACGGTAGCTGAGAATGAAAAACCTAAAGGACAAATAAAACAAAAGTAGAGATTTTTCCCGTACCAGAGATAGACTATGTAAGGTTGGGAGTAAATATCAAGTAGGGTAATCTGCTGGGTATTTTTTGAATTATTTTGTTAGGGGAAAGAAGAGAAGGGAGCTGGGGACAGGGGGAAGGGCATTCCAAGCTGGGGGTACGTCTCCGTTCGTGACCTTTACACACCGGGGATGGTCTTGAGGAATGAGGGGAGTGAAAGAAAAAGAAGGGCAGGGGGAGAGAGCATATAAGACTTATAAGAGGCCTGGCATAGTACTATTATTGAAACTATACCAAGGGCCCCACACTTTGTGGAATGCGGGAACTGTGTCATGGAGAAGACTTGTTATATATTCCATGGAAGCAGTGTGCCAGGTTCGATTTATAACAGCCTCCCTAGAGGGTTGTGTAGCTTTCTTCCAATCACTAGCTATCTGTAGCTTAGCTGCATTATATATGTGTCGAACAAGTTTATCCGATGGCTTCGAGATCCCTTTCAAAGGTTTATACAGTAACACCGACAGCGGGTTTTTAGGCATTTTGATTGAGGTAACCTGTTGAACCAGTAACAAAACCTCATCCCAAAATCTGGACACAAGCGGGCAATCCCACCAAATGTGGAGGAAAGAACTCACATATCCACAGTTACGCCAACATAGGTCTGAGGCGTGGGGGAAGATAGAGTGTAGTCTCGCAGGAACCATGTACCACCTAGTATATATCTTGTATGTATTTTCACAAATAGCTGTGTTAATGGAAGACTTTGAAATCTTTTGTCGAATGAGCGACCACCCCTCCTCGTCCAGAGTTACTCCCAGATTCTGTTCACATGCTCACTCAAATGGTTCCTTGAGAGGGGATGAGGAGGACACGAGCGAACTGTACAGGATTGATATGTAGCCACGGCGACCTGGGCAATAAATACAATGCCTCTCAAAGGGTGTTGGTAAGCGTAGCTTGGACAATTGCGTCTGGGCCTGGATAAAACTTTTTACTTGTAGGTAGTGAAAATACAGATTGCTTGGAAGGGAGTGTCTCTCATTCAGGTCTGTAAAGGTCAGATGAAAACGATCTAGTCCCACTTTCCTCCAAGGGTAAGCAAATGCCTCAATACAGCCTTGTGGGAAACAAGGGTGTCTCCACAGCTGAGTGAGTGGTGAGGGATAGGGGGCCAGTGTATATTGTTTATTCAGTTTGTCCCAAATCTTCAGCGTGAAACGGATGGAGGGGGTAACAGAGGCTGAGGCTGGTTTGATATTCCCAGGGATCCAGGGTAAAAAACGCACACCTATATCTGGGGACAGCAATTCTTCGATATCTACCCATTTTTTGAGTCCTGCAGGTGAAAGCCAAGAAATGAGATGCGTCAGTTGTGTGGCCTTATAATACTTGTCAAATAAGGGAAGGCCCAGGCCCCCGTTATACTTAGATTTGGCTAAACAGAGCCTGCTACGTCTGGGTCTCCCGTCCCGCCACACAAACTTGCCACAGATGGATCGAATAGATCTCAGGAAAGAATCTGGTACTTTAACCGGGAGGGTTTGAAATAAGTATAGCAACCTAGGTAAGATGTTCATTTTAATAGTATTGATTCTCCCGAACCATGAAATGTGAAGAGAGCCACGCCCCAAAAGGTTTTAACCACTCATGTTCCCTTCACACAGATGTTAGTATATTCTCTCATTATCCACACTAGAACTCCCCAGGGGGTGGGGGATTCTGGCTTATCTCCTGTCTGGTATGTCCAAGGTTATAAGCATAGCCTTGCAAATAATGAATTACTCCTACAAAACAGGTGCATCTAATTGTATTTAAGCTATAACAGAACAAAATGGCTATAAGGCAACAAGATGGCGTCAGCTTAGCAAAATCACATTTCTCATTTCCCATCTTTTATTCATTATTTGCCCTAACACTACCTATCAGAGATCACATTCTTGCTGTAGGCTTTTAATGGGTACTTATACGCATACACCCTTCTAACAGAACATATGAATAGGATTGCCTAAAACTGGATACATAGAACAACCCATCCCCCACCAATAGCAAGTCCATGATCCCTCTTCTAGCTGATAGATGGTCAATGAGTCGACAACCGTCTTGCACCCGACACATGTCCTGATGTCAGATCTTCACATATATCAGTGAACATGAGAGGCTCTGGGGCCTCTTGTGCTTCCTTTTTGTCTTCTAACTATGGATTTTTTTAGGGAAGGATAAAAGGAAAGGGAGGGAGAAAATACACAGCGCGCTTGGCAAGTGCTATATGTCACTTATTTCACAATAGAAGGGATCGTCCATTGTGCTGTATATCTTCATAAGGATAAACTTCAGTAACGACCATGTGGATTCCAAGGTTTCCGCACTGATCACAACTGGCAGTAGTATTGAGAGTTCCACAAGGTTCACACTCATTAGATGGGGTGTACAGTACAGCGGTTAAGACAGATGTGGTAACTGTAATTTTTCTGGAAGAGAAACACTTAGCTTTAAAACACTTGCTACTAAGCCACATCATCAGTTTTATTAGTATATATATATATATATATATATATATATATATATATATTATAATAAAAATTAGTAACAGTCCTTGAAGTACAACATGTATAAAACCTGATAACCATCCTCCTATACCCTTGAGTGTTCATCAAACATTTTCTCTGTATCATCTGCGTCACTAGCTAAAAAGGTGCAACCCTGGGCTTCAATTTACATATTTAAGGTTAGGCAGTACCCTCCAGACTAAAATGTCAGGTAGTCCAATATTAACCTATTGTCTTGTGTAAATGTAATAATGTGTTGGGCCACAATACTCACAAATACATTTCTGTGTTGGATGTAAACCCCTACAGTCATGGGTTGCTCTTTTCTTATTTGGTTGGGTTAAACTTTCATATTAGAATTTTTCTCATTATGTATAATGATCTCTACATTACTATTGGCATGAGTCTGGTTCTTCCAGACCTAGCTTTCCTTTCTAGACTAGTACATATCTACAACCTACAGCAAAGGAACATAATGTGCAATCAATATCCCTCCTGCTAATATCAATGAACACCACTCCCTGGTCTCCCTTGGACCTTTAAAAAACTTGTAAAATACATTTTACTCAGACTCCCCTTGTCTGAAGATCTTGCAGTGGGATGAGTGTATTCAGGTGTCATTTCCCTGTACTTCCACTACCATGGGAGTCGTCAATAAGACCTGAAATAAGGACTCTCATATCTGGGTTCAATCCCCTGGTTGCAGTTTATGGGTACCTGCATCAAAATTAGGGCCTGGAATGGAAGAAATCACTTGACCATGTATTTTAGTTAGTTGTTTCTATAATAAAGCAACATAGTTCAACAAATCACCATGTACATGCTGTAGTTGCTATGGAAAGTAACAGCCTGTTCTGTGTGCTGTGCTAAACAGTATCTGATTTGGTGCTAAACCAGTGTCTTTCCTAGGAGTGTTTCTTACTCAGTGCAGGTAAACATGAGATCCATGGCAGACCTGTTTCAGTCATTATTTTCTGCATTTTCAATTGCAGAGTACCATTAAGGCGCTCCACACATCACGAACTTTGGGGTCTGTGAGGGGCGTGAAGGGCAGATATGATTCCCATGTCGTTTAACAGTTCTTTGAATCCTTGCCCCGTAAAGTGTGTCCCTCTGTCACTTTCAATGACCTCTGGTACCCCATATCTGCAGATTACCTCACTCGTAAATTTCATGGCTACTGCTTTAGCATTTGGTTTTCTATACAGCCATGTCTCCAGCCAGTGACTAAAGAAGTCGACACAGACTAGCACATTCTCAAAGCCCGAGCATTTTGGGAAGTTGTATAAAGTCTATCTGTATCCTCTTATAGGGATATTATGTCTGGGGTGTGGTTTTCCATAGGACAGACTTACCTGGGTTATTCTATGCACAGATTAAGCATCCTGCTACTAACACCTGTGCTGCTTGGACAAGCCCTGCTGCTATCCATAATCTGTTAGTGAGTACAACCATAGCATCTTTCCCCAGATGCACTTTCTCGTGTGCTATATTGGCCATAATCATGCGCAATTACAAACGCATAACTTGAATCAGTGTAAATATTTACTTTGTCCTTTTGCATATATGCATGCAAGTGTCAGGGCCTTTAATTCAGTTTCTTGTGCTGACATGTGACTCGGTAGATTCTGTTGAATCACTCTTTCTGTGTGTGTGGTTACAGCACACCCTGTATACAAAACACCATCTATGTGGTAGCGTAAGATGTCTGCATTTGATAGCAGTGAATCTATGTCAGATAAAACCAAAAATCCTTGTGTCATTAGTTTTACACAATAATATTCAGAAAAATTTTGTGTTTGCATTTTTTTGTTCCTGTTCAAACTGGGATGGGATTCCCCCAAATCCCTAGGGGAACCCCGATATATAGAGGTACTTCTCCCATCTTTTGAAACTTGCTGCAATAAGGCAGCAGGTTTCAACATTGTGCACCACTTAAGTGTAACGTTACAGGGAGTTAGCAGTGCTACTTAGTCTGGCTGCTGAGAAGTGTTTTGTTTGTGCTTGATTTAAAATTTCTGTTACCGCATGTGGCACCATTAGGGTTACTGGGTGCCCTAGCACAATATCTGTACTTTTTCCAAACACTATGGCCGCTGCAGCCATTGCTCATATGACTGGGTCTAATTGTGCTGAGTAGTATGCAAGTGACCTTAGCTTGCGACCATGTATCTGTGTCAGTACTCCTTGTGCATGTGCACTCACTTTATAACAAAATAATGTGAAAAGCTTGTCGTAATCTGCCAAAGTCAGTGCTGGCGTTAAAGTTACTTCAGCTTAAAATTAGTTAAACATTTGGCTCTGCTCAGAGGAGAGTATAAATGGCATGGTATCATCCAGAAGTGCTATTGCAGGCGCACAGATAATTGCTCATAAAGTCTTAAGGCTTTTTCATTTATGTACAAACATTGAATTCCCATCAATGCATTACCATACCCATGATACAAAGGGGTATTTACAGTATATGATGACTATAGCACAGTAAATAAGGGCAGTGAATGTCTTTACAACACTGATTGACTCAAAAATATTTTGAGGATAAAAGAATAAAAAACTTTGTTATCTACCATAATTTGACATTACATTGCATTACTTACTTTCAAACCATCTGATATAAAATTTGGTTAAAAAAACCCTCCTGATTTCTGAGAACATTCATGAGCGCCATTTTACACAGATAGAAACAGCTTGTAATATCTCTCCATGTAAAGCTCACTCCCACAATTCTCAACTTCATTAAAGAGAAAGCTATTTTTCTCAACTTCAGAAACAAAATTACTTTGTTTAAATACAGAAAATGGCTTGTTGGACCCCAGCCAACTTTGTTCTGACACCAGTAATAATAGTGATAATGTACATTATTTACAGTCTTGTGACGGACCAAAGATTTTAAAACTTCTTTGCATCTCTTCAAAAGCATTACATTTACAACTGTCTCTTGTAAAACGGTCAAGACAGACAAACACGGATCTCCCTCACATGCAGTAAGGTGGAAATAAAACTCACATACAGAGAAAGAAAAATGAACTGCTATCTTCCAGCCTACTGCTGTGGAACTACAAGTCCCAGCATTAGACTAAATACACATTAGCTTCAACATGTTACTATCAATCAGCACTCCGGACATATTTTTTCTCTTGAAATATTGAAGCATACTTGAAGAACCTTTTTATCAATGTTACATACATTGTCAGACAACAAAAAACAGCGTGCTTCTTATCTCAACACACTGAAATCTTTTACACAGAATAAGGGAGGGGCACATCTCACTCTTCAGCTGCGCGGTATCAAACATACATTTTTATAATACACAACCTACTTGATTCATTGTTTTAGTCATTATATCATTTAGCTTGTGATACATTTAGCCTATCTACATATTTTGCAACTTTCCAGATCTCTTAACTTTCCTTTGCCACCTCAAACTATCTCTTGGGGTTTGGGCTCAATACCCCTTTGTTCTTGTCACATTAACGCTTGCAACACCCTTGTTTCTTCATTAACACATATCAATTCCTTCTTTGGCTATCCCCACTTTCTTGATAAATTACTTGCAGACCTTCTACTCCCCACACATCCTAGAAATCTGCACATCATTTCTATGGGGGGGGGGGGGTTGCTGTCATCTATCTGCTTACTGTCTATATTCCCCTATATTGACAGTACTTTTGAGTCCCAATAGAGACTCTGGTCTAGTTTCTGTGGGTTGTCCCAATAGTGGACGTCCCGTTCTGTGGACTCCTAACAGTGAATGTCCGGGTCCTGTGGGCTCCGTACACTAGATTCCCCTTTTGGGCTCCATACACTGGATGACTGTCGCGGGCACTAGGAGTCTTTACCCAGGGATCACCAGGTGATGGACTTACCAGAGCAATATAGGTGGTAATATGGTACTCTGGTAGCGGGGTGATCACGGAACAGGAGACAGCAGATTGTAGAGAATGCTCGTGGAAAGTCTATGACTAGCAGCACTGGTAATATATAGGTAATAGTACACGAGGAACTGAATGGACAAAGGAAACGTGAAGGTAGTCAGTGGTCTGCGGATAGCAAGTTGTACCACTGCTATAGTGAGGAGGAATGTCCAGAAGTAACGAGGAGGTGATGAGAGTCAGCGGTCTGCGTTAGCAAGTTGTACCGCTGTCTAGGTGAGGGAACGGAATCCAGGTGGAGGTATCCGGGAAGTCAGTGGTCTGCGTTAGCAAATTGTACCACTGCTATGTGGAAGGATACTGGAAACAGGTGACACAGGGAACAGGAATCAGTGGTCTGCCTCTAGCAAGTTGTACCACTGAAATATATATGTGAGGAGGAGCACGGGGAGATAAATGGAATGCAGAGTATACACGGGCACACTGAACTTGATCCCACGATGATATGCACAAAGTATTAATAACTGAGCAGCACTGCACAAATATACAAAGTCACAGGAACTATCCAGACTACAAGGTAACACAGTCAAATGATGGCAATAGTTTCAGTGGATAGGCAACTCCAGAGAAGAACAACTCAGTCCAGCAAGGTATGCAATACACGAGCACAGTCAATGATAAGTATGCATACCGTGGTTCAGAAGAGCAGGCTGTCAGAAAGGAGTGCAGGGATACCTGAGCGGCAGGAGGCCGGCAGGATGCGAAGTCCCAGGGAAATGGAAGCGGTATCCAAGTAGGTGCAGCGCACAGGTAGGTAGACCAGCAACGATGGAAACAATACTCAGGAAGCAGTAGTATATAGGACTGGTCACCTGGAGATCACTGAAGAGTAGAAGTGGTATGGCAGAGAAGACAGCAGCGGAGCGTTGATCCAATGCAGACAGGCGAGTTGACACAGGCAGGAACACTGTAGAAGCACGGAGAGCGGATCAGCTGGCTGCAGACACGAGGAGTACTGGAGGGTAGCGATAAGCAGGACACTGCAGATACACGGAGGTAGTGAATAGGAATCAGCAGGTGCAGTCACGATGAAACACGAGAGAGTTGAGGTAAGCTGGAACTGTTGAGCACGGAGACAGCGGATAGGAATCAGCTGGGGCAGTCTCGATGAAACACGGGAGAGTTGAAGTGAGCTGGTAACTGTAGTGCACGGAGGCAGCGGATAGGAATCAGCTGGAGTAGTCACGATGAAACACGGGAGAGTTGAAGTGGACTGATAACTGTATTGCACGGAGGCAGCGGATAGGAATCAGCTGGTGCAGTCTCGATGAAACACAGGAGAGTTGAAGTGGTCTGGAAACCACAGGGGAGTTGAAGTGGTCTGGAAACCACAGGAATCAGCTGGGCTGAATACACGAGAAAACACAGGAACACCTTCAGAGGCTCATAGGGAATGAGACTCCAAGATCAGGCAACGAGGTATAGACAGCAGGTGCTTTAAATAGGGAGTGTTGCCTGATCAGCCAATTAACTAAAAGGAACATGTACTGAAGGTTTGAAAGGGCTGCACATGCGCAGACCCTCAGGATGGTGGACGGCCACGGTTCCTAAACATACGGGAAGAAGCACTCACAGTCTGGTGAGTGACAGTACCCCCCCTTTTAAAGGTGGGCACAGAACACCTGGAACCGGGCTTGTCCGGAAATTTGGAATAAAACTTCTTAAGAAGAGCTGGAGCGTTGAGATCTTCAGCTTTGATCCATGAACGCTCCTCAGGACCAAAGCCCTTCCAATGAACGAGGAAACGAAGAACTCCTCGCAAAATTTTTGCGTCCAATATATGAGTAATCTCAAAGTCTTCCTCCTGATGAACTTGAACTGGCTGAGTTGCTGAAGGAGGGACCGAGAAACGGTTGATGATGAGAGGTTTGAGCAAGGACACATGAAAGACGTTGGAAATACGAAGATTCTTAGGAAGTAGAAGTTTGAAACAAACTGGATTTATCACTTGAATGATCCTATACGGACCAATAAAACGAGGAGCGAATTTCATAGATGGGACCTTCAAACGAATATTTTTGGTGGATAACCAGACACGATCTCCAATTTTCAATGGTGGAATAGCCCGCCTCTTTTTATCTGCAAAAGACTTATATTTGGCAGATGTCTTCTTTAAACAGGTTTTGACCTGGGACCAAATATTTTTGAAGGTCTGACAAACAGTCTCTACAGCAGGAACTTGGGTGGGAGGGAGGGCAGGAAATTCCGGAAAAGATGGATGGTGACCGTAAACCACAAAGAATGGAGTTTTGGAAGATGACTCATGGTACATGTTGTTATGAGCGAATTCAGCCCAAGGAAGCAATTCTACCCAGTTGTCTTGATTGGCTGATGAGAACATCCTTATAAAGGTCTCAAGATCTTGATTGACCCTTTCAGTTTGTCCGTTTGATTGAGGATGGTAGGAAGATGAGAGTGCTAATCGTATGCCCAAGGTCTTACAAAGGGCCCGCCAGAATCTGGAAACGAATTGTACTCTTCTATCTGACACAATCTCAGACGGACATCCATGAATACGAAAGATTTCTTTGACGAAATGCTCAGCCAGAGTAGAAGAGGAAGGCAAACCAGACAAAGGGACGAAATGAGCCATCTTCAAAAATCTGTCCACCACTACCCAAATAGTATTACAGTTTTTACTAAGAGGAAGATCAGTAACAAAGTCCATACTAATATGGGTCCAGGGCTTGGACGGAATGGGTAGTGGTTGAAGCAAACCCGCTGGAGTTCTGCGGGAGGTCTTAAACTGAGAACACAATTCACAAGCGGCTACAAACTCTTTGACATCTCTCCTCATAGAAGACCACCAGTAACTTCGAGAGAGAATCTCAAAAGTCTTGCATTCACCAGAGTGTCCAGAAAAATGAGAAGAGTGGAACCACGAAAGGATTTTTATCCTAAGAGTAGAAGGCACGAGGGTCTTCCCAAATGGTAGCACTTTAGTGGAAGAAGCAGCCAGCGAAATACATTTGGGGTCTAGTATAGAGTGGTTGGAAACCTCTTCAACGTCAGAGGACGTCACAAAGGCTCGGGATAGAGTGAGTCTGGAAAGAACTTCTGCCACATGTTGGTGATGAGACGGCAGGTCCTGTGAAAAGATCAATATGTCCTCCAGGTAGACAACGACACATACATATAACAAGTCCCGAAAGATCTCATTAATGAAGCCCTGGAAAACAGCGGGGGCATTACATAACCCGAAAGGGATTACTAAATATTCATAATGCCCATCTCTGGTGTTGAAAGCTGTCTTCCATTCGTCACCGGACCGGATTCTAATTAAATTATAGGCACCACGAAGATCCAACTTGGTAAAGATCCGAGCTCCCTTAATGCGATCAAATAACTTAGTAATCAGAGGAATGGGATACCGATTTTTAATAGTAATGGCGTTAAGTCCACGAAAATCTATGCAGGGGCGTAGTGATCCATCCTTCTTTTTTACAAAGAAGAACCCGGCTCCAGCGGGAGAAATGGAAGGTCGAATGAATCCTCGCTGGAGATTCTCTTGGATGTATTCAGAGGTAGCTTGAGTTTCAGGTAAAGAAAGTGGATACACACGACCCCTAGGAGGAGTCTTGCCAGGTAGAAGATCGATCGGACAATCCCATGAACGATGAGGAGGAAGACGTTCAGACTGAGTTTTATCAAATACATCGGCAAATGAAGCATACTGAGGAGGAAGTCCCGGTGAGGAAGGTGAAATGGAAGATTGCTGTATTTTAAGAGGAATGACTTGGGAGAGACAACGATGATGACATTCAGCTCCCCAAGACGTAACTTGAGGAGTGCGCCAGTCAATCTGGGGAGAATGACATTGAAGCCATGGAAGGCCTAAAACAATCGGACTTGTAGTAACAGGATGAATTAAAAACGAAATTTCTTCTTGGTGTAGAACACCAATCTAAAGCGTTAATGGAGACGTACTCTGGGTGATGAGACCATTGATAAGACGTGATCCGTCGATAGCAGTCACAGTAATCGGTGTCTTCAGAGTAATCACTGGTAGGGACCATTGATTCACTAGGGATTTAGAAATGAAATTTCCCGCTGCTCCAGAATCAATAAGTGCTTGGGACTCAAAGGACTTGGTAGCAAAAGAAATCGTAACATCAAAAGCGCAGACTTTTAATTTCGTAGAACATGGAGAGGACTCCAGGGACCCTAACTTCACCTCTCCAGAACTAGTTAGGGCCTGGCATTTCCCGATTTCTTAGGGCATGAATTGAGCAAATGTGTGGAATCAGCACAATAGATACAAAGTCTATTCTTTACTCTTCGGTTCCTCTCCTCAGAAGTTAATTTGGAACGTCCTATCTCCATGGGGATCACAGGAGATAAAGCTGGACGAAGTTGAGGGGTTGAGCGAAGAGGTGCTTTAACTGAAGTTGTTTTTTCAGATTCCCTTTCACGAAACCTCATGTCTACACAATGGCAGAGGGAAATCAAATCTTCTAATGACGTAGGTAGCTCTTGGGTAGTCAGTGCATCTTTAATTTTATCGGAGAGCCCCTGCCAGAAGGCGGCAATTAACGCTTCAGTGTTCCACTGAAGTTCAGAGGCTAATATCCTAAATTGAATGACGTACTGGCCTACTGTACGAGAACCCTGACGTAAACGGAGAATGCTGGAAGCAGCGGAGATTACACGACCTGGTTCATCGAATACACTTCGGAACATAGAAATAAATTTGGCACTATCCTGTAATACTGGATCATTCCTCTCCCACAGAGGGGAAGCCCATGCCAGATCTTGTCCAGAAAACAATGAAATAAGATAGGCCACTCTGGAACGATGAGTAGAGAAATTTTGAGGTTGGAGCTCAAAATGAACTGAGCATTGGTTGAGAAAACCCCTACAAGTTTTGGGGTCTCCATCATACTTTGACGGAGTAGGCAGGTGAAGCATGGAAGCCGTAGACACCTGGGATGGCACTGGGGAAACGGAGGAAAGCACAGGAGCTTCAACATTAGCTGTGATATTCTGTCCAGATGTTCCTTGGGAGGCTAACGCCTGGTAACATTGTAGTAACAGCTGTTGGCGAGCATCCTGTTGCTCCACACGGGTAACCAGATGCTGCAGCATCTCTTTAGCTGTAGGTTCCGAATCTGGGTCTGTCATGGCCTGATTTTACTGTCACGGGCACTAGGAGTCTTTACCCAGGGATCACCAGGTGATGGACTTACCAGAGCAATATAGGTGGTAATATGGTACTCTGGTAGCGGGGTGATCATGGAACAGGAGACAGCAGATGGTAGAGAATGCTCGTGGAAAGTCTATGACTAGCAGCACTGGTAATATATAGGTAATAGTACACGAGGAACTGAATGGACAAAGGAAACGTGAAGGTAGTCAGTGGTCTGCGGATAGCAAGTTGTACCACTGCTATAGTGAGGAGGAATGTCCAAAAGTAACGAGGAGGTGATGAGAGTCAGCGGTCTGCGTTAGCAAGTTGTACCGCTGTCTAGGTGAGGGAACGGAATCCAAGTGGAGGTATCCGGGAAGTCAGTGGTCTGCGTTAGCAAGTTGTACCACTGCTATGTGGAAGGATACTGGAAACAGGTGACACAGGGAACAGGAATCAGTGGTCTGCCTCTAGCAAGTTGTACCACTGAAATATATATGTGAGGAGGAGCACGGGGAGATAAATGGAATGCAGAGTATACACAGGCACACTGAACTTGATCCCACGATGATATGCACAAAGTATTAATAACTGAGCAGCACTGCACAAATATACAAAGTCACAGGAACTATCCAGACTACAAGGTAACACAGTCAAATGATGGCAATAGTCTCAGTGGATAGGCAATTCCAGAGAAGAACAACTCAGTCCAGCAAGGTATGCAATACACGAGCACAGTCAATGATAAGTATGCATACTGTGGTTCAGAAGAGCAGGCTGTCAGAAAGGAGTGCAGGGATACCTGAGCGGCAGGAGGCCGGCAGGATGCGAAGTCCCAGGGAAATGGAAGCGGTATCCAAGTAGGTGCAGCGCACAGGTAGGTAGACCAGCAATGATGGAAACAATACTCAGGAAGCAGTAGTATATAGGACTGGTCACCTGGAGATCACTGAAGAGTAGAAGTGGTATGGCAGAGAAGACAGCAGCGGAGCGTTGATCCAATGCAGACAGGCGAGTTGACACAGGCAGGAACACTGTAGAAGCACGGAGAGCGGATCAGCTGGCTGCAGACACGAGGAGTACTGGAGGGTAGCGATAAGCAGGACACTGCAGATACACGGAGGTAGCGGATAGGAATCAGCTGGTGCAGTCACGATGAAACACAAGAGAGTTGAGGTAAGCTGGAACTGTTGAGCACGGAGACAGCGGATAGGAATCAGCTGGTGCAGTCTCGATGAAACACGGGAGAGTTGAAGTGAGCTGGTAACTGTAGTGCACGGAGGCAGCGGATAGGAATCAGCTGGAGTAGTCATGATGAAACACAGGAGAGTTGAAGTGGACTGATAACTGTATTGCACGGAGGCAGCGGATAGGAATCAGCTGGTGCAGTCTCGATGAAACACAGGAGAGTTGAAGTGGTCTGGAAACCACAGGAGAGTTGAAGTGGTCTGGAAACCACAGGGGAGTTGAAGTGGTCTGGAAACCACAGGAATCAGCTGGGCTGAATACACGAGGAAACACAGGAACACCTTCAGAGGCTCATGGGGAATGAGACTCCAAGATCAGGCAACGAGGTATATTGGAGCTTGTGATTTCACTGCTTTTTTGATTTCAAGTGCTGTTTTTGTTTAAAGTGTGGAGTTGGTTCCATTAAGGAGTTGAATCCAGGAAGGGGTTTAAACTGGTAAGTGGCTAGGAAAGGCTAGTACTAAAGTTCTCTGTAGGCTATAAGAAGTTAGGTTAGCCATAATAAGATGAGTAGTAGCAGGCTTGATGATCTCACTCAATGCATATCTTGTCATATGTATGCACACTTGGAGCAAGTGTTCCAAGGTTTATACCTCTGTGAGAAATGTGAGCAATTGGTCTCTTTGGAAGCCCAGGTAACTGATCTAAAGCAGACCATTGCAACATTAAGAGACATTGCCAACCTGGAGCAGAGTTTACAGCTCACCGTTGATGCGTTAGCTGAGCAGGGTGGAGCAGAGACAGAGGAGGATGCACAGGTAGGCAGCTGGGTAACAGTTACTAGGGGTAGCAGAGGGAGGAAGAGGCAGGCCAGTTCTGAGCTAGGCAATCCCAGCAGATTTGCCAGATTGGATGAAGATACTGTGGAAGGCAGTTCAGAATTGGTAGAGTTGGATGACACTGCTTCCTCTAGCAACCAGGGGAATGGTCTCTCCAGCACAGAGGGGACCAAAGTTACTCAGGGACCCAGGCAGATTGTGGTGGTAGGGGATTCAATTATTAGGAAGGTAGATAGGGCAATCTGTTACCGGGACCGTGCATGCCGAACAGTGTGTTGTCTCCCGGGTGCTCGGGCTCGGCATATTGCGGATCGGGTGGACAGATTGTTGGGAGGGGCTGGGAATGACCCAGCGGTTTTGGTGCATGTTGGCACCAATGACCGAGTTAGAGGAAGAAGGGGTGTCCTAAAGAATGATTTCAGGGACATAGGTCGCAAACTTAAGGCAAGGACATCCAAGGTAGTATTTTCGGAAATACTACCTGTGCCACGCGCTAGTCCAGGGAGGCAGCGGGAGATTAGGGAGGTTAATGCGTGGCTAAAAGATTGGTGTAGGAAGGAGGGTTTTGGATTCTTAGAGCACTGGGCTGATTTCTCGGTCAGTTGCCATCTTTATTGTCGTGATGGATTGCACCTGAATGAGGAGGGGGCTGCAGTGCTAGGGGAGAGGATGGTTAGAAGGTTGGAGGAGATTTTAAACTAGGCTCCGGGGGGGAGGGGCAAGCAAGTATTTATGGGATAGACATTGAGAGTAGTAATGAGGAATTTAACAAGAGTAAAGGGGGTGGAGAGGGGGGAAAGGGAAGCATAGCCGATAAGGAGCGGCCCTTTTTAAAGCAAAAAGAAATACCGAAGGGAGCCAATAGACTTAAGTGTATGTTTGCAAATGCAAGAAGCCTGACAGGTAAAATGGGGGAGTTAGAACTAGTAGCAATGAATGAGCAGTATGATATTATAAGTATTACTGAGACCTGGTGGGATGATACACATGACTGGGCAGTCAACTTGGAAGGCTATTCTCTCTTCAGGAGGGATAGGGTAAATAAAAGAGGAGGAGGAGTATGTCTTTATATTAAGCCAGAATTAAAACCAAGTATTCAGGAAGTTAAATACGAGAATATTGGTGATAATATAGAGGCATTGTGGGTGGAAATATCCAGCGGAGGAAAAAGTTCAGAGAAGTTTCTGATAGGGATATGCTATAAACCGCCAGATATTAGTACGATTGAGGAAGCCCAACTTCTACAGCAAATTGAAAAGGCTACACAACTAGGTCAAATTTTAATTATGGGGGATTTTAATTATCCGGACATTGATTGGAGTACTGAGACCTGCGGTACAGCTAGGGGAAATAGGTTTCTGAGCACGCTAAAAGACCATTACATGTCCCAATTAGTTGAGGAACCAACTAGGAACCGGACTATACTGGACCTAGTAATAACAAACAATGTAGACGTAATATCAAATATTCAAGTAAAGGAGCACTTGGGAAACAGTGATCATAATATGGTCTCATTTGAAATTAGTTTCCAGAAACAACAGTATAAGTGATCAACTAGGACTTTAAACTTTAAAAAGGCAAATTTTAATATGCTAAAGGAGTCTATAAAGAGCATAGACTGGGACAAAGCCTTTGAAGGAAAAAATACGGAAGAAATGTGGGCTGTCTTTAAAATGTTGTTGGAAACATACACGTATAAGTTCATTCCTATGGGAAATAAATGTAAAAGAATTAAGTCTAAACCAATGTGGCTAAATAAAAAGGTAAGGGAAGAAATGCAAAGGAAGAAGCGTGCATTTAAATTGTTTAAGTCTGAAGGGTCAGAGGAGTCCTTCCATAGGTACAAGGAATGTAATAAAACATGCAAAAAGGAAATTAGATTGGCTAAATTAGAAAATGAAAGGCACGTTGCAAAAGAGAGTAAGACAAACCCCAAAAAGTTTTTTAAGTATATAAATGGCAAAAGGATTAAAAAGATAATATAGGACCACTAAAAAGTGAGATGGGTGAATTGATAAATGATACTAAGGAAAAAGATATTAAACACGTTTTTTTCTTCAGTATTTACCAGAGAGGAACAAATGGCAGGAGTAATACATAAAAATAGAAATGAAACCATGCCATTAATTAATACTTGGTTGTCAGAGGAAGAAGTCCAAAAGCGACTGAAGAATATTAAGATAAATAAAGCTCCAGGTCCAGATGGCATACACCCAAGGGTCCTTATGGAATTAAACTCGGAAATAGCTAGACCGCTATTCTTAATTTTCAGAGATTCAATCTCATCAGGCTCAGTACCAAGGGATTGGCGAATAGCAGATGTGGTGCCGTTGTTTAAAAAGGGGACGAGATCACAACCAGAGAATTATAGACCTGTAAGCCTGACATCAATAGTGGGGAAACTACTGGAAGGTATTTTAAGGGACAGTATTCAGGATTACTTGGTACGCAATAAAATTATTAGTGGGAATCAACATGGATTTGTGAGGGATAGGTCATGTCAAACTAATCTAATTAGTTTCTACGAGGAAGTTAGTGGGAACTTAGACCAGGGCAGGACAGTAGATGTGGTCTACTTAGATTTTGCAAAGGCCTTTGATACAGTGCCACACAAGAGGTTGGTTTACAAAATAAGGGAACTGGGTCTAGAAATCAAAATTTGTACTTGGATCGAAAACTGGTTAGAGAATAGGGAACAGAGAGTTGTGATAAATGGAACATTTTCTAATTGGTCAAAGGTCTTAAGTGGAGTTCCTCAAGGTTCCGTGCTGGGACCACTCCTTTTTAATATATTTATTAATGACCTTGGTGATGGTTTAGAGAGTAAAGTTTCTATTTTTGCAGATGACACTAAACTCTGTAAGGTAATAAAATCAGAGCAAGATGTAGCTTCTCTACAGAGGGACTTAAATAAACTGGAGGATTGGGCGGCTAAATGGAATATGAGGTTTAACACAGATAAATGTAAGGTTATGCATTCAGGGATCAAAAACAAGAACGCAATCTATAAATTAAATGGAATTAATTTGGGAGAATCTATAATGGAAAAGGATTTGGGAGTGCTCGTAGACAGTAGACTTAGCAATAGTGCTCAATGTCAAGCAGCAGCTGCAAGGGCAAACAAAGTATTGGCATGCATAAAAAGGGGCATAGATGCAAGGGAAGACAGTGTAATTTTGCCACTGTATAAATCATTGGTAAGACCTCATCTTGAATATGCAGTACAGTTCTGGGCACCACTCTATAAAAAAGATAATTTGGAACTAGAAAGGGTTCAGAGAAGGGCGACAAAATTGATAAAGGGTATGGAGTCATTAAGTTATGAGGAAAGGTTAGCCAGTTTAGGCATGTTTACTTTAGAAAAGAGGCGCCTAAGGGGAGATATGATTACTATGTACAAATACATTAGGGGTCAATACAGAGAGCTTTCATGGGAACTTTTTACCCCAAGGACCATACACAGGACACGTGGTCATCCCCTAAGGTTAGAGGAGAGGAAATTTCACAACCAGCAAAGGAAGGGGTTCTTTACAGTAAGGGCAGTCAAGATATGGAATTCATTGCCAGGGAAGGTTGTGATGGCAGATTCAATAGATATGTTTAAGAAAGGGTTAGACAAATTTTTAGCGGAAAGGTGTATCCAGGGATACGACCGTTAATTTAAAATAAAGGATAGTAGTGGATATAGGGTAAAAATTGGATTGCAATATTGAGTCTGGGGGGATTTTCAAAATTGAAACAGATGGGCGGTTGCCTACTCTGGATTAATTTCAAATATAAGTGCAGGATCGCAGGAGATCCAAAATAGGTTGAACTTGATGGACTGGTGTCTTTTTTCAACCTCATCAACTATGTTACTATGTTACAGCAGGTGCTTTAAATAGGGAGTGTTGCCTGATCAGCCAATTAACTAAAAGGAACATGTACTGAAGGTTTGAAAGGGCTGCACATGTGCAGACCCTCAGGATGGTGGACGGCCACGGTTCCTAAACATACGGGAAGAAGCACTCACAGTCTGGTGAGTGACAATGACTCTTTTGAACTCCTTATACTGGATATCCGGTTCTGTGGGCTCTGTGCACTAGATGCCCCTTTTGGACTCCTTACACTGGATGTCCCCTTTGGACTTTTTACACTGGGTGTCCGTGCAGAATAGCCTGACAGCATCTGGGATGAAGGTCTGAAAACTCTTTCTAAACTTCTTGACAAAGTTCTGGGGATGGTGTATCACACATGCACTCAAGATTCACTCATCTTTCAGAAATCTAATTACCAATACAATTACAATAAACAAATTGTTAGTAACTGTATAATTCTGTGACTTACAGATCTGCGTGCCTGATACCTTAGACGGACATGAGGAAGCTCTAAACATAGGAGCCTGACGAGTAGAAAATTCTACTCACCCGGGTTATAGTCAGAGTCCTGTGTCCAGAACGACCTCCAGTTCTGTCTGTCCTTGGCTCAGGTCAGCAGTCTCGGTGGTACCTCCAATGCTGTCCAATCTAAATCAGATTGTTCACCTGTAAGTGTCAGTTTACTAGTTATGAGCTCATCAGCTGGAGAGAATTAAATACACTGCATGGTTTGAGTGTACAAATAATCTCTGCCTTATTAATTACAAGTTCCTATCTATATAGCAAAAATCACGTATTACATTAAACTACGCCCCAAAAGGTTTTAACCACTCATGTTCCCTTCACACAGATGTTAGTATATTCTCTCATTATCCACACTAGAACTCCCCAGTGGGGGGTTGGGGTCTGGCTTATCTCCTGTCTGGTATGTCCAAGGTTATAAGCATAGCCTTGCAAATAATGAATTACTCCTACAAAACAGGTGCATCTAATTGTATTTAAGCTATAACAGAACAAAATGGCTATAAGGCAACAAGATGGCATCAGCTTAGCAAAAGCACATTTCTCAGCATTTTAGTCTGTGTTTACATAAACTGTACATGAGAATATACTGTAGATCTTTATTTATCTTCATAATGCATGAATGTGATGTGGCAAATAATTATTGTGTTGAAGCTAAATATCAGGTTTGAAATAGCGCAAATTTGAAGTAGATCAGTATGGGGTCTCAATTATAGTTCTTGCCATTCCTTGGCAGTCCTTTCCATTAATTTCTTGTGACACTATTAGAGATGCTCACTGACCCCCGTGTTTTGGTTTTGGTTTTGGATCTGGATTACCGTTGTGTTTTGGTTTTGGTTTTGGTTTTGCCATACCATCATTGCTTGTTTTGGTTTTGGTTTTGTTTAGTTTTGTTTTGCTATTTTGTTTAAAAATTATTGTTTTTGGGCCTAAAATAACCAAATGTAGTGCTCCACCTGTTTCTTGGATAAGTAATGTAATTGTAAAGCTAATAAATTAACCAAAAAACAGTTTAATTCCTGGTAGGCCGTCATTAATTTGACACACAAACCAGATTGTTTTCCTCTCCATCTATGAATATTGGCAATGCAGCCATCGTTTTTGGATGTATATTACACCCTACACTTATACTTAAATATGTAAAGAAATGGACAAAGGCAGTTTGGTTTCTGTCTCTATAGGCCCCCCTCCAGTTGTAGAAAATACAAAAACATTCAGCCGTTATAGACTGTACAATATAAATTGAAATGGAGAAAGCCAGTTTGGTTTCTGTCTCTCTAGGCCCCCCTCCACTTGTATAAAATACCAAAAAAATTTAGCCATTAAAGACTGTACAATATTGATTGAAATGGAGAAGGCAGTTTGGTTTCTGTCTCTCTAGGCCCCCCTCCACTTGTAAATACCCAAAAATTCAGCCGTTATAGACTATACAATATTAAGAGAAATGGACAAAGACAGTTTGGGGTCACTCTGTGTATGACACTCTACCCTTAAGGAGAAATTGCCCAAACAGCAGCCTTTCAAGACGGTACGTGATATGGAAATGCCCCAAGTCCCTTTCCTCTTTGGGGGTAGATTGCACCCTACACTTACATAGAAAGTTTTAAAAAGATGTTATCGTCATCATCTGGAGCTTCATCCTCACCCTCATCAGTGTGTACGTCATCATCACAGACTATCAATTCATCGCCGCTTGAATCCGCCATTAGAGAACAGTCAGTGCTTGGATGTCTTGGATGGTGAAGGCCTTACTCGTGGAAGATGTAGTTCATTTTTATAAACATAATTTTCTCCACTTTTTGGGAAGTAACCTTCTACGGCGATCACTGACTAAGTTCCCTGCTGTGCTGAACACTCGTTCAGAGTACACACTGGAGGGTGGGCAGCTTAAGTATTGCAAAGCAAGTTTGTACATGGATTTCCAAATTGCCTGCTTTTCTTTCCAGTAAGTAAAGGGACTGTCTGACATTTCCATATCAATTACCTCTTGAAAATAATCCTCCACCATCCTTTGCATGTTAATACTCATATTGGATGGAGTTATGGGCAAGGTCACACATTTTTTAGAAAAATCCTTCAAACCAGCCCAGATGTTAAACTGTTCTGGTCTGCTCTCTGCGTCTTCCCTGCTTCTTTTTTGAAAATTCAATTTTTTACGAGCAGCAGCTGCTTGAGAAAGTGAAGGAGGACACGTCGGCAAGCCAAGGCCCAGTTCAGCTAACAACTTGCTGAGCAATAGCTCCTTGCAAAAGTTCACATCTCGTTCATTTTGAAGCAAAGACTCAATGTAGGTCTTAAACCTTGGATCAAGCACAGTGGCCAAAACGTACTGATCCGAGTTCAAGATCTTAATAACTCGAGGATCATTGTGAAGCGAATTAAGTACTTGATCGACGAGGCCAACATACTTTGCGGAATTGCTTTCTTTCATCTCCTCCTTCAGTTTCTCAAGCTGCTTTTCCAATAGTCTAATTAAAGGAATGACTTGGCTCAAACTAGCACAATCTGCACTCACTTCACACGTCACAACTTCAAATGGTTTTAGCACCTTGCACAGCACTGAAAGGATTCCCCACTGTGCAAGAGTGAAATACATGCCCCCTCCTTTCCCAATGTCATGGCTTGTACAATATGCTTGGATGGCTTTGCGCTGTTCCTCCATCCTCTGAAGCATGTACAGGGTGGAATTCCACCTAGTTACCACCTCTTGCTTAAGTTGGTGGCAGGGCAAGTTAAACTGCTCTTGGAGCTGCTGTAATCTCCTACACGCTGTGGCTAAATGTCTGAAATGGCCTGAAATTTTATGTGCCACCGAAAGCATCTCATGCACCTCACGGTTATTTCGTAGGAAGCTCTGCACCACCAAATTGATGGTGTGAGCAAAACAGGGAATGTGTTGGAAATCACCCAGCTGTAATGCTCGCACTATAATGTTGGCGTTATCAGAAATTACATATCCTGGGGAGAGTCCAAGTGGTATAAGCCATGTATCAATCACATCTCTTAGTTTGCGTAACTAATTGTCAGCTGTATGCCTGTTAGTGAAGCCGGTGATACAAAGAGTAGCCTGCCTGTGACAAATGTTACGTAGTGGTGTACATGCTGCTGCTGTTCCTGCTGGTGAAGGTGAATGACCAACCCAGTGGGCTGTCACAGTCATATAGTCTTTGGTTTGCCCACTTCCACTTGTCCACATATCTGTGGTTAAGTGGACAGTGGGCAGAATGGCATTTTTCAGCGCAAGCTCTACATTTGTACACACTTTTTCGTATAGTTGTGGAATAGCTTTATGGGAAAAATGGTGTCGCGATGGAATTCTGTAACGCGGACACAAAACCTCAATTAACTGTGAAAAACCAGCTGCGTTTATTGTGGATATTGGACGCAGATCTAACACTAACATGGCAGCCATGGCGTCTGTGATTCGCTTGGCGACTGGGTGACTGCTGTCATATTTGCTTCCCCTAGCAAATGATTGTTTCACAGTTAATTGTTGAAATGTAGGACTGCTCTTTTTCTTGGCCTTCCTCTGGGCTGACAATTCACCCCCAGCAGCAGCAACAGCAGTGGGACTAACGCTTTCTTCAGAGGAATCAATAATAGTGCAGGAGTCATCCAGCCTTAATAAGTGAGATGCAGGGCTAACTCCGAGCGCTACTGAGGATATTGATGAGGATGGTGTGGTGGGTGTATTTAGTAGTCGTCGGGATGTCGGTGAGCGGAGGGTCCTAGCTGATGATGGAGTGATTGTAATTTTTTTGGAAGAACTTTCAGCTTTTCCCAACACTTTGCCATGAACTCTTGTCAAATGGCGTAACACAGACAAGGTTCCAAGATGGTTAAGGTCCCTCCCTCGACTGACTGTGGCTTGACATACACTACAAATGGCTATACAGTTGTTGTCTGGATTGGGGTAGAAATAATTCCACACATAAGAAGTGGATTTTTTTCTTTTATGGCCTGGCATGACAATGGCCTTTTTCTTGTCACGTGCCAGAACTGCTGCCACTGGTGCAGGACTTACACAAACAACCTCATCCTCATCAACATCCTCATTAGCGCCCTCGTCGCCTACACAAATCTCCCCCTCATCTTCTTCTATTTCCATAGTGGCATCCTCAATTTGTGTATCACCGGCTACACTCGGGCTGTTCAGGCACATATCAGCAGAACTGCTGAAAGGGTCCCTCTTTATGGGTACACTAACAGAATGCTCACGATTAGACATCCCACTGTTGGATGGACTCTCCACAGGGATTGGTGTCACTTGTGATTCAGAGCAAACATTATCCTCTAGTCTGAGTGGTGTGTTTATTTTCACTGAAGGCAAGTAACTAGAGCAGGCAGCATCCAAAATATGTGGAGCACAATTAGAGGTGGCACATATCTGCTTATCATAAATTTCGATGATCAGTGCTTACCGCTGTCCTCAAAGACCTTTATGTGGACAGCAGCATTTGGCATGTTAGGATAGCGTTACTGGTCATTTTCATTGGGATCCAGTTAAAGTCTCTCCATCTTCACTGTATGCTTTACAGGGAAAGTGCTTTGTGTAGGCACAAAGCACTTTCTACATTCGTCCGAGTTAGTTATCCAAATGGATATTTTAGGGGGGAGCTGGAATTTTTATGAGTTATGAGAAAAGAGATAGATGTGAGTTCAACCATCCATATAATGGCTGCGATCTCTGTTTGTTCAAAGTTTGTAAATCATTGCACCAGCTGGGCAGCCAATTATGTGACCCTGCAAGTGGATATGGGGTCATTACCTGCACCTTGCTTTTGTATTGTCTTTGTGCAGTTATGAACACAAAAATTGGCACGTTTGCAGAATTTTCTAATAATGCACCATTTCTTCAAGAAATTGAAAAACACTTTGGTATCCACATATGTAATTCTTCGATTTACAGTGGAATAAAACACAAAGAGCCAAAAAAGCCAGAGCTTATTCTACAGAAAAATCCTTAAATGAACTGGGCAAAATTATTAGCACCTTTTAGAAATAGTTAGAAATAATTAGATTTGAAGCAGGTTGTGACTTGCTTCACCAAATTGTGAATGCCAACTACGCAATAGTTGTAGGAGAATTAGGCTGCCAACACTAGGCTCCTTTAATGGCACCTAGATCTGTTTACTTCTGGGTAGATGGTATAGCTGCTGCAGTACCTCTTTGTTGTGGGCTGACTGGTACCTCCTGACCGCTTCCTATGGATCAGGACTACTGGGTAGCAGGCAGAGCGTTGACACAGAGACTCTGGGTCAGCTGGGGAACGGATTATAATGTAAACTCTTATCTGTTGGCTACAGGATACAGCAGGTGACAGACAGAATCTTCAAGCAATAATGTTTATTGCCTCAAGGAGACCTTACAAGGACCATTAGACACTAGTTGGAGGCACTGGTAATTATACAGAAGTACAGATGGTATAATACAGTCAAAATACAAATTGCAGCTCTTATATAATCTCTCTGACAAACATGTTGGAAGGGGGTAACCCAGCCCCCTTCCTAACTTGCACCACAAAGAGATATTACATCAGATATTTAGCATCAGGATGGAATATATTATCTAATCTTGGATTTAATAAAGCTCACATGTGATTTCCTAAGTTACTGGCTGTTTGCATTACTGTTTGCATTACTCATGTAGTTCGTCTATCTTTTTAACAGGACAGGATAAAAGGTAACGATCCCCTGCTATATATTCAGGCTAAAATAGTGTTGATCACTGACAGATGAAAAAGGCTTAATTAGCATGGGATTTCCTTCTTCAGACAGCTGAAACAATTTTCCTCTAACATGGCATCAGTACATTTACAATACACAATTCAGTACATTTGCAACTATAAGCATTGGCCCGCTGCGCCACTAAGTGATTATCTAGAAGTACAGATGGTATAATTTAGTTCAAATAAAAATTACAGTTCTTATATATTTATTTGGACACACATGTTGGCAGCGGGTAACCCTGTCCTCTTCCAAGTTGGTACCACAAAGTCTGAGACATCAGCACTGCGCCACTAATACCACGTTCACACTCCTGTCCCGGCTCTGTGTCATGTCACAGAGCATCCCAGCTCATCAGACCCCGAAAAAACTGCACCTTGGACCCATGAAATTCCTGTGTCGACCCCATTCATAGAGGAGCTTTGATTGGCTGACAAGGATGAGGTCATTTAGAGGGGACTTTTTTTGCATACAAAGATGAGGCCAAAGTGGGTGGTAACTGTTCACTGCATTGCTTTAATCATTGCCAACGTTACTATTGTGTAGCCTGGAGTTCCTGGTTAATTGCATTATTTTGCTGTATCATACAGCAAATGAGAGTTTGATGCATCTGCTAACACTGTACTACCTTGCAGTGTCATTTCAGGTGGAGAAAAGCGCAATTTATGGCAAAATGGGAGAATACTCACAGTGCTAGGGTCATGAGTTCCATTCCCAACCATGGCCTTATCTGTGTGGAGATTGTATATTCTCCCGGTATTTCCAGGTGCTCCGGTTTCCTCCCACACTCCAAAAACTTACTAGTAGGTTAATTGGCTGCTATAAAAAAAAATTGACCCTAGTCTCTCTCTCTCTCTCTCTCTCTGTGTGTATGTTAGGGAATTTAGACTGTAAGCTCAAATAAGGCAGAGACTGATGTGAATGAGTTCTCTGTACAGCGCTGCGGAATTAGTGGCGCTATATAAATAAATGGTGATGATGATGATGAATACTCAACGTCATTATTTGCGCAGGAGAAGAGTCAGGTCCAACATTTCCTCCATATTCAAATTAAGCACGACGACTAACCAAAGAATGTAGGCCAGAGACCCCAATTATGGAAAAGCTTTGTGGTCTACTGTGAAAGCTTTTAATTATGAGCAGTGGATGGCACACTTTCGCATGTCACATGGGACATTTCAGTATGTGCTGGACCTTATCACCCCAGCACTTTCTAGACCGACCACAAACTGCAGAAAACCCATTGCACCAAGTAGGAGATTAGCAATTGTGTTGTGGTGGTATGCTGCCCCTGGCGAATACTGTACAATCTCCTGCTTGTTTGGAGTGGGGAAATCCATGGTTTGCACTCTAGTGCATGAAGTCACGAAGACAATGCTGGAAGCCCTTTACCATCGCTTCATCTGGTTGCCTCAAGGACAGCAACTAGATGACACCATCACTGGATTCCTGCGACGTGGATATCCACAGTCTACTGGAGCCATAGATGGAATATACATCCCTATCATTGCCTCCACAGACAACCCTGCAGATCACTACAACCGCAAAGGCTGGCATTCCATTATTCTACAGACCACAACTATTAGTAAGCTTCATTTTTTATTTTAATGCGACTGTGTCTTATGATGTGTATTGTAAAACAAAGCTAAATATATTTTATTTTCAGCTTCACAGATGTCTTAATTGGCTGGCCTGGACGTTCCCATGACGCCAGAGTCCTGGCCAGTTCGGATTTGTACCAGATTGCAGAGGAGAAGCAAGATGGCTACTTGTTCCCTAGAGAGGTAAATATCTATATTTTTATATGATGCTTTTCTCAGCAAGCTAATACATTCATGTATTTTTTGCTATTTGTTTACAGTCCATGTCCATCTGTAGATGTTCAGCTTTCCAAATACAATTCTAAAATATACCAGCATGTGAATTGTGTCCTGTAACCAAAATGTGGCTAGCGTGTATATGTTTTGTGTTTTTTTGTGCAAGGTATTATAGATTGCAAGATCCACAGGTGTAGTGATTGTTGTCAAAGTTCCAATATTCTCGGTAAAGTATTGCAGAATATGTGTGCACTATAGAAAGAGTTGTTAAAAATAAAATTGCGCACACCTATATTCTGCTGTGCATAACATTGAATATTTCAGACAACCACATGAACGTACTTGCACTCACTAATATAAATTGAATCTGTTGTATTGCTTTACAGAAATCCAAGACCGTTAATGGGGGTAGAGATCCCAGTACACATCATTGGGGATGCAGCTTATCGATTGCAGCGGTGGTTAATGAAGGGCTTCACCCAGCACCATCAACTTTCTGTACAAGGCTTTGTAAACTACATTGTACATGGGCGCATACTTAAATTACCCCCTTAACATCAGCGATAATACCATCGCTTTTGTCAGTGACGTCAAGAAGTGGCGCCGGCTACTTCCTGCATTGGGGTTGGTTCAAGTCGGTTTGCACAACAGTCGCCATTGATACTCGTCAGGAGGCGTTCGGGGTCAAGATATCGGGGGTAAGTGTTGTCGTACCCCATCCCTCAGGGTTATGTGGAGCAGCTGGATAGACAGGGTTATGTGGAGCAGCTGGATAGACAGGGTTATGTGGAGCAGCTGGATAGTCAGGGCTATGCAGATAAGTCGGGTACTCCGGGCAATGTGGAGGAATTTGTTGCGGATGATGTGGGGTTTTTAGTGATGTGCCTGAGTTGGTGGAAAATTTTTTGCCCTCTGTTATATAAGGGGTAAGTCCCATCAAGGTGGTATGGAGAGTGTGGTTGAGGTTGTGCAGGCCCTTGCACTCTTGACAACAGGTGATCAAGGAAGGTCATTTGAGATTCTCTATTTTCTCTGCTAATATACTCATGCATACCCATTATTTGCGTAAGGATAGACTTCTGCAGCTCGCACTCATTATCAAAGAAGTGTTAGAGACGTGTGTCTTCTTGCGCCTGCATAGTCATATTCATTTCCTTGAGCTGTTCAACCATTGTTGTGGTCATGGCTATTGTTCTTGTTCCATCTTTGTGAGTTTCTTCTTTTTTTGAGGAACACTGTAAACTAGAAATGAGAAAAACAAGCAAAACACATTAGGGCCAGAAAGGAAGAATGTTGCTGCAAAATGAAATAGCAGTTTTGTAAGCTGATATGTGCTTGAGGCCTCCTCCCTCCTGCACACTAGTTTCACGCTGCAACATATACGTGTTGATGTTTTAATATATATTTATGTTTAGTTTTTTAATGTTAAACTCTTATTTATTAATTTAATTTAGTTTTTTTAATGTTAAAGTTAATAACTTGCTGTTGGAACAAACCGGCTGGGTCTCTGTCGCTGGCAATGGTTATGTTTCGGGCGATGGTTGTGTTGCTGGCGAAGGTTGTGACTCCGCAAATTCATCTAATGACCTATTCATGCTGTCTTCATTCAAAGCAGAAAAGTCCAATTCACCACTTTTTTGCTGCGATTCACCACTAATCAGCAGTGATTAACTGCTTTCAGAAGTTGCACTGTAAGCAAGCAGCTTGAGGAGGACAGTGCTATAGGATTTGCCAGGGCAGAGTTGCCGAACACTGCGTTACACTGCTCATAAAATGACCATTTCATACGGTCAGCACCACTTTTTCTGCGCTTGTGGTCATGCACTTTTGAGTATTATTTTCTTAGTGCCTTCAACTTGTTGACTACCTGCTGCTGGGTGCGCTTGATCCCCCGGTCTGTCAATATTTTAGCAATATTGAAGTACACTGTGGCACCCTTTACAGTGCCAGTTATTTGTTTTTTAATTTCCTCATTTCCTCTAATTGCAAGCAGCTCAAGAACCTCTCCCTCCTGCCAGTGTGCCATGCTTTCTCCACTCCTCTGCAGCATTTCAAAGACATCATGTTCCAGCTTCTCTAATCCCCCCAATCAGCTCCTTTTTGTGAGACCTGGTTGAACAACCCGGGTCGCACTGTTCATACTGGCGGCTACCTGGGACAGACCCAGGAATAGCCCTGCAAAAGTCACAGGTCTACTTCCCAGGTCATCAGACCTGAGCAGATGCAGGGACCCCCATTCACACTGAGTCATGACCGGGGTCGTTGGGGCTCGCCCTGACAATATCCCGGGTTTTTAGTTCACTGTGAACGAGGTATAAATTAAAAAAATTATATAATAAGTTATTTTTGTGTGATTCAGCCACACAGGTGATTCTCCTTCACTTTGAAACTGACCACACCTGTGGTGAGTAGCAGGTGTCTGCAATATAAAAGTCACTCATTAATTGAGCATGAATAGCATGGAGAAAAGAAAGAAAGCCAGAGAATTGTCTGAGGATGTCAGACAATAGTTTGTAGCCAAGCAACAATTGTTTGAATGTTTTACGGAATTATTCTACAATATTATCACAACAAATAAATTGAAATAACTACCAATGTATGTCAAGAACTTTAAAAAGCTTTTCAGGAAGCTTTGAGGAAATAATGCAGAGGGTGACTTCAACAGAACCTGCGGAACTAAGTCACAGTTACTGAAAATGTGGAACTCTTATTAAATAATTTTATGCGACAATGGACTTTACTGTTAACCCTTGGTGAGCTGTGGTGTACCTGAATGGACTGTAGGACTGTATGCCATAGGGGGAATATGGTTCTAGGGATTGTTTTCCAGAGACCTAGATTTTTCCTATTTTACTATACATAATGTTATTATGAAAATTAAGGCCCATGACATTTTAGCCAACCTTTCTGGAAAGGGAAAACTTGATCGAAGATTGCAGCACTGGATTGTTTGAATGGTGGTAAAAGGGGTGGGGCAAGTTTGTCTGTCGTCGATAAAGCCAACAACAGTGAGAGCGACAAAAAAAAATCAGATACCTGCAATCCCGACAAGGCAGAAATATATACTTGGTTATACTCTCTTCCCCTGACGCTACATATTACCAGGGCCGGATTAAGGGAATGGAGGCCCCTGGGCTAAGGGCGCCTCCATTCCCCCGTGAGGCCCCCATTATGAGCCGCCCGCCACCCCCATCCCCCGTGAGGGCCCCTCCCAAAGCGCTTACCTGTCAGTGCAGTCCTTCGTCCCCGGCGCGCTGTATGCTCCTTACTGAGGAGATCTCGCGAGAGTTCACTCGCGAGATCTCCTCAATAAGCAGAGTACTGAGCGCCGGGGACGGAGGACTGGACTGACAGTGCTCAGCAGCATCGATCGGGCTGGGGGCGCCCCCACCCCCGGACCGATCAATAATGCTGCTGCGGACTTTGAAGGGCCCCCTGGATGCCCGAGGCCCCTGGGCTATAGCCCAGTTAGACCTCGGGTTAATCCGGCCCTGCATATTACACTTCAGCAATTTCAATATACAATAATTATGCTTACTCTAATCAGTCCTCAGTTCATCAACACTAATCAGTGTTGTAATCAAGGTCCATAATCAGATATGTAAGTCCATGTATAGTTGCGTGAGTACTCACGTTTGTTTGATATAACCTCCATGGTGTTTAAATAGGTCTGTATTGCAGTATTCTCCTAGGACAGAAATTGTTCTTACCAGCCTTCTCATAAGCCCGTGCTCCAGAGACCACTGACTGTACGCGGTGTTTGCTTACTGGTTACTTGGAACACATATGCGTTCCAACTCCCGAACTTCCGGTTTCAGCATCGGAACTTCTAGTTTTGCGGCAAGTTACATATGAGATTGTTTTCTCCTCAAAAATCTATTCCCTTTTTCTTTTTTTTTAAATCCCCTCCTCTACATGACTTTTGGATACTTTTAAGGCCCATTATTTAGCATAGTGATCTGATACACTATATGTTTCAACCCGTTTGCGTATGTTTCTACAGTGTTCGCTCAATCTAATTTTTAAACTTCTTATAGTGCGGCCAACATACTGTAGTCCGCACGGACATTCCAATACATATATTACTCCTGTAGTATCACACGTGAATTTATCTTTCACAGGGAAAGCCTTTCCATTTGAATTTGACATGAATTCTTCTATTGGTTTTGTATTTTGGATATTAGCGATTTTACATGCTTGACACCTATGACAATGGTAAAAGCCTTTTCTTTTATCGTTCAACCATGTTCCTTCTTTTTTCATTTCTTGTAATGGAATTGCACTTTGTACCAACTCATTCTTTATGTTCTGACTCTTCCTATAGATTACTGTTGATCTATATTGAATTATCCCTTTTAATTTCTCATCTTTTAATAGAATGGGCCAATGTTTCTCTACAATCTTCTTCAATTTGATCGCCTGGTCACTATATTGGGTAATAAATTTCACTCCTTCTAGATCTTTCTTTTTAGCCATCTCTCTATGGCATATCAATAGTTCTTGTCTATATATTTTTTGTATTCTTTTGAATTGTGCATTTACAGTCTCAAGGTTATATCCTCGTTCCAAAAATCTTTCTTGCATATGTCCTGCTTGATTTACATAGACATAGAGTTTTTTGAGCAATTCCTTCTTACTTTCAAACATTGTCCACTTGGAATATTTTCTATCCAATTTCTATGGTGATTACTTGTCGCTAACAGATTATTATTACATCCATCTATGCATATTGGCAATGCAGCCATCGTCTTTGGGTGTATATTACACCCTACACTTATAGTTAAATATCTAAAGAAATAAACAAAGGCAGTTTGATTTCTGTCTCTATAGGTCCCCCTCCACTTGTAGAAAAGAGTAAAAAATTCAGCCGTTATAGACTGTACAATATAAATTGAAATGGACAAAGGCAGTTTGGTTTCTGTCTCTATAGGCCCCCCTCCACTTGTAGAAAATAGTAAAAAATTCAGCCGTTATAGACTGTACAATATAAATTGAAATGGACAAAGCCAGTTTGGGGTCAGTCTGTGTATGACACCCTACCCTAATTGAGAAATTGCCAAAACAGCAGCCTTTCAAGAATGTACGTGATATAGAAATGCCCCAAGTCCCTTTCCTATTTTGGGGTAGATTGCACCCTACACTTATTGTGACAAAATGAGTGTGATAACCCTGTGAGCATTCGGTTTCTCATTTCTCACATAATGTGGATTATAGCAAATACATTTTATAGCCCATGCTTTTGTTCCCTAGATCACCAGACTACAACTGCATTGTCCAATAACATGTGGCTAAGGGGACATTGTAGTTCAGTGTAAATATGTATATTATGTATTGTATATTGATGACTTGCAGTAAGGTTGCTATTCATTGTCTTTAAAGTGAAGCCAGGGGGATTGTGAGTAGGGATCAGGTTGCCATGTGCTGGAGTAGGAAAACTAATTAGTGTCCATTTTTCTCACCAGGCTAGTCCAGACAGGCCATCTAACAGGTGAGGTTCTCTGGAAGGACAGCTCATCTTCACTCCCCTGTCCAACCCCCCTAGTCCAGCACTGACCAATGGTTAAGTAGAATAGACCCAGGGGTTTGCCCAGGGAGGGGAAAGACTGTGGAAATTAGACCTGTGATATAAGAAACAACTCCAGGGGGAAGGGTGTTCATTCTGGGATTTCATTCATGAAGGTGCAAGATCTAGGTTTTGAGTTGTAGTTCTCTGACTAAAGTTGATATATGCAGCTGAGAGAGATCCACGGGTCGTGAAGTCTGGACAGCCAGGTGACTATAATTCCTTAAGCTAGTGGGGTAAGGGACGGATGATGTGGTAAATCTGCCTGGCATTTATTTACTGTGTGTACATAATATTCTAGTGTTGTTTGTATGACAATAAATATATTGTTGTATTTTTATAACTGTATTTTGCCTGAGTGACCATAGGAATCCTAGAAGGTACTGGGTAGACTTCCCTGGCATAGGAAGGCACCAGTGAGTGGCCAGCCAGCGTGAAGTGGGTAGCATTGGGCCAGATATACCCGGTATCTTCACACTTATACTTATACTTATAAGTATACTTATTTTTTATTGGGTGTGTTTTTTTCCCTGATTTAAAAAGACTATGTACTTTTACATAAGCTTTACCAGATGGCGTACAGGGAAGACTACCATCAGGACTGGTGCCAGCACCTGCTTGCTGATTCTGCTCATATGTGGACTGCTTTGAATCCATTTTAATGAGCCCAAACCACTTGTAGTGCAAAATATTGTATAAATACTGCTGCTAAATATGACTTTTGGCAGCCAGAAAATTATTGTTTCACACGGGAATATGGGACAACCCCAAACCACTTGTAGTGCAAAATATTGTATAAATACTGCTGATAAATATGACTTTTGACAGCCAGAAAAATTAGTGTTTCACACTGGGGAATATGGGACACCCCAAAGCACTTATAGTGTAAAAAAATTGTATAGATACTGCTGATAAATATCACTTTTGACAGCCAGGAAAATTAGTGTTTCACACTGGGGAATATGGGACACACCAAAGCACTTGTAGCGCATAATATTGAAAAAAAAAGCCTCCTCTCTTCCTGCTCTAACAATTGCTAATATAATTTGTAATAATAATAGAATTGAATAGATTAGAATTGAAATAATAATACAAAGAATAAGGTGTACAATTATTGCTCTGCCCCTGCTCTAATACAGCATGTGACCTAACCCTGCTCTCTCCCTCTGTCAAATGGCGATGGATTGCGGTGTAGGCAGGTATTTATGCTTTTTTATGATATGTATTTATCGATTTCGATTCCGAATGGGTGGGAGAGTACAGAGCCTGCTCGGTTCGGTACTCGGATAGGCGAAGTTCGGGTGGGTTTGGTTCTCGGGAAACCGAGCCCACCCATCTCTAATTACAATCCACCTCCTTTAAGTACGTTCTTGTTTCAAGTCTACCGTTCTCAACAAAAATCTCTAGATCTAAGTACTGGACTCTCTCATTACTGATGTTGGCTGTAAATTTTAAATTCAATATGTTAGTATTAATAAACTCCACAAATTCTACCAGTTTTTTCTTACCTCCTGACCAAATACACACCACGTCATCTATATATCTTTTCCACTCTACAATATGATGACTGTAAGGATTCATATTGTAGAGTACCATCCAATGTCAACTAAAGGCCCAGAGAGACATAAGAAAGATTGGACTGGACTGGAGTTTGCCAAAATACACCTGTACAAGACAAATTCCTTCTGAAAGAATGTCCTGTGGACAGATGAGATCAAATTAGAGGTTTTTGATAGAGTATCATTCCAATGTTTTTAGAAAGCAAATTGAAAAGAATACCTTCTCTACAGTAAAACACGGAGGAGGTTAAGCAATGTTTTAGAGTTCCTATGCTGCACTGGGTTTCTCAAATGTATGCATGGCATCATGAAAATCTGGAGATTTCCTGACCATTTTGGAGGGCAAAGTTGAAACCAATGTCAGAAAGCTGAGTCTCCATCGAAGGTCATGGGTCTTTGAGCAGAACAATGTCTCTAAACACACTTCAAAATGCACCCAGGGATGGTTCAACATAAGATGTTGCAATAAGTCCAGATCTAAATTTAATAGAGCATCTGTGGGGATATCTGAAAACAGCTGCTGGGAGAAGGCACCCTTTAATTCTGGGAGAACTGAAGCAATTTGCACAAGAAGAGTTGACCAAAATGCCAGTAGAGAGGTGCAGAAAGCTCATCCATGGCTATAGGAAACTGTTGATTGCAGTTATTTTGACCAGAGGCTGTGCTTCCAAACATTAAGTCTAGGGTGGCAATAATTTTTTTAGTATCATTTATTTTAATTTTCTGATTTAAAATCATATACAGTATTAAATTCAAAATCAAAATTGTTTTTGATTCTGAATTTAACTCTGTATATTAACAGGAGATATAATTCCTATACAGAACCTATGGCTCCGGGTCGTTTTTCACCATTAGCAGCCGCCTTTCCTGGAAACACACTTTTCACTGGTACTCGGATGCCCCCAGGACTTGATCCCAGTAGTGTATAGTTGTCAATAGCCCTGAGTGAGGTAGAGTCAGGAAAACTTACAGAATTGGAGCAAACCTTAGACAAAACCAAACAGACAGATCACAAAAGAGGATAGTCAACAGGCAAGCTGGGTCTGAGGGCAGGAAAGGTACACAAGGTCAATAAACAGGCGGATAGTTCAAGGGCAGGCAGAGAGCCAAAAGCAGTAAACATAGCCAAGGTCAAACACACTGAAACCAGCAGAAGATATACCAATTGATCTTGGACAAAGATAGAGGAACTAGCCTAGGTAAACCTAACTCCAGCAAGGAAAATATGGCAATGAGTGTATTTATTGCTTGCTCTTATTGCTACACACTTTCATCTAAGTGTTCTTGGCTTCTCTCAAGTCACTGTTCTACAGTATACTGTACACTCCCTCCTTGCTATATACCCTGTTCCCTGCTGCTTTGCTCCACATTTAGCATCACTAGAAATGGATGTGTTCAGGAGCTAGTTCAATCGCCGTAGAAAAAACAGTTTGTTTAAGGTGGTGCACTGAGTTGTACTTTTTTAATCTTTTAAGATTATGAATAAACGTTGTCACGCACCAGACTCTCAAGTACTGTTATCTACTCCTTTGCTGTCTTTCTAAGCTGTTCCTGTGGTCTGCAGGCTCTGCTTGCCTCAGATCTCTCTGCAAGATGTTGCTCAGTCTGTCTCCCGCTCAATGCAAAGCCTGGTGAATTGGCTTGTGAGCCAGGAATCCGCACAGAGACAAATCATGCAGCTTCTTCAAAAATTTTCCTCTCGCCTGGATAGCATTCAATCTACTCTCAGCTGTTCAGGTGACTCTTCTGATCCTACACAAGCTCCACCTGTTCAATTTGCAGCCATTGCTCCTTGCTTCAACTGCCAACTCCTACCAAGTTCGATGGTGATCCAAAACTGTGCAGAGGGTTTCTGAATCAATGTGAAATCAATTTTGCGCTTCAATCCAGCAATTTCCCTATGGAGAAAGCAAAAGTCTCGTATATTATCGGGACAGGCATTAGCCTGGGCATCTCCACCATGGTCAATGAGCAAATTTAGAATTCGCTGTATGGAAACTTAGAAGTGATGGTATGGAAAATGTAAGTGAATGAAATTTGATATTTATAATCAAAGGAGTAATGGTATGTATGTTGACTACTGTGTACACATATATCCAAGGTCAGCGCAAAGATTTGTGTTAAGCTGTTTTTATACCCAGAACTGTATAGGTAATATCCACTGTGACTAATGGAAAGACGGTTTCCCTATCAGCATAGAAAGTGGTTCTTCACTGTAAAGGTAGTCAGACTATGGAATTTTCTAATAGGAGAATTACATATGACCAATATGTTAACTGGAATTAAAAATGGATTAGTTGATTTTCTTACAAGAAATTGTGGGCCTGATTCAGACTGAAACGAACACCCGTTTGCATAAAGTTTTATTTCATTTTTTCATACATCACATGCTCAGAAAGTGAAACTACACAACTATGGCTATTTAGACCTGCAGCTTTTGACACTGACTACCCTGGAGGGAAGGAGATTTCTAACATAAGAAAAGTACAGTAAGCAGGGCCGGTGCTAGGGTCCACGGTGCCCTAGGCATTTTTAAAAAAGCGACGCCCCCCCCCCCCCCCCCCCGCAAAAATCGCCGCCCCCCCCGCAAAAATCGCCGCCCTCCTCCCTCCTCCCTCCTCTCCTTACCTTGTCTCACCACCGCCGCCTCTCTGCTCCGCCTCCTCCCCTCCACTCACTGACACCGCCCCATCTCCGTCCATCTGAATGCTGTGCGGCGGCCGTGACAGGTATGGTCAGCGGTCGCCGCACAGTTTTAAAGTATTTTAGAATACTGTGGCGCCCTCCAGGCGCCCTCCAGAGCCCTAGGCAAGTGCCTAACCTTGCCTAATGGGAGCGCCGGGCCTGACAGTAAGGGTGTATTCTCGCAATTGCTTACAGATTCCAGTCTCCAGTTTACAGCAATTGTGTTTGATTACAGTTGTATCATTTGCAAAACCACATGGGTGGTGTAAGTACATAAGGATGATGATGACGGAGCTAGTATTATTTCCATGGCTCCTATTGGGTGATTGGCAAATCACCTCTACAGGTGACACCACTGCAATAACCTGGATCACCTACATAAGATGACTAAGCACACACTGGTTTGTGACATTTTGTTACTTTTATGAGCAATACTTTTCTATACAGGAGGTATAAAATGTTTTTCTTTGTTCAAATTTTAGTACGCATGTGTCTCGCTGACTCCCTGTCTGAAAGCACAGAACCTTACAATAATCAAACTGCAAACATATTTTTGCAAAAAAAATAGGGATTATATGTAATGTATACATTAGTTATTTATTTCAAAATAACAGCTGAAATGTTTGCTTAGTTCCCTGTTATTTTGAATTTCCCGCCAAAGGACAATATAGTTATTGTATGTATTTGTTGAATTACAATTAAAGAAAAACTATAAGGTATCTGTTATTTAGAAACACCATCAAAGTAAGTGACAATATAGTGATTATATGGGTTTTTAAATTACAATTAAAAAAGCGCAAAGTGACACTATAGCAAATAGACACATATGTTAACTATATCACACACACACTAATAAAATTATGGCATATGTACGTCTTATGTTTGTTGATATTTTTTTTTTTCCTCTCCAGCAAATCACCATTTCATTGGAAGGTGTCTCATGTAGTTGATATTAAATTATATTTCTGTAATCGAATGTCAAACATATTTCTGTACTGAAATCCCATTCCCACAAAATATTACATAATGGAAACATGTAGCCCAGCAGTCAGCATCACCTCTGAAGGCAGCAACTTCCATAACATTGCTGGCCTAGGGACCATGTCTTCAGGCTACGTGTCAGCATTTTTGGGATGTTGGGTGCTAAGGTGCTAAGCATCTATATGCTTCCACATCAAGTCATTCTAGACACTCTTGTTATTGTGCAAAGTGATCTTGAGCCTATGGTCAACATCTGATCATCAATTCCACCGCTGACTAAATTGGTGTCTGTGTTACATTCTTGTGCCTCTGGGTCATTCCAGAGCACAGTCGGTGTTGTCCCAGCAATCCTTTAGTCATGTACAGAAGGTGGTGCTGCACGCTTTCCTATTGCGCATCAATCAGATAATTATTGTAGGATGAGGAGTCTCTTGTGCACATCAAACAACAATTCTTACAGTTTGCTGGGTTTCCACACGTTATAGACGTAGTCACAAATCGTCTTGATACCAAAGGGAAGAAATTAATCTATTTTTCGCAATCGAAAACCACAACATGGTTGCCAAATTCCCAGGCAGCACCCATGGTTCATTTGTTATGAGGCAATCAGGCATATGGTGTAGACTAACCCAAAGGAGAAGATGATGCAAGGACATTGGGTAATTATGTTGACAAACATATTGCGCACCTACTTGAAAAATATCTAACATTTAAGTCAGATAACATTTGATAAATAGGAATCTTTAAGGTCCCTGTACTAGCCAAATTTTGATATAACACCAAAGTGCCTATAATTTATTTTACAAGTCCATATCTGATTTTAAAATTTGCCTTTATGTGCTAAGAATTTTGCGGACCTGACAGGTTATTTAATTATAACCGTATAATGTTGCCATCCTGATGTAGTGTTTAGTGTTCATTATAGGAAACCTATAACATTTTCGCCCTTGGCTCCTCACTCCCATATTACATCCGCACACAGAGCAAGAAATTGCATACAATTATGTTTATACCTCTACCAGGTTGATTATAGACATTTTAAAAGCCCAATTCCATTATCTTGACTGGTATGGTGAAGGCCTTATGTATGTGCCAGAAATTGTGTGCACGAATATTGCTCTGTGTGTGATTTTTCATAACATCCTCGGGAGGAAAAACCTGAGGTTGTAGTTCTAGAGGCAGAAGTTAATTGGCCGGATTTGCCGAAGTCACAGGAATATTTTTGCTTTAAAATCTATGTGCTGAATCATTATTTTACAAGTATGTTTTGTATCTATTTTTTAAAATTCATTTAAGCAACCTTGGACACAGCAAAAATGCAACATTTCAAAAGCAAATGCCAAGCACAAATTTTATTTTAATTTCCAAAATAGCATAGTAGAAATTTATACTAGCCAACAAAGTCATAAATCATTTATTTTTGTGCCTAAATAAATGTAAACGGGACACAAAAAAAAAGTTATGGAATCACATTAAGTTTTTTTTTAATCTTTGCCCAAAAGGTCAATGTTTTTAGAGTTAGAACGCAAGTGCCTCCAAGGAACCTAAGCAGGTGATAATGGTCTCCCAGAGGCAGGTGATAACATCTCTTAATCCTTATGCCTAGGTTCCCCTGAAGGATTTGTTTCAATAAACCCTGGGGTAACAGGTTGCAGCTGAGAAGGGTCTGATGCCTGGGCTGCTGCAATCACCTCTAAGACTGGTCTAAAGATAATATGAAGAGCAAATTGAGAGAAAAACAGAGACCAGTGGGATTGGTGAATATTCAAACATTGAGCAGATTGGAGGTACAGCGGATTTATCTGATCAGTAAAGATGGTTAGAGGAAAGCAAGAACCTTCAAGCAGATATCTCTATTCAGCAAGAGCGAGTTTAATGGCCAGAAGTTCCTTATCTTGTATAATTTATTTTCACTGAAAGGAATTTTTGAGAAAAAAAAATGAAGGGTGCAATCTTCCCGTGAAAGATCTTTGGGAAAGACCACTTCCTACACTGACTGAATAGGCATCCACTTCTAAAAAGCAGGGCATACCAGTGTCTGGTTGTTGCTAAAGAGAATGCCACTTTCTGAAAGAAATGTTTCCGATACGGCTTTGGTCTAATTTGTAAGCTGAGAAATACTTGGATAATGAGTTGTGGCCATTCCAAGATGGTACAAACTTTTTCTGGGTCCATTTGTAGATCAGAGCCAGAGACAATAAACCAGAAAAATGGCATTTTAATAAGTTTGAAGGAACTCTTCTGTCACACACCGGCCCCGTGGACGAGTGCCAGCGTTGTTACCTCTGTCTCATAAACAGTGACAACGGTATATTGGATCCAGTGTTTTAGTCTTAGTTTCCATCTGGTTCTATTCTACACATGTGTCAATCATTCTCTCATTACCTCCCACTCGCTCCTATTGGCCTTGATGCTTTTGGAGCACTATTTAGACCTCTCAGTTCCTGCTCTCTGGATCATGTTCTTCAAGTTACTTACTCATGTCAGGATTGGGCTCTCCTCGTGTGACTCATGGTTGCTGTGCATCATTGCTTCAAGATCTGCTGTGTTTAATCTCTGGTGCCTTTGATGGAACTCTCGCCTTATCATGTCTCCACTGCTGCATTCAGTGTCTCATCTACAGCTTCATTCATTGGACTTCTCCGCTTTACTATTGTAACTCCAAAGTTCACTAGGAACCTCCTACACCTGCTGCTTTGAACTACCAGCTAAACGGATCAGCTAAGTCTTCATTATTGCTGTTTCTACTGAACTGTTGTTGTATCAGTAAATCAACTACTGTTACCTGAGTTACTCTTTAAACGGATTAGCTAAGTCTTCATTATTGCTGTTTCACTGAACTGCTGCTGTATCAGTACTCAATTGCTGTCACCTGTGTTACCACTTAAATGGATCAACCAAGCCTTTCATTATTGCTGTTTCTACTGAACTGTTGCTGCAATCCAACTGTGGTTGTTTGAGTTTGTTATCATTTCCGTTTCTACTAAACCGTTGCCGTACCAGCTATTCTTCTACCGTAGTCCTGAGTTACCACTTAAAGGGATCAACTAGTTCTTCAACATATCTGTGTCTATTGAATTGCTGCTGTACCAGTAACTCATCTGCGGTTGCTCTGGGTTACCATCTAAATGGATCAGCTTGTTCTTCATCACATTTGACTCTATTGAACTGTTGTTGTACCAGAAATTCATCTGCGGTTGCTCTGGGTTACCATCTAAACAGATCAGCTTGTTCTTCATCACATTTGTTTCTATTGAACTGTCGCTGTATCAGTAATTCATCTGCTGTTGCTCTAAGTTACCATCTAAATGGATCAGCTTGTTCTTCATCACATTTGTTTCTATTGAGCTGTCGCTGTATCAGTAATTCATCTGCCGTTGCACTCAGTTACCATCTAAACAGATCAGCTTGTTCTTCATCACATTTGTTTCTATTGAACTGTCGCTGTATCTGCGGTTCTGCTGTTGTTGCTCTGAGTTACCAGCTGAACAGATCTACTGGTTCTTCATCGATACTGTTTATATTGGATTGCTCTTCTCAACAAATCAACTAACTTCCTCATTGTTATTGTCTTCAGTGAACTTTACCTGTTATTGTCATATTCCTTCCATATCTGACTCCACCTATATTCCTGCATCACTCGTTCTGGGAACCGCGACCTGCAGTAATAGGTGTGTCTAAGCCCATGCCCTCTCCTAGGGTCATGGTGAAAAACACCTACCATTAGACTCCGCGCCCCAGTTCGAGCATCTGTCATCTGCAGGTATACATGACTCACTAAATTCTCCAGATTTCATGACATCTTCTCTAGTTTGCAGTAGAGTTGATGTTTGCGTAGCCGAAACAGGACCTGAGAAAGGTGGTGAGAAACAAGATCTTTTGAAAAATATCAAAATGCCATACAAATAGACAACCACACAGGAAAAGTAGATCTCTGCGGTTTTCATTAACAAAGCCCTGGAAGACTGCTGGAGCATTGCAGAAGCCGAAGGACATCACTAAATACTCGTAGTAGCCATCTCTAGTATTAAACGCAGTTTTCCAACCATATCCCTTTCAGATATGAATCAAATTGTAGGCATCACGAAGATTAAGTTTAGTGAAGATTTTGACTCCTTTGATGCCATCTAATAATTCAGTAATGTGAGGAATAGGGTAGGTCTTCTTCACAAAGAAGAAGCGAGCCCTGGCTGGTGAAAATGCAGGTCTAATGAATCCTCACTGTAAATTGTCTTTGACAATGGCTTGAGTCTCTGCTAGGGGGAGTGGATAAACAAGTTCCCGTGGAGGGGTTTTTCCAGGAAGAAGATCAATGGGGCAGTTGTTTACTGGATGAGGCAGCAAAGTCTCAGGCTATTGTATGTTTAAAACATCCTCAAAATTGAATATTGTGTAAGAAGGGAAGAAGTAGCAGCTGTAGTCTGGGTAGGTAACACTTGAAGAGGACAAACTTTTTGCAAGCAGCGAGACATACACGAAGGACCCTATGCTTATAACTGGGTATAAGACCAATCCAGATGAGGAGAGTATAGTTGGAGCCAAGGGAGACCGAGAATAGTAGGACTGGTGGTACAAGGTAAAACAAGAAAGGATATCTGTTTCAGGTGTAAGGCCCCTACTTGAAGAGTTAAAGGATAAGTACGATGACTAATAGTACCACTAGATAAATGACTGCTAACAATGACTGTAAGGACCGCACGGGCCTCCAGAAGTGACGTTGGAAGAGACAACTGGTTCACAAGAGTGGTGGAGATAAAATTTCCTGCTGCTCCAGAATTGATTAAAGCTGAAGTGGTCTGCAACCCAGAAGGACAATAGAAGATAACCGAGATGGAACAAATGTTTGGACTGAGAGATGTAGGAGAGTGCTTGGAGAAACCTAACCTGACCTCTCCTGAACAGGTTAGGACCTGGCGTTTCCCGAACGCTTGGAGCAAGCCACAAGGAGATGTACAGACTCAGCACAATAAAGACACAGATCATTCTTCAGTGTCCTTTCTCATTCATCAGCAGAGAGTCGGAAACTACCAAGCTGCATAGGTTCTTCAGGGATAACATGTGTTTGGAACCATGGATTCTTTTTATAGGGAATTTTCTCAAAAACGGATGTCCACTTGATTAGACAGAGAGATCAAGTTGTCAAGGGAGGCTAATTTATCTTTAGTGCGATCCGACAACCCTTGCCAAAATGCTGCCACCGAAGCTTCATTATTCCATTGTATTTCTGAAGAAAGAGTGCAGAATTGATACAGGATACCAGGATAAAGATGCAAGAAACTGAATTCCAGGATCCACAAGAAACACAGAAGTATACAGGAACAGAAACAATTAAAATGATCCAAACATGAAAATCTGGCACTATATTGCCAGAACTGGTGCCTTAAATATTTCAGAGGATAAGGGGAAGTGAAAGGCAATAAGCCAATGGGAGAGAAAGGAAAATTACAAAAGACAGGTGTGTAAATGCTTCTTGGACAGAGAATATGACCATACAGAAGATCTGAATGAGTATTTTTTAAGACTGGTTGAATATTTATTTATATTGCATTTTTATTCCATTTTAATGTAGACACAGTTAGCACCTGTTTTAGATCTTCATGTCCTCAAATGTAAATACATAACTGAACAATTCATATCAAAATATTGTGTTATACAGCTATGTAGTTTTAAAATAACATCAAAACAAATAATAAAATAATCACTTTTTTTTTTGCTTCCATTTTTCATTAGATTGCAGGGGCCGCCATTACAGGAATCAGGAGATCCCTGTGGAGGAGATAGCCCCACAGGAGGAGGCGATCCAGCAGCAGTAAATGGACCATGAGGAGTAGGCCCTGCATGCGGAGGGGCGAATCCAAGAGGAAGTTGAACGGCCTAGCAGCAGGTCAGAGTCCAATGCAGAACAATGTACATATATTTCCAAATTTGTATTGTTGTGTTTTTGTCTGTGGATTTAATTCTTAAGTCTCACTCAACATTGCCTTAGTCAAGTACTGGTAATATGTAGATGTTTGCATTAAATGCATTCAGCATAGCGATACAGTCATTTACCCCCACCAATTGCACACCAGAAGCTACAAATCAGTTAAATATATTATTATTACTATAAAATTATATTGCAGCTGCACACTCTGTAGATGTTGACAAATGTCTCCAAACACATTAATAGCAAATTAATATACTTAATAATTAAGATCCTAAACTGTCTTAAAAAGTATGACCCACCAACCATTCCCGTGTATCAAAAGGATGTATATTTCATGTATCTGAGATGTAATAGTGCCTTGAGTTATAATTATGGTTATAACTTTTTTCACTTTACTTACAGCTGTTCATGCTCAAGGGCTGCCTGGAGCAAGACAATATCATCTGCAGCAACAGTTATCTTGTTTTAAAATGTGAAATGACCTTTGTGAGCTAAAGGACGACTTTGTCAATAATATTGAATTTTCGTTTCTATTTTTTATGTTAATATATTTATTTATTTTTTGTCCCTTTTTTTCACATTTATAACAAAAACATAAAATTATTTATAAAAAAATGATGTGTATTTATTTATTTATATATAATAATGTTAATTATTTGTGAAAAATTATGTGATTAGGGTTTATTATCTTACATTTGAATGATCAAAGGTCTCTGAAGCTAGAGTTAGAATGAGTTAATTGCTAAGAGCCATTTGTGTGAATTGAATACGGTTGGTAATTGAACAATCATGCATACATGGGTTCTGCTTTGAATTGAGGGTAAATACACTGATGGTAAAAGTAGTGTATTTACTTCAATTCAGACTTCCGTTTGCATGTGTGTATCTGAATACAGTAGGAAATATGCTTTGTTTACACTGAACATAACAGTTGCATGGTTCCACCCTTAATCAGATCTGAGCATATCTGCAGGTACTTTCTAGTCTGAATACGGATGGAAATACAGATTTTTGTGTGCATTCTTTTTTGGACACAAGATATATATCTTTTTTGCATTCCACTCTGAATCACGTCCTGTATCTCTAGTTATATATATAACATTATGTTATTGGGGTGATTAATCCAGAGCATTAATATGATTGTCATTAATGAGATTTTTTTTCCACTGTAATAATAAATTAGCACTGCCCCACTGAGGTTCTGTTCTTGCATTCCTCTAGATCAGTGTTTCTTAACTTCAGTCCTCACGTCCCTCAACAGCTCATTTTTGTGGATTTCGGTCTGTGGAAACAGGTGGGATAATTACTGACCCAGCCAAGTAGACTAAGTCACTTGTGTATGATTAACAGAATTCTGAAAACATAAGTTGTTGGGTGGGTGAGGACTGGAGTTAAAAAACACTGCTCTAGATCAGTCTTGGCTAACCTGTGACACTCCAGGTGTTGTGAAACTACAAGTTCCAGCATACCCTTCCAGCAATAAGTTGTTATATATTGGCAAAGCATGCTGGGACTTGTAGTTTCACAACACCTGGAGTGTCATAGGTTAGCCAACACTGCTCTAGATCAACACATGTAGAAGCTGGAGCAGGATAAACTTGATGTATTTATGTTCAACGTTACTAACTGTGTAACTTTTCTGACATTACAACATGAAGTCATACTATCAATCATACTTGCCTACTTTTGGCAAGTTGTATCCGGGAGAGGGGCGTGTCTAGAGGGTGGGAGGGGCGTGTCTAGAGGGTGGGGGGGGGCATGGCAAAACACGTCATTTGCCATTTTTGCCAAAATGACGCGATACACCGGGAATTGCGTCATTTTAGCACCGCAATTGCGGGATGCGGGAGATGTGCCAGCTCTCCCGGGACTCCGAGAGACCAACCCGGATTTCGGGAGTCTCCCGGACATTCCGGGAGAGTTGGCAAGTATGCTATCAATAGATTCTGGGTGATAGTCATGAAGAACTATGCTTGGTAACCATTGTGCTATAATGCCATTAATCAAAAAAATGTTATAGAAAATGAAGCAAAATGCAACACAAGTTGCATAAAAATAATGATGGCATATATTATAATAGCAGATGATTTATTAAAACAGATTCATTTTTAAAATTGCTTCAAATAACGTTTTTCTTATGTGAAACTTATTTTGATACACAGTCTGCATTTCTTATCTTTATGAATATTATGATATTTTTATGAATATATACACTATACATAAGCTAGTATGTTTATCTTCCTTTTTACAATAAATAAAATTGTATTGGAAATGTGCAATTGGGTGACAATAGCATGCATAATAGCATGCAACTGTAATTTATCAAAGCTTTTGTTCAGTAAATTATAAAAAGACAACCTCTATCAACATTTATGAAAAATCAGAGGCTAAAATCAAAGTTCTCTTTAGGGAGAATTGGCAGTAGGGAGTCAACAGGTTGTCCCAGGGTAGAATGTATGGCAATAATATAACACTAACATCCAATATTGATATGTGGTTGGAGATTTCTTTACCTTTTATATGCAATATCTCTGATACATGTCTATGATCATAGTGTACAGTAGACTTGAAAATATAGTAGTTAGATTAATCAGTTAAAATTAAATGCATACAGTACAACTGTTAAGTCACCTTTTAGCCTCCCAATGACAAATGTTTGCTAATTATCAATTAATTATTTGGCACAGATAAACAAAAAAATAATGTATTAACACACATATAATTGTTTGCAGACTGGCAGATGGCTTCCCTAGTCCTGTTGTTTTGCGCCACACTTATTTCTGGCCTTTGGTTCGTAGCTTGTGTGCTGTGGATTTGTCAAGTAAAACAGCCTTTGAAATTCCGCAATATGTCGTTTCTGCTTCTTGTATCAGGTAAGGCACTGGATGTAGAACATAGACTGGGGAAACTTGTTGGCACAAGGAGAGTGTATGCAAGCGTTAGAGACAGTCTGAAAAAGTATGGCTGTAGAATAATGCATTACCCTAGAACTGGAACCAGATTTACATTTTTGTACCCATTGGCTAATCTTATAGTGCTGCCTGACCCTTTGTAAATATAAACATCTATTTTTTTGGGGCAGATTCAATTGCCAGTGATGGCGCATGAACATCACCTTAATGTCTGGCTACACACATTTCCAGTAATTAAGGTAGGAATCTCCGCTTGTTTCTCCTTGCACCTCTATGGAGTGTGAGGAAAAATGAGCAGAGATTTCTGCCATAACATCAGCGAGGTGTCTCTGGAATGTCTGCGGAGACACTTTGCACCGAATTGGATATACCCCTTAATATACATTTATGGAACAGATACTGTGAAAACATGAAGAACATATTATGGCCTTATACAAATCTGGGCATGCTTAGTGTAAGGCCTCTCTCACTCTTTCATATACTTCTTTTCCTTCCTTGTTTGTTTTTTTCTTTATTTACAGTGGGAATTTCCAACTTTTTCTGGCATTCACTAAAGAGGTTATTCTGGGTAAACAGAATAGGGGTTAGTAGTAAAATAAAGGATGTCTTGATTTGATTGTGCCCAGACTCAGTTTAAGTTATAAAGATTAAGGTTTCTAAAGATTAAGTAACCACTTTGCCAATTTTTTTTTTATTTTTTAACTGAAATAAAGTTTATTGAATTTTCTAAGATAATTGCAAAGGATACAAAAAAAAAAAAGAAATAGGGAAAGGGTAGGACATAAAGGGGAAAGGGGTACATAGTGGGGACGAAACACAACAATATGTCATAAAACACCAGCAATCTAGACATGTATCACTTTGTAGTATTTAAATATAATTATAGTCAGTTGACAAGTAAAACTAAAGATTGGCACTCTAAACATAAGTCACTTTAACTTTACAATACGGAGACTAGTCCATTCCATCCTTGTACCTAGGCCCAAAAGCAAATATTTCTTAAATCAAGGCAGGAGACACTGAGTCGGAGATATCCAGCCTATGGGGGGACTGGGATGGGGCCCCACCTCCGTCTGTGACGTAATTATGCCAGCTACGCCATTTTACTAATGCACTTTGCCAATTTTTGTAATTCTGTTGATGGTAGTTGATTTGAGAGGCCATACATTGATTTTTTAACAAAACTGTGACAGCAAATGCATATTTACTTATGGAGATCAATAGTACCAGTATATCATAGTGGCACTTCTAAATTATGCTTAAGAAAATACACAGCACCAGTGACTACGATCTGAGCAGGGTTGTAATACTTTGATATGTATATTTCTACTTACTGAGTCTCTTTTCCCTCTTGATTCCCTGACTTAATATTTTTAAGATGTCTTAGGGGTATATTTACTAAACTGCATGTTTGAAAAAGTGGAGATGTTACCTATAGCAACCAATCAGATTCTAGCTGTCATTTTGTAAAATGTACTAAATAAGTGATAACTAGAATCTGATTGGTTGCTATAGGCAACATCTCCACTTTTTCAAACACGCAGCTTAGTAAATATACCCCTTAGACTAGAGTCACTGCAATTTATTGTATTTAATCCTGCTTGTTAGGGATATCCAAACTTTTGAACTTGGTGGGGATAGACCAACCTGTAGCCAAACTGATCATTGGAATGTTCCCAACAACACAGACTATTGAATTTGATGGATGTTTCTGTTCTGCTTTTGTTGGCAGCAGTGACCTGTTGATATGTCTGGCTGAATGAGGACATGGCTGCATATAAGAGGACATTGTCATTATGTAAGAAGGGGCATAGACACAAGCAGGATCTCTCAACAGTCCAAAGTAATGTTGTGAGGTTTCTAAATTAATTGCAATTCTTGTGATGTCAAACACATGCATAGGGAATAAAGGTCATATATCCATATATACATTTCTTGAATACGCAAATGATGTATCAGTAAAAATGCTGATTTGAGAGGATAGTTTGGTGAAAATATAACTATTGCCAATGGTTTGATTGAAATAAACCCTGAAAATTCATTCAACTCACGTTACTCTTTAAATTCAAATTTATTTTTGTTTTATATGTTGCCTATATCATCTTCCTGTTTTTTCTTCTTTTCTCTCCTTAGTTCTATTGCAGACCAGTGCTCTCCTGCTATTTTCTCTAAAATTCCTGTCAGCGCCATTCCTTCCTCTCTCTTCCCAGTTCAGCTGGGGCTATGGGCTTGGCTGGGGGTCCTGCATCTTCATGCTGGGTGGAGCTGTGATAAGCTGCATGAGAACTGATTTCTCAAAGGAATGACCAACATTATGTTTTCATCTGTGATTGAAGCAGAATAATGCTACATATGGTAGGGACAATAAAGTAACTTATTGCATATTAGCAAATTGATGTGGATATTAAGGGATTCATTTAGAGGTGGCCACATTTGTGCTCTGAACGTCCGTAGAACAAGGCACATAATTAAGTATATATGTTAAGTTGGATGTATCTCACCATGCGTCCAGCTCAAAAACAGTAGTATTTGCGCCAGACCTACATCAGGTATTCAAGTGTGTATACTACTAATACTAATACTAAACAATATTATAATGTAATAAAATGTCATATACACATAAGAGAATATTGTCTTGACAGTTATTAATAAATTCAAAAGTTGCATTTCCTATATAATATGTAATTTAATCCAAACAACTCAATCTCTCACTTTCTCCTTTAAAAATCAAATGGAAATTTTCTTTCTTGTATTAGTCCAAACTTAAATGCCAATTAAGATGGCCCCAAATTGGTATAATATAGTCATGACGCTAATGAGTTAAGTATGAGGGGTCAATACACAAGCGGCCAATCAGAATTCACTACACTAGATAATGCTGCTTTTAGTCAGTCTTTGCACCAGCCCTCCAGTACAAGCATAAGGGGATGAAAGTCAATGATACGTATATATATATATATATATATATATATATATATATATATATATACACATGTATGCACATTTTTTGGTCCGCATGCATTATACGGAAATGCATATTTTACACACAACAAGAAAAGATGTATGTTCACCTCAAAATGAGCTCCAGATGTGTTGAGGTATAATAAATAATAAAGCGGAGGTCTTTATATTTACTCTATGGATATGGGTAGAGTGCTAATAAAACAAACCACAACAGGGCATGAATTCTGTATGATACACAATATGCACTAATACAGTGTTTCTCAATTCAACTGCTCAAGTGGCCCTAACTGTTTAGGTTGTAAGGATACCCATGCTTGAATACAGGTGATTTAATTAGTGCCTCATTCATTTTCATTCAACTAACTGTGCCACAAGCATGTGTATCCTCAAATCCTGAACTGTTAGGTGGGCTTAAGGACTGGATTTGTGAGCCACTGCACTAATACATGATTACATTGCAGCAATATCTTGCTAGAATTTCAAATACAGTTTTAAAGTTATCTATGGGTTGTAATATTAAAGTTTCTGATGCTTCTCTAGACAAAATATTCTACAATATACAAAAAAACAGCTTCTCTGTAAACTGACAATAATAAATTATAATTTATTTTTACAAAGCTAAACATGTTGCTGCTTTATTACTCACAGTCTATAGCAATTCCAGGCTTGTTGTTTGCATATGGTGAGTCACAAACTTTTGGTCTCCCTGACTCCCATTTTGCTGGATCCAATCAGCAGCCTCTGTGGTCTGCTTGCTTTCTACCTGCACCCTCGTGGCCCACATTGTTCCAGACCCTGCCTGCATCCTCCTGGCTCAGACCCTATCTGACTTCAGAAGACCTGAGGATATCAAGACATCCTTAAGAATTTGACATAGAAACATAGAATTTGACGGCAGATAAGAACCGTTTGGCCGATCTAGTCGGCCTAATTTTTACCTAACTTCAAACCCTAATTTAATCTTTTATTCCTTTGTAAGGATATCTTTATGTCTATCCCAATCATCTTTAAATGGCTCTACTGTTTTAGCTTCTACCACCTCTGATGGGAGGCTATTCCACTCAGCCACTACCCTTAAAGTGAAGTAGTTTTTTCTCAAGTTTCCTCTGAGCCTACTTCTGTCCATTTTCAGTGCATGTTCTTGTGTTCTAGTATTTCTCCTCTTTGAAGAATGTTTCTCTCCCGTACCTCGTTAAAACCCTTGATATATTTGAAAGTGTATATCATGTCCTCCCTTTCCCTTCTCTGTTCCAAACTATACATATTAAGATATTTTAGTTTTTCCAGGTAAGTTTTGTGCTGTATAAATTGCACCATTTAGTTGCCTTTCTTTGTACAGTCTTTAATGTATTTATGTCCTTCTGGAGATAAGGCGTCCAGAATTGAACACAGTATTCTAGATGAGGCTGTACCAATGACCTATACAGTGCCATCATTACTTCTTTCTTTCTGCTACTGATTCCTCTCCCTATGCAACCAAGCATCTGACTTGCCTTTGTCATTACTTTGTTATATAGCTTACCTGCCTTTAAGTCACCTGAAATAGTGGCTCTTAGATCCATTTTCTCTTTAGCAGTTTCCATTACAGTGCCATTAATACAATATTTAGTCTTTGGGTTTTTGAGACCGAAGTGCATGATTTTGCATTTTTTGACATTAAACTATAGTTGCCACTCTCTTGACCATTTCCCTAGTCTACCTAGATCATTGGTTATTTGTTTTACCCCTCCTGGTGTGTCTACCCTGTTGCATAGACACACCAGGAGGGGTTTAATTCTACTCCACATTCTAAAATAGCAGAGCAAATTGAAATCTGTATAACTGTCCTTGACAGAGTATGTCAAGAGCCATCTTCAAATAGATGAGAAAGCCAATTCACCTTAGTATTGATGAATAGTTCACTGTGTTAGGTACACTGTACAGAATCATGGAATCAGAGGCTTGTTTCGAGGTCTTAGCTCTTTTTTGTATGGATCCATTCTAAAATCTGCAGTGAAGTTGGTACGTTTATGTGCTGGTATTGCAGAGGCTGTCCTCATTGTCTGTCCAGTAGAAACTGCACAAATTGCAGCACTGATCGTGATTAGCCAGAGGTATAGACCCTGGTGGTCTCTGCTGTAATATATACAGCCAGGGGCGGATTGGCCATTGGTCTTACAGGGAATTTTGCTGGTAGGCCGGGGGCCTAATGTGGCCAACCGTAGGCTGCCTGATGTTTTGGGCTTTTTTCATTACATCTTTTCTTGGTCTGTTTTTTTTATCATTGAGTGTTGACCGACAATCATGACCAGCCTAACATGGAAACGGATTAGGGGGGGACGGGACAGAGAGGAGGGCAGTGGAGGCCCCCCGGATCAGGGGTGCCAGCAGGGGAGCATCGTTGTGGCCACGGAACTTATCTTAAACCCCGCCCCCTTATGCGTGGCATTGGCCTCGTCCTTGTCCTATCCATGTGACGTGCACCATGTGACAGGTGCCGTCCCATGTGTACAGTGCAGGAAGCCCAGCTGGGATAAGGTAACTGTAAGTGTGAGGGTGTTTTATATCAATGTAGTGTGTGTTAATGTAGTGTGTGTGGGCAGTGAGGCTTATGTCTCTGTAATGGGAGTGAGGGTAGTGGGGCTTATATCAGTGTAGTGTGTGTGGGCAGGAGGGCTTATATCAGTATAGTGTTTGTGGGCAATGGTGCTTATGTCAGTATAGTGTGTGGGCAAGGGGGCTTATGTCACTGTAATGGGAGTGAGGGCAGTGGGGCTTATATCAGTGTAGTTTGTGTGGACAGGGGGGCTTATATCAGTATAGTGTGTGTGGGCAATATGGCTTATGTCAGTATATTGTGTGTATGGGCAGGGGGGCTTATGTCAGTATAGTGTGTGGGCAGGGAGGCTTATGTCAGTATAGTGTGTGGGCAAGGGGGCTCATGTCACTGTAATGGGGTTGAGGACAGGGGGCTTATGGCAATGAAATGGGGTTGAGGACAGGGGGCTTATGGCAATGAAATGAGGTTGAGGACAGGGGGCTTATGGCAATAAAATGGGGTTGAAGAGAGGGGGCTTATGGCAATGAAATGGGGGTGAGGGCAGGGGGCATATGGCAATAAAATGAGGGTGAGAGGTGAGGGCAGGGGGCCTATGGCAATGAAATGGGAGTGAGGGCAGGAGGGCTTATGGCAATGAAATGGGGGTGAGGGCAGGAGACATATGGCAAAGAAATGGGGGTGTGAGGTAGGAGGGGACTAATGGGTGATGGTGGGACAATTTAGTTTAATAGTGGGGGGCCTAGTAATTTAAGATGAGGTGGCAGGACTTTTAATTTAATGCTAGTGTGGGGCTATTAATTGAATGTGGGACTGAGTTTGGGGAGGAGGGCTATTTATTAAATGTGAATACAAATAATTTAATGGCAGGGATGGTTTAATATTTATTAAACGTAAATGCTATTTATTACTGGGCCTGGTTTGAGGTAGGGAAATAGGTTAATTTATTAAATGGGAATACTATTAATTTAATGTTTGGGTTGGTTGGAGGGAAATATCTCTATCAAATGTGAAAACTATTATTTTAATGGGGCTGGAGGGAGACGTAATTATTAAACGTGTGTGCTATTGATTTAACGTTGGGGCTCGTTGGAGTTTTCTTAATTTAATGTACCCATTTTTTTTCCAGATAGGACTCTCAACATTCCAGGATCCAGACAAGCAGCAATTGATCTAAAGACACCAGCAGTCACAGGTAGGGAAAGCGGCAAGAACAGGACACACATACTTGGGTACATACAGTGGACGCACACACATACAGGGACAGACACAGTGGGTACACACACACATACTGGGCCGTGCCTACCATTTATTTGGCCTCACCCACATGAGGCCACTTTCAAACTTTTTTCCAGGGCCACTTTAAGTTCCCAATCCGCCCCTGTATAGAGCTAATAGAGCTAATAGAGCTAGTAAGAGGATACACCCACTAATGGCAGCGATACTATGTAACAATCAAATTATCAATTCTACAGTCCAGCAGTCTGCAGCAATGGAGATAATGCAGAAATAAGTAGTGGAGGATTTTTGACAATGGATAGTAGGCACTGGTGCATCCTGTTGTGTAGTGTTAGAATATAGGCCGAGGCTTGATATGCACATAGAGTAGCAACAGATAGGAACATAGCATCCGGATCCAATGTATTAAATAATAATGCAGCAGCAGGCAGGGCAGGTCTGACTTCACAGGATTTTGACAGACAGCTAATAAATAAACGTTTAGCTAAAGTCTGGCATTCAGAAAACGACTGGCAGCAGTTTTATTTCAGAGACAGACTCTAATATATGAAAGAGGAATAAACAGTGAGGATGCAATAAAAGATAGCAGAGGTCATGTTCACAGCTGGATTGTGGTTTACAAATATTAAATGAGCAGCAGTTAGGTTTTGCAGTCACAGTCTGAAACACAGAAGTCTAGCATTTAAGTATCACAAAGTCAATACTCAAAATATCGGCCAATATCTGATTCACAGGTGCAATGGTGGCAGTCAAAGTTCAAAGCTAAAGTCTGATATTTCAGGTGACAGTTAAGTAGTAATCAAGTTCACAGCTAAAATCCAGTGTTTGAAAAAGAAATAATCAGTGGTTATATTCACAGCCAAGGTTTGGATAATAGGTAAAGGCAAACAATGGTCAGGGTTAAAAACCAGTGGCTGATACGCAGGAGATGAAGAAGCAATAGTCAAGTACTAAGACCTGGTACACAATTGCAGTACAGCTAAAAATGCTAGACACTTATCCAAAGGACTCAATAATCCTGCAAATTGTGCTTTCAGGTACCAGATACTTATAGGCAGCATGGCGGCTAAGTGGTTAGCACTCCTGCCTCACAGCACTGGGGTCATGAGTTCAATTCCTGACCATGTTCTCACTGTGTTTGGGTGGGTTTCTTCCCACACGCCATAAACATACTAGTAGGTTAGTCTCTCTTTCTGTGTGTGTTAGACAATTTAGACTATAAGCTACAATGGGACAGGGACTGATGTGAGGGAGATCTCTGTACAGTGCTGTGGAATTTGTGGCGCTATTTAACTAAATAATGATGATGATGATAGACAGAAGTGAATGTTCAGAACCTGTGATCATCTCAATCCTCATCAGGAAACCTCTGTTAACCTGTCCCAAACTGGAATCTAATGTAGCAAAGGTAAATTAGTAGTATCTTTTGGATAGTTTTTTTGTAGATAAAATTGGTTTTAATTGCATAAGAAGCCCTATGCTTTTGTACATCTATAGGAGCTACTAATGCCATGATTTGTGACAGAAACTATTATGGTGAAATTTGGACAGCTCCATCCATTTGTGTTTGGTAATTGTTCCCATTATTGCATAACACAATCATTTGTTATATTCTAAATCCTTAATTCTGAAATGCTTTTTTTAAATTTGCAGTATATTCTGTCTGTAATTTAATTTGCACCACTCTTAGTTTAACCCAGGGTTGTCCAACCCCCGGCCCGCGGGCCGCATGCGGCCCAGCACACTTGTAAATGTGGCCCAGAAGGAGTTTTGGTTGTGGCAAGGGGGCAGCACTGTTAATGGAAAAAAAAAATCCTGCAAAAAAAAGAAAAGAAAATACTTACCTTGCGGTCACGCGGTCACGTCAGCTGGTACTCCGGCTCCCTCCCTTGTCTCCTCCTCCATGCGGTGCTCACAGTGAATGTCGGGCGTGATGTCATCACGCCCAACATCCATTGCGGAGCGCAGCACAGAGGAGTCACCCGCACGAGAAAAACAATCAGCAGCACAGAATTGGAGAAAAGAAGAGAAGAGGACAGGAGAACAAGCCGATTAAAAGGTAAGTTAAGGGGGATTTTTTCAAGGGACGCTGACCAGTGAATAAAAGTCGCCTGGTCCTGGAGCATCATGGACCTTATTTCCCTGCTACATACTTCTACTTGTAATACTAATGGGGCATTATATATTATTCTCTTTGGCCCATTATAAGTTGTTATCCCTTAACTAACATAGTGGTGTAATTAGCAAAACAGGTCACAATTTGAGGTCACAGTGATGTATATGTCAGGTAACGTAGGCCTGGTCAGGGCACCCTGATATACAATGCCGGGCTCAAATGCACTTTATTGATATTGCATCGAAACAATACAAAAAGTGATTATAGTATAATAACTAGAGAGGATTTTTTGAACAGGGCGATTGAAAGGTAAGTATAGGGGGATTTGAAAAAAAAGTGATATATATATATATATATATATATATATATATATCACTTTTTTTCTCATATAACTATGTTTTCTATGTTAACTATGTTTTCTATGGTTTTTTGGATGATCAGCTATCGTTATTGTTAGTGTATCTTATGTGCGGCCCAAACCAACTCGTCGTCTTCCAATGTGGCCCAGGGAAGCTAAAAGGTTGGACACCCCTGGTTTAACCTGTTCCTTAGTACAGAACAGTGGTAGTAGCTATTGCTTATCTTAACTGACTCCGTATTAACTTGCTTGCTTCCCACACAGCTCTGACAACTTAACTGGTCTGCTCCTTCTCAGCATCTACAGTCATGGCCAAAAGTTTTGAGTTTGACACAAATAATATTTTTCACAAAGTCTGCTGCCTCAGTTTTTATGATGGAAATTTGCATATACTCCGGAATGTTATGAAGAGTGATCAGATGAATTGCAATTAACTTCAAAGTCCCTTTTTGCCATGACAATGAACTTTATCCCAAAAACAACATTTCCACTGCATTTCAGCTCTACCACAAAAGGACCAGCTGACATCAGGTCAGTGATTCTCTCGTTAACACAGGTGAGAGTGTTGATGAGGACAAGGCTGGATATCACTCTGCATGCTGATTAAGTTAGAATAACAGACTGGAAGCTTTAAAAGGAGAGTGGTGCTCGAAATAATTGTTTTTCCTCTGTTAACTATGGTTAAGTACCATGTGCGGTCATCATTGCTTTGCACAGAAACAGCTTCACAGGCAAGGATATTGCTGCTAGCAAGATTGCACCTAAATCAACAATTTATCTGATCATTAAGAACTTCAAGTAGAGAAGTTCAATAGTCAATAGTTGTGAGGAAAGGCTTCAGGGTGTCCAAGAAGGTCCAGCAAGTGCCAGGACCGTCTCCTAAAGTTGATTTAGCTGCGGGATCCGGGCACCACCAGTGCAGAGCTTGCTCAGGAATGGCAGCAGGCAGGTGTGAGTGCATCTGCACGCACAGTGAGGCGAAAACCTTTGGAGGATTGCCTGATGTCAAGAAGGCCAGCAAAGAAGCCAATTCTCTCTCGGAAAAACATCAAGGACAGATGATATTCTGCAAAAGGTACTGGGATCGGACTGCTGAGGACTGGGGTAAGTCATTTTCTCTAATGAATACCCTTTTAGGATGTTTGGGGCATCTGGAAAAACTCTTGTCCGGAGAAGAAAGGTAAGCGCTACCATCAGTCCTGTGTCATGCCAACAGTAAAGCATCATAAGACCATTCATGTGTGGGTTGCTTCTCAGCTAAGGGAGAGGGCTCATTCACAATTTTGTCTAAAAACAGAGCCATGAATAAAGAATGGTACCAAAACATCCTCCAAAGCAACTTCTCCCAACCATCCAAAAACAGTTTGGTGACGAACAATGCCTTTTCCAGCATGATGGAGCACCTTGCCATAAGGCAAAAGTAATAACTAAATGGCTCGGGCATCAAAACATCGAAATTTTAGGTCCATGGCCAGGAAACTCTCCTGACCTTAATCCAATTGAGAACTTGTTGTCAATCCTCAATAGGCAGGTGGACAAACAGAAACCCACATGTTCTGACAAACTACAGGCATTCTTTAGGCAAGAATGTGGCCCAGAAGTTGATGGACAGCATGCCAAAGCGCATTGCAGAGGTCTTCAAAAGTAAGGGTCAAGACTGCAAATATTGACTCTTTGCATAAACTTAAGGTAATTGTCAATAAAAGCCTTTGACACTTATGAAATGCTTGTAATTTTACTTCAGTATATCATAGCAACATCTGACAAAAAGGTCTAAACACTGAAGCAGCAAACTTTGTGAAAACCAATATTTGTGTCATTCTCAAAACTTTTGGCCAGGACCCCATCCTTGGGACACCATATAGATCCTACAAAAATGCTCCCGCACCACTGATTGCCACTGGAGGAAATCTTGCTCTCTTTATCACTTTCTCCACTTCAAGATCATCCCCTCCTCCTACAGCAAATAATCTGTTTTCAAGTTTTTAATTTTCGCCCAGTCTTCCAACCTTGCCGCCTTCAGCTCCTTCCTCTGTCCTCACACAGTTCTCCTCCTCCCTCAGCTCTTTGCCGATAACACAAATATACCTGTCCCTCCTTGACTTCTCCCCCTCACTCCTCTCTCAGGTGTTTAGTTGACTCTCTTCCATCTCCTCCTGGATGTCCCAATGCTTTCTCAAACTCAACATGTCAAAAAAAAAAAAAAAGTTTTATTTTTTATTACAATTGTATGTTATAGGACCTGTATTCAACAAGAGATGTATCTTCAGATCCACTCCAAGTTGAATACTGATGTGCATATGCCAAATTTACATGTGTTTAAAAAATTTTTTTTTTCTGCCGTAATGAATTGGGAACCTACTAGCTAATAATGTCTCACCTTGATTATTGCAACTTCCTCCTTCCAAACTCCCCTTCACCCACCTCTCTCCTCTTCAATATGTCAACAACACCAGTGGTTGTAATGGAAATTTAGAGATGACGAAATAGAAATTCAGAAGTGGCTATATGAAAAATGTAATGGGAATGTAAGTCAATGCAATTTGATAATTTTACATTGAAGGCAGTAGGAGAAGTGACGGCATAACATACCACCATATAGATCCCCACTTCTGATCGACACTGCAGAAAGGTTGATCTTCCTCTGTCATCACTCAATTTTCTCCCTCTGTGCCAAACCTTACACTTTCCCCTTTCCCCTATAGAATCTAATTCAACTCCACACCTACAAAGCAATCACCCACTCCTTCCCTCCCTAAATCTCCAACCTTATCTACCTTCATCTTCCCTTCTGCTATCTCTGGTGGGTCCCCACATCACCTCCCCTTCTGGCAACCATGTCCCATACCCATATCAAGACTTCTCCAGTTCTGCTCCCCACCTCTGGAATTCTCTCCCTCCTACTATCAGACCATTCACCTGACTGCAAAGCTTCAAATGTTACCTACAAACTTTCATTAAAGCCTACCAAACCACTCTAACCACTCCCACATTACTCAACTACCTCTCCTCTTCATGTCACCTCCCTATTGGATTGTAAGTTCTTAATTGCCTTCACATCATCAGATTCCAGTTCATTATAGCACTTTTGGATATTGTTGAACAGGAGATTTACAGAGTGAATGTGCAGCTGACAAATCTGCAACAACTGTGCGATACTATCATGTCAACATGGACCAGAAGGAATGTTTCCACCACCTGTTGAATTCATGCCAGGGGATTCTGGGGACTGTGGGGATTCTACCCAATACTAAAAAGATGTACCTAATGAAGTGGCTACTGTGTGTGTGTGTGTATATATATATATATTATGGATATATATATATTATGAAAAAGTGAACCTTTAATGGTGGAATTCATTTGCAGGACTTCTCAATGAATGATCTCAGAGTAATCATTGTTTTGGTCAGTGCACACAACATTATTGATAAAAGTCTGCCTTGCGAGCATTTTGTTGCATCTTGGGAGCTTATTAGGTTCTAGTTCTATTACTTACTGTGACATCAGAAGCTAGGAGCGACTTGCATCGCATTACTTCCTTTGAAAGTAAACCATCAGCCAAAAAGTAAGAGCGCTATATATCTAAGTTCCCATGTATAAAACATTATAAACATTTATTGCATATATATATATATCATAGTCTACTCTCCTGGAATGTCCGGGAGACTCACGGATTTCTGGGAGTCCTCCCAGACTCCCAGGGCAAATTCCTGGTTCCCTTATTACTTAAGTGGCGGAGGTAGGGCTTAGGATGCGTCATTATGGCCCTGCCCCCTGCTGTAATAGGCTTAAAAAGTGTGATGCTGTTTAGGAAGCGGGGCCAAATAATGGTTTTCTCGGAGTCTCACCCCCACACACCCACCTCCCCCCTGATCTCCAGGATTCAAGCTTGCCAAAGTATGATATGTATGAATGTATGAAAAAAATCTATCAATCCCAATTATGTCACTTATAAAACACAATTTATTTATTCACCTATATGTGAGATAAAAATGTTAAAGAAGTATAAATATAAGCATATAATTGTTCAAGAGGCTTACCGATGTTGTTATATTGTTAAACACATAGGGCCTGATTCATTAAGGAAAATAAGGCAAAAAAATGTAAAGTCTTCTCCTGGACAAAACGATGTTACAATGCAAGGGGTGCAAATGAGTTTATTATGAGTTTACTATTTGGCACATAAGTTAAATACTGGCCTTTTTTTCATGTAGCACAAATACTTGATGCTTATTTGCACTCTGAAATTTAATGTTGATCTAGGACATGTCCTACCCCAACTACAAATATGCCATGACATTTTAAATGTATCTCCCCTCCAATAAAACATGGTTTTGCCAAGGTTCAAAGTTACTCTTTTTTTTCCTTTACTTTCCTTAATGAATCAGGCCCATAGATAACAAATTAGTTCTGTATAATGTTCAAAATTGTGATCTAGGTTTTAGCAAAAATATATACTCATTCAATTAGCAAAAATGTAAATAATTACGTTGGTCACAGAAAGATGTTAAAAACATTTTCAACTTCTTGTAGTTGTAGTTTAACGAATAAAGAAGGAAATATTTCAAATCGATTCCATAGCTTGATTAATCCATCTGAGCTGGATGGCACAAATATTAGTATTCCGGAGTAGGAGAAAAAGTCAAAATATAAATTATAATTGGATATTTGTGGCACTGCTTGCCACCCATGTTCCAGAGCGGCAGATAAAGTCCACAGACTGATTCCGCACATGCTCAAAAATGTAATTAGATATTCACAGCACTGTTAACCACCTTATATAAAATAATATGCATGTATCCGGCCCTCACATGAATCCACATAAGGCAGATACAGTATCTTAATGTGTGAAGATGTCCAATCCACAATCAGGAAATCTGTATCAGACTCAAAAACAAATAGCCATAGCGTAGCCTATTTAAAACAAATAGCAAACATATAAAGGGGTAGGTATACAGTGATACAGAAAAAGTCCTTTGACCCGTCACCTGTGTATAGTATAACTTCATGCGATGATGTGAGATCTTCCCCCAAAAGACATATGCTTACAGAAAATATTCTTGTGATAGGCGCATCAAATAACCTTTCATCCATGTATCGGAGGCCTTTTTCCTTATTCCAGACTCCCACAATATAAAATAAAAGGACATGTATCTTGTGCATTAAAATTTTATTATCAGCTTACAAAAAGCTAAAAAGATAACATAAAAAGTGAAATTAGACAGTCCTCAAATATTTATAGATAAAATATTCCTACCAGAGGATGTGTTGATAAAACCATAAAAAGGAAGATGGAGAACCCGGGATAACTTTTTCTTTCAATAGTTCACAAACACTTCTCCAGGTGCAGAACTATGGACAGGGCTATTTCCAACGCATTTCAACTCCTCCCATGGAGTCTTTATCAAGGCTGTCTGATTGTTTTATTCAGTCCAAGTATTTATGCACCAACTAAATTATGAAAAACGCCCAGCTACGATTTGGCACGGTGTTAAAAGAGAGGCTTGAATATCGTAAGTCGTCGATGTTAGTCTTTCCTCTTCTAATCCAAACTGAGGCTTGATTATATGTCCATAGGACTAAATGTGCTCAGAGCAAGGCTTTGTTTCATCATTGGTGTTTCCTCATCTAATCCAAACCGAGGCTTGGATATGTATCCATAAGGCTTAATGAACTAAACTGAGGCTTGGTTACATTTCTTGTTACCAGTCAGAATGACAATATTTAAACATATAGGGGCATATTCAATTAGCTTTCCGGTTCGCGGGATAACGCCGGAACGGCCCGCAAAGTCAATCCACGGTACCGCAATAACGTGGATTTTCGTTCGCACCCCATAGGGTTGCGTACGAAAATCCTCGTTATTGCGGTACTTTATTACCGGCAATAATGCGCAGGTTTCGTGGTAACGCGCATTACCGCGAACCGGAAAGCTAATTGAATATGCCCCATAAAATACAATTGAAAACAAATAGCTTACAACATCATAAATGTTTATAGTAGGGGCTCCATTGAGACACCAAATCTTTGAATCCATCCATCACAGTATATATAGATAACCTCAGAGAAAACAGAAAATAATAAACAAAGTAAACAATAATGAGCAATGTGATCTAAAATAAACATGATTACAAAAACCATTTCAATTTGAATTCAGAGTTGAGTCCCTTTTCGGGAACAAGTATTTTAAGTAAAAAGATCCATTTCCTTTCCCCTTGAGCTAATCTACGAGGTAAGTTCTTATTCCTCCATTGTTCTTCTATTTTTTGAATACCATGGAAACGTATAATATGGCTTGGATCACATGAATGTTTGGAAAAAGTATGCGTCTCAAGATCTTTACATACATTATAAATATTTTCTCTTAATCTTATTTTCAATGGACGGGAGATTTTTCCTACATAAAATTTGTTGCAACTACACTCTAATATATAAATAATATGTCACACATTGCACCAGCTAAACCTGCATTATGGTCACTGTCAGGGCCGGACTGGGACTAAAAATCAGCCCTGGCATTTAAAGTACACAGGCCCACCTTAGTTCCAACAGGAAAGAAAACATGTGCGCGGTGCCGAACAGGGCATGACCTCATTGTGTTGTGGGTGTGGCCAACATGGGGCATTGATACATACATTATAATAATACATTACATTTATCACGCTCTCCCAGCCACATCACGCCACCCCCCAGGCACATTATGACACCCCCAGCCCACTGTACTTATATATTCTTCTGGTGTTGCTGACATCCATAAGGGTGGGAACTTCCTGTAGAGTGAGCAGGGAAGCTCTTTGTCTCACGAGATTACCAAATCTTGTGATACTTAGAGCTCCTCTGCTTGCTCTGCAGTCTGTGTCCTGTCCAGGAACTGGGAGCAGCTATCAGTTCCCTTTCCCTAACCAGAGCTGGATTAAGGCTCAGGGTATTTATGACATCAGGGCCCCTATTATGTAACATGGTTATCATTTTAGACAAATACACAGACACTACTGTTAGAAGCACACAGCTTTGCCTTCACAAGCAGTATGTTGTGAAGCGGGACATACCTCCCAACTGTCCTTGCAGTCGGACCAAATCCTGACTAAGGGAGACAGTCACCCAAATTCAGACTGCCCCACCAGATTCAGGACAGTTGGCAGATTGTCCTGCTCTCTCCTACCTGTATTGGTCACTTTCACCACTTGTAGCAGCTGGTTTCTTTAGCTCAGTTCATTCTTGTCTTGATCCTGGAATATTGGATGCCCTATTTTGAAAAAAAAATGGGTACATGAGATTTAGAAAACTCCAATCAGCCCCAGTGTTAAAACAATAACACTCGCGTTTTATAATTAGGCCTCCCTCCAGTCCCCACAATAATAATATTCACATTTAATAAGTAGACCTATTTCTCTCCAACCAGCCCCAACATTAAATTAACAGTATACCCATTTACTCAAAACAAATTTCCCTCCCTCCAAACAGTCCCAGCAATAAATTAAGTAGCATTAAAGTTTAATAAATATAGTCATTTTCCACAACCATCCCTAATAATTCATATTCACATTTAATAAATAGCCCTCCTACCCAAAATCAGCCCCATATTCAATTGATAGCCCTAAACCACCCCAGCATTAAATTAAAGGTTCCTGCACCTCACCTTAAATAATTAGCCCCCACCTACACTCCACCATTAAATAGCCTACCTCCCACACTATATTAAGATCCTCCCTTCCATCACATATTATATTATAATACTGCACGCACACGCTATATTTAAAATACTGCACGCACGCACACACACACTATATGAACATGGCTAAACGCACACTATAGCAACATGGGGCCACACAGACACACTATTTGCCAAACAGACACACTATTTGCCAAACAGACACACTATTAGCCACACATACAAACTATTTTCCACACAGACACACCATTAGCCACACAGCCACACCATTAGCCAAACAGACACACTATTAGCCAAACAGACACACCATTAGCCAAACAGACACTCTATTTGCCAAACAGACACACTATTAGCCACACAGACACACTATTAGCCACACAGACACACTATTTGCCAAACAGACACACTATTAGCCACACAGACACACCGTTAGCCAAACAGACACACCATTAGCCAAACAGACACTCTATTTGCCAAACAGACACACTATTAGCCACACAGACACACTATTAGCCACACAGACACACTATTTGCCAAACAGACACACTATTAGCCAAACAGACACACCATTAGCCAAACAGACACACCATTAGCCAAACAGACACTCTATTTGCCAAACAGACACACTATTAGCCAAACAGACACACCATTAGCCAAACAGACACACTATTTGCCAAACAGACACACTATTAGCTACACAGACACACTATTAGCCAAACAGACACACTATTTTCCACACAGACACACCATTAGCCAAACAGACACACCATTAGCCAAACAGACACTCTATTTGCCAAACAGACACACTATTAGCCACACAGACACACTATTAGCCAAACAGACACACTATTTGCCACACACACTATTTGCCAAACACACTATTTGCCAAACAATTTTCCACACAGCCACACTATTAGCCAAACAGAGACACTATTTGCCACACAGCCACATCATTAGCCACACAGCCACACTATTAGCCACACAATTTGCCAAACAGACACACTATTTGCCACACAGCCACACCATTAGCCACACACACTATTAGCCACACAATTTGCCACACAGACACACTATTAGCCAAACAGACACACCATTAGCCACACAGCCACACCATTAGCCAAACAGACACACTATTAGCCAAACAGACACACCATTAGCCAAACAGACACTCTATTTGCCAAACAGACACACTATTAGCCACACAGACACACTATTAGCCACACAGACACACTATTTGCCAAACAGACACACTATTAGCCACACAGACACACCGTTAGCCAAACAGACACACCATTAGCCAAACAGACACTCTATTTGCCAAACAGACACACTATTAGCCACACAGACACACTATTAGCCACACAGACACACTATTTGCCAAACAGACACACTATTAGCCAAACAGACACACCATTAGCCAAACAGACACACTATTAGCCAAACAGACACTCTATTTGCCAAACAGACACACTATTAGCCAAACAGACACACCATTAGCCAAACAGACACACTATTTGCCAAACAGACACACTATTAGCCACACAGACACACTATTAGCCAAACAGACACACTATTTTCCACACAGACACACCATTAGCCAAACAGACACACCATTAGCCAAACAGACACTCTATTTGCCAAACAGACACACTATTAGCCACACAGACACACTATTAGCCAAACAGACACACTATTTGCCACACACACTATTTGCCAAACACACTATTTGCCAAACAATTTTCCACACAGCCACACTATTAGCCAAACAGAGACACTATTTGCCACACAGCCACATCATTAGCCACACAGCCACACTATTAGCCACACAATTTGCCAAACAGACACACTATTTGCCACACAGCCACACCATTAGCCACACACACTATTAGCCACACAATTTGCCACACAGACACACTATTAGCCACACACACTATTTTCCACACAGCCACACTATAAGCCACAGACACTATTTGCCACACAGACACACTATTACGCAAACACAGAGACACTTACCTTTTAACATCCAGCAGCAGCACTCTGTGCGCTCTCCGGCAGACGGAGAATCAGTGACTGCCGCCTATGCGAGCAATCACATGGGACGGCACCAAATACAGATATCCAAGTAAACTGATCCCAATAGTATAGACACCTTAACTTTTCGTTTGTGCCCAATGTATTGTCAAAGAACTGTCAGTGCTGCTATAATTGTAAAAACCCCTGGGTTCTCAAATGCCGAAGGCAGCTGTAATAGAATCCTACAGCAAAAGGCTTGACGCGTTTCTCGGCTCTGAGGCCGTTTCATCAGAAGCTGAATCCCATTTAGAACTACCGCAGGTATTTATCTCATCAAGCTAGTGTCAGATGATTTAATTAGTCCCATCCACTCGCTAGCTGTCATGTGACCTCCACTGTTGTAGTCACACGATCGGGTTACATGATTGAACTTGTATAAAGGCACCCGGCAATCCATTCAAAAAAGGTCTCTATTTGCATAAGTGCCCATAATCAGGTATATTTAAAAGGGTCTACATTCCAACTGACAGCATGTGAATCGGCAGCATAAATACATAATACTACAGATACTACATAAACCAAATGTTTTTAGACAACAGTGTTTTTATTAGCAATAAAGAGTCAATATAACTATATTTTAGTTGTATAGTATTATCTTTATCAATTAGTTGTTAATTCAAGGTTGCTGTTGCACTTGGCATTGTTTTTTTTATTTATAAATTTAAGAGAGGTAGGAGGTTGCTCTTGACCCAAGTAGCACGCATACTTGACAGTTGGAGAGTGCGCTTATATGATATACATTCCTCTTCTGAATAACTCGGTTCTCCTGACTGGTGCACGAAAAGCCACCTAGGGTTATACCACCGCTTGCCACCAGAAATCTGTGACAGGATGGGCCGCCTATGCTACCTTGTCTGTTGTTGCTGGGAACCGGCTGGGCTTACTTTGCTACCATTCCCATTTGTTACTCCAAATGCGCCCCTATAACCGCAGTAGGAGGGCTTACAAATGCTGCCACCACTGGACTTCAGTACCAGGTTCCTTCTGGGTAACTGTCACTACTAGGGTACCCCATCAGTTTTTTCATGTAACACACACATATCAACTTTAAATTTCAGTGTACAAATAAGCTATCAAGTATTTGTGTTACATGAAAAAACAGTCAGTATTTAACTTATGTGCAAAACAAAACACTCATTTGCACACCTTGCATTTAACATGGTTTTGTCCAGGAGACTGAAATAAGGATCCTCTTCATTTAAGATCCTTAATGAATCGGGCCCAATGAAGTTAATGGTGTGTATGAGAAGAGGGTGAACAGCAGTCTACAAAGCAGCAGAGAGATCATTGCAAATGATTTTGGAGACTATTGGAGGTTAATTATTTTTATGATACATTAGTAAAGAATCAAATGACAATACATATAAACTAAGAGAGTGCTATTTTTCTTTTAGTTCCTTGGGTGATGACCAAACAATAAAGGCTAATTGAAGAAAAACATAGGCAGGGTTTTTGGATTTTCAAGATGGTTAAAGGTGTGATAATACAGGAAATGCAGTATTCCAAACTGACTTACATCTTTGCTTGTTGGACAACAAAAAAATAAAATTAGAACCACAATATAAGCTCATAAATTACTTCCATGTGTGTGCTTGTCTACCCATTTGTGCAGATGAAGGTGGCCATGTAATATAACATGCAAAGGCTTGTGTTATGCTCAACACAGTAGTATCCAGAATACTGGCTTTTGGGTTTCATGTATATATTGGTTTTGGAGTGTTGGATGTGGTGTGTTTTTAAAATTGTTAATAATGCCATCATGTATTAAACCCGTGGATTGCCTAATGTTGGCTAGGTGGAAAGAAAAATCAATGTCTGAATTAGACAGATTTGGAAAACGCAACCTGAATGCTGGTCACACACTTAAAAAGTGTACTAAATTTTAATTTATTTCAAACAATAGATACTTACATTCAGGGCTGCCAAGAGGAATTCAGGGCCCCGGTACAGAAACTTTATGGGGCCCCTTAAAGCAGGGAAGCAAAAATTTTGCCGCCGCTCTGCGGCGGCGGGAAAATTTGGGGCGTGGCTATGGTGGGAGTGGTCACACAATTGGGGCGTGGCTATGCATAATTGAGGCCGGCCCCATGTCTATCAGGTTAAAAGCACTAGTCCACCCTCCTACCGAAAAAACCTGCATTGCTGCGTACACCATTGGTGCAGAGCCCGATTGCCGGAGCATGACATATGTCCAAGCAGTCCTGAGTTACTCAGGACAGTGACCTAAAAATATATGTTTCAGTGTAAGATATGCAGATGTTATAATGAAAAAGACAAATATAAACAAAACAACTTTATTTGTTCTTTACACCAGACATGTATAAAATAAATACAATATATTTTTGTTACAGAAAGATAGAGAAACTTAGCTTTGGCATGTTAAAACTTTAAACATAAATATCAAAATAATTTAGGTGCAAAAAAATAAATAGTAAAATCAGTGCAACTGTAAATACCTCGGCCATAGAGACATCTCCAACCATGTGTAAGTGTCATATCCCCAGTTACACATTGACGTGATGAACTATGAAAGTAAACCAACATACAATATACATTTTCAAAACTGCCATTACATCTGACAGGTAAATTAAAATAAAATATATTAGGAGGTAGGTTCGGAACATATAAGTCACAATACAAAATTATGATCAGTGTTTCATTGAAACAAAAAACCTAAAAGACCCTTTTAATTCTTAATATCTAGGTGGCCAGACTTTTTCCAGCACTGAATTATAATATCTGGATCCATTACAGTAGAGCTTTACGAGCTTTACGACTTGAAAATAAATCGATAATACTTGAGAAATCGCAATTTCTGGCCAAGCTAGCCTCTATTGATAGCAGACCTAAATCATTTAAACGATTCTGAGTCATTGTTGATCTTAAAACATCTTTTATTCTTGAGAGACAACTGAAAGAGCGTTCAGCTTGAGCCACTGTTACGGGTATGGTGCAGAACAACCTTAAGGCAACAACAATATTCGGAAACAGGCGTTCAAGCTTCTGGTGCTTCAATTTGTTTAGGAGTTTGATAGGTGAAAGAGATTCTTCTCCTAAATTTGATTTGTATATTGATTTAAGGTGTATTAGCTCATCACAAATAGTTTGGGTAACATCATCTTCGTATCTTTTTGGAAGCTGGTTTGCCTTTTCTCTAACTTCTTCATCCTCTACCTCAGGAAAGAGCCATAAAATACTGAATAAAGAATTTATGGCTTTTGCTGCATCAAATCTTGTTGTCATATTGCCTATGACGCTGTCCAAAAGAATGTGAAATACTTTGCACTTGAACATCTCTTCTGGGGTTGAATTAGAGAAAGATTCTTCAGTTGATGATTCATCAAAAAATCTTCTCCTTTTTCTTTGACGTCTTTGCTGAAAAGATCTAAACTCAGTTGGTATATTTAAATTTTCAGCAACCAGTCTGGATTCATTTAAGAGAGCTTGCCAATTATTTCTAATTGCTTTTAATTCATCTACCAGACTGGAAAGATTTTCAACTTCTTTATCAATTGTGGTATTTCGTGCTTGCAAAACTGTGCTTCTGTAATTTATAGCTGTAAGGACTTTTAGCCAAATAGATGCCATCAAAACACAATCAAAAGAATCCAAATATATGCTTACAGAATCAAGATCTGTTCGAATTTCTGATGTTAGGTTAAGTTCCAACACTGACTCAATTGCCTTTTGGATCCCAGGAAGTCTTTCAGCAAAGGGTTTGACACTCTCTACCCTTGCAGACCAACGTGTATTTGACATGGAGTGGAGTGAAGCACCGATGTTTGCTTTCAAAATTTCCCACCTCTGAGGACTGCCACTGAATATATTATACAGCTTTTGTACAATGCCAAAAAATGTCACAACCTCAGGACAACATTCTGCTGCATGGACACCACACAGATTTAAACTGTGACAGGCACAAGGAGAAAAAATAGCCAGAGAATTTACTTGTAAAATTCGAGCTTGGACACCTTTGTATGCTCCACTCATGTTAGAACCATTGTCATAGCCTTGTCCACGACAATCATTTATTGGAATATTACGTTTTTGAAGCGTTTCCAGAATTAAATCTGCAATAGCTTCCCCTGTTTTTTTATTGCAGTTGACAAATTCCAAAAATCGTTCTAAAACTTGATATTCATTGTTTACGACAAGAACATAACGCAAAATGAAGGTAGTTTGTTCCATGTGTGCTGAGTCTGGTGTTGCATCTACAATAATAGAAAAATACTTTGCATTTTCTCTCTCCTTTAAAATGCAGTTAAACACATATTCGGCACAACATGATATGAATTCATTTTGAATTTCTGCTGACAAGTAATGTACTTGTAATCTTTTTTTCTCCATTTGTGCCTGTTTTACTTTTTTCAAATGCTCTGCAAGCAAAGGGTCGTAGTGGCTTACAACTTCTAACATTCCTAGAAAATTGCCATTTTTTGGATGTCCAATTAGGTTGCTTGATCCTCTAAAAGCCAGTCCACGTTCTGCAAGAAACAGAACTACATCCAGAAATCTTCGCAATAAGGCTTTCCAAACCTCGGTTTCATTCTGGATTTTGTGCCATAATAAACTATCAACTGTCATGTTTTTTTCAAGATTGGTTTGCAAATCTCGCCAGTCTACATAACATGTACGATGGTTATTACTATTTTCATGGTCAGGTATTTTATTGTACAGTTTTTTATAACCTTTCGAAGGTCCCCAACCGATTTCTGTTGTCAAAACTGAACGATGTGTTACTGGGAGCTTGCTGAATAAAAAACAGGGAAAGCAGAACAAAGCTTGCTTACTCTTACTCCAAACTAACCAGTCGCGAGGATATTTTTCTTTGTTTGGTAAGTGAAAATTTAATATATAAAAAGGAAATTGGCTGCCATGTTTATCAGGTGGGAAAAAGGTTGGGTGTGGTTCTGGTCCCTGTCGTACGGCATCTTCTATTTGGGCCACTGAGAAACCTGGTTGCAGAAGGCCTATATCACATTTCAATAGCTGCCTGTTGCTATCTAATTCGATATCAGATGCCCCCTCTGAGTAAGCTGTGGAACAAACCTCAGTAACATCACCTTTACGTGCAGAAGTTAAGTGTGCAGAACTTGTATGTGGTTCTGAAATCAGTGTAGTGTCTGTGCCAGAAGCACATGTTAGCATACTACTTGAACCACTAACATCATCATCATCATCATCATCATCAAGAACAATAACAGTTAGATTTTCATTAACTTCATCAATTCCACTTGTTATTGTTGAAGATCCAGCCACCTCCTTCTGACCTTCATGCTCAGACAAATGAGAGGAAACAGTAAATCCTACACTTTCAAGAGTTCTCCGACCTTCACTGGTCCTTTTGTCTTTTGCTTTTTTTTCTTTACGTTTCTGGGCGCCAGATTTATGATGATACAAATCCATGGCGAAGCTTCCCCTAAAATGAATATATATAAATATATATATTAGGGGTATGTAGGAGGAATTGCTGCTTAGTTTCTGTCTGCCTCATCAAGACTTGGACGTACCTTGGTAGCTACATGGAAGCTAAATGGCGTCTTAACTAATTGCAGTATACACATGATAATGGAAGAAGCAGTCACGGGTTTGGATTAGATCTCTAAGTATACCTCTAAGCAATGCAAATACCTTATAGTTTATAAGAAAACAGCTTACCTTGTTTGTGGTTGAGATCAAGTTGCTCCAGGCTTCACCGTTTCCCCCTGAGGTCACCGAGCTGTGCTCTTCCTTGTAGTGGTGGATGTCAATTCTACCCGGACAAAAAGAATTTGCATTTTTGGCATATATAAGCACATACATACACTAAGACACAGTTGTGCCTTATTCAGTTGCGCGTGTTGTATCTTGTGTGTATAAAGGTCTGTGCATGCTCTATCCTACCTGTTATTACAGCTTCCACAGTCTGCTGCTGGTTTCTTGTCCGGTCACTGGAATGTTGGGGTCTGTTTGGAAAATGTATAGGTACATGAAATATGCAAAAGAGAGCAATAACTGAACACTGTACATAACACAGATCACGCAGTATATAGGGGCACTTATGTGTGACATTACATTTCTTGCAAAAATGCTAGGAGACAGTTGAAGGAGGAGGATGTAGTGCATGTACTGTATTGCATACATTGTACTACTCACAAAGGGTGCATGGCTTTGTCAAAATAGGGGTGTGGTGGTCCACCGCTGTCCCCATAATGTATTGCTACCATATGTCCTCTTTACCCTCTGTAATTGTTGTCCTTCTCCTCTTTGCCTGTAATTATTGTTCCCCTGCTCCCAGTGTTTCTTAATGTCCTCCACTCCCACTTTAATTTTTTGTCAACATTATATCATATTTCTTCCTTTCCCCCTGTGTCATCTGTGTGACTGATTAATCATCCAATCCTCTGCATGGCTGGGCTGCAAGTAAACAATAATCCTATGATATCCTCACATCAGGGCCTATTATCTAACAGACTGATTAAAGAGAAAACATTAATGTGTCATCAAGTATGCATGCAGACTGAATTCTCAAGTGTACAACTTGAAATAATAGACAAACACAGTTGTCCTACAATGGTTAAACATTTATTACACAAAAAAGCAGAAGGCACTTAGCGGCAGTAATACTATTCCGTTCAGATCAGTTCTCAAATGGGCAGTTTGGTGAACCTCATTGTCTGTAATAGACACCAGATCAATAGTCAAGATGATACTGAACACCTGCACATATCGAATGTGCATTTAATGTACATGTGTCCTATGGGAAATGATCCATGGTTGGTACTTACAATGTTCCCTGCTGCAGCCTGCACCGAAGACAGCCCTATGACTCGCGCTCCTTACAGGCGCGGTCACAGGCTGTAAACAACTAGTCAAAGTCACGCGAGAGCACAGCAAAGCACTCTCGCGTGACGTCATCGCATCGGCTGACTGGTCCAGGCGCCGCGGAAGGCACAAGGCACAACTAGTGTGGCGGCACCCCCCCCCCCCCCCCCCCCCCCCCCGGAACTTCAAAAAAGTTTTGTTGAAAAAAGAAAAAAAAAAATTTTTTTTATTATTTAAAAAAAAAAACAAAAACGGCAGTGCAGCCCCGGGCCCCCTGTCATACCCGGGCCCGGGTAAATAGTACCCGCTCCCCCCCCCCTCTCGGCGGCCCTGCTTACATTCTTCAACTGACTCCTACTCCCTGGGCACCTCCTCAGACTCCTACAATCCGTGCTCCTGGTCCTTCTCCCTGCCAGCACCTTCATGGTGCTGCATGTGGGTCATAGAGGCTGTTGGTAAAAAGGTCACTAAATTTGCATGTTTTTCATTTACATCCAAACAGTGTAAATATGTAGGTTTTTTTTGCATTTGTAATACTGTGATAAATGAGTTTGGTAAAAAGTGTTACCAAATAATATTTGTATGCAGGTGTATGTTGTGCATATTCTTTTTTTGCTATGGGCATTTAAAGCAAACATTGTTTTTACAACAGTTTAGTGTGGTGGCTTAATTGGCACTGCTGGTGTGTGCAATTGTTAATTTTTCACAGTAGCAGTTTAGCTTGCCAGTAGCATTTGACTTTCATGCAATGGTGTATTTGTGAGTTTTTCGTTCTAGTCTATATCATGCACATATTATTTCCACTTGCATGTTGGCTTAGTGGTTAGACAATTCATCTTTCAACAGTAGGGCCATGACTGTGAGTCCTCAGTCACGGCCTTATCTCTGTGGAATTTAAATATCCTCCACATGTTTGTGTGGGTTTCCTAGGTGTCCCTAATGGAAGAGTATGCATGGTTTATGTTCGCAAAATTGATTTATACACTTTTAAAAAATGAAGCTGTTATGCCCTTCATTTATACTAGAGATGTTCCCTGACCCCCGTGCTTTGGTTTTGGATCTGGATTAAGTTCGTGTTTTGGTTTTGGCAAAACCACCCTCGTGTGTTTTGGTTTTGGATCTTATTTTAGAAAAATAGCAAAAATATGCTAAAATCACATAATTTTGCTCTTTTTTTTGTTCTTACATTATTACTAACCTCAATAACGCTAATTTCCAGTCCTTTCCAGTCAATTTTGACCACCTCACAGGTCACAATATTATTTGCATCCACTTTCGGACAAAGAATGCAGAGACCTCGCTGAATGCTAAATGACAGAGCAACGACACAAACACACTGCAGTTCATAGCACATCTAGGAAACATTGCCACACAGCAGTGGCAGAAAAGAAAAGTGGTGCAAGATGGAATTGTCCTTGGGCTCTCCCACCCACCCTTATGTAAGATATTGAAAAGAACACATTTTAACAAAGCAAGCACTCCAGCGACAAGGAGTGCCACTTTTGTGGCTGCAGTGCTTGGCTTTTTTGGGCCCCCACAAAACAAGCTACCAATAGCCTAACTGCCTTAAGCCCACAGTGCCTTCAATGAACTCTACATTATTAAACCATGTCTGCTCGTGCTGCATCTTTAATCTCCTTCTCCTCTCTGGATACCCCTCTCTCATCCCTGAAGAACTGCCAAACTTATGTAGACACAGGAATGGATATTATAACTGGAGCGGCATTAATCTGCTTCAGACAGACTGTGACATGGAACATGTGAGCAGCATGGAATTCGTTATCTTGGAATATGCTGCATTGAAGAGAGATTTAAACCAATATATAGATGCAGTTGAGGAGACCGTACTTTAGTTAAAGCGTGACCCACCGGATGAGATCCTGGATTTAAGAGAGCTTGTACACGAGAGATACACTGTGCTTCAGAAGAATAAAACAGAAGAGGCCGTGAGGCAGGATGATAAATATGTCCAGTTTAAAAAACAGCTACGAAACCTGAGAAAACAAATGGGTGTGTCACGTGCCCCTGCAGACAAAGCTTTGGAAGATGAAGATGAGGAGATCGCTGTCACCCAAAGCACTCCTATAACACAGTTGAAGATGGTGAACCCAGTAAAAATCAAAGTATGTTGTCACACATACGAGAGAGAAGCAATTGAAAGGATAATTGAAAGCAAACTTCAGAATGGTAAATCTGCCAGTTGTCCAAAAATTGGCTGAATCCCTCTGACATGACTATATCAGATCTTACTCCAGACAATACACTAAAAAGAGCCATTGACATTCACAGTAAAGAGCAAGGTCATCACTGAGTTTAGAATCGACCACAATCCCTAAAAAAATTAAATATAGCTAGGTACCTTTGACGTAAAGTGCAGATTACAAACATTTATGAAACAGCAGCAAAGTAGAAGGTAATACATATATAAGTCTATTTAGACGTTCATGCTTACATTACTTCTGCAAGCAACATTGTTCTTTGTTAATAAAACATCTAGGTAACATTGACACACAGCAGTAGCTGAAAGGAAAAGTGGTGCAAGATGGGATTGTCCTTGGGCCCTCCCACCCATCCTTAAGTTGGATCTTAAAAAGGACATGCACACTTTAACAAACCAAGTACTTCAGTGACAAGGAGTGACACTTTTGTGGCTGAAGTGCTTGGTTTCTTTGGGCCACCAAAAAAACAAGCAAACAATGGCCTTAAGCTAACAGTGCTGTTATTGAACTCTACTGTGGCAAGTTGTTGTCATCATCATCAGCCTCATCCTCACCCTTATCAGTGTTTACATCATCCTCACACATTATTAATTCATACTGGCTGGAATCCACCATTACAGAAATCTCTGTACTGTGATGTAATTGGCGGGAAAATGAACTTTATCTTTTCCAAATTTTGAGAAAGTAGCCTCCTACGCCGATCGCTGAGGTTTCTGGCTGTGTTGAAAACTCTTTCCGAGTGCACACTGGAGGGTGGGCAGCTTAGGTAGTGCATGTCGAGTTGGTACATGGGTCTCCAAATTCCCTTTTATTCCTCCCACTATGTAAAGGGACTGTCTGACGTGTTTATTTCTATGCTGTCATTAAAATAAGCCTCCACCATCCTTTGGATGTTGATAGTAGTATCAGGTGGAGTTACGGCAGCGATGTAATGGTTTTTGGTCAATTCTTTTAGACCAGACCAGATGTCGAAATGTTGTGTTGAGTCATCTGCATCATCCCTGGGTCTCTTAGGAAAACTACGTTTTTTCCGAGAAGCAGTTGACTGAGAAACTGAAGGAGGAGATGCCGTCCTTTCACATAACACTTAAGCTGTCCTCTTGCTCACCAGGAGCTCCTTGCATCTGGGTCAGTTGGAAGCAAAGAGAAGACATAGCTCTTAAACCTAGGATCAAGACAATCGCCAAAATGTAGTCATCCGATTTCAAGATTTTGATAACTCTTGGATCCTGGCGAAGCAAATAAAGTATTTGATCTACAAATCCGACATACTTAGCGTCATTGCTTTGTTTTAGCTCCTCCTTTAGTTTCTCAAGCTGCTTTTCTAAAAGTATAATTAAGGGAACCACTTAGCTCAAGCTAGCAGTATCTGAACTCACTTCACAGGTGACTACTTCAAATGGTTTCAGCACCTTGCACAACACGGAAAGTATTCTTCACTGAGCTTGAGTAAAATACATCCCCTTCCTTTCCCAATGTCATGGCCTGTGGAGTAAGCAAGGATGGCTTTTCGCTGTTCCTCCATCCTGAGAAGCATATACAAGGTGGAATTCCACCTTGTTACCACTTCTTGCTTCAGTTGGTGGCAGGGTTAATTAAATTGCTCTTGTAGCTGCTGCAATCTCCTACATGCTGTTGCCGAATGACAGAAATGTCCAAATATTTTACGGGCCACAGACAGCATCTCCTGCACGTCCCTGTCATTTTTTAAAAAGCTCTGGACCACCAAGTTTATTGTGTGAGCAAAACAGGGAATGTGATGGAATTCACCCAGCTGTAATGCTCTCACAATATTGGTGTCGTTATCAGAAATGACATATCCTGAGGAGAGTCCAAGCAGGATAAGCCATGTTGCAATGACATCCCTTAGCTTTTGTAACAGATTGTCAGCTGTATGCCTCTTAGTGAAGCCGGTGATACACAGAGTAGCCTGCCTGAAAAATATGACGCACTTGGGTACATGCTGCTGCTGTTTCTGCTAATTAAGGCGAATCACCAACCCAGTGGGCTGACAGTCATATAATCTTTATTTTGCACAGTTCCGCTTGTCCACATATCTGTGGTTAAGTGTATAGTGGGTAGAATTACATTTTGTATCCCAATAAGTACAGTTTTATGAACCTTCTGGTAAAGGTGTGAATAGCTTTTCTAGTAAAATGGTGTCATGATGGAATTTGGTAACAGGGACACAAGACCTCAAGTAACTATCTAAAACCAGCTGCATTAATAGTGGATAATAGACGCAGATCTAATACTAGCATAGTCGCCATGGTGTTTGTGATCTGCTTTGTGACTTGGTGACAGCTTTCATACTTGCTTCCTCTTGCAAATGATTGTTTAACAGTCAATTCTTGAAAACTACTAGTATTTCTCTTCTTGGTCTGCTTCTGGGATGAAGATCCATCCCCAGCAGCAGCAGCGGGACAAATGCTCAAGAATTCTTCTGAGGAATCCAGGAGAGTGGAGGAGTCATCAACCCTTAGCAACTTGAATGCAGGACTAACTCCGATCGCTACTGAGGATACTGATGAGGAAGGTGTTGTGGGTGTAGATTGCAAGTGCCGGGATCTAGCTGAGAGAAGGGACCTAGCTGATGCTGGACTGCTTATTGTTTTTTTTAGCATAAGTTTCAGATTTTGCTAACAGCTTGCCATGAACTCGCTTCAAATGGCGCAACATGGATGAGATTCCTAGATGGTTAAGGTCCCTACCTCTTTTGACTGTGGCTTTACAAACGCTACAAATGGCTAGACAACTGTTTTCAGGATTTGGGTAAAAATAATTCCACACATAAGAGGTGGATTTTTTGGTGTTATGCCCAGCCATTACAATGGTTTTCTTCTTATCATATGCAAGAACTGCTTCCATTGGTGCAGGACTTACACAAACAACATCATCCCATTCTCATCAACATCCTCATTAGCGCCATCATCAGCTATACAAATATCCCGCTTATCCTGTTGCAATTCCAAAGTGGCATCCTCAATTTGTGTATCACCGGCTACACTTGGGCTGTTCATACACACATCTGCAGAAATGCTGAAAGGAGGCCTCTTTTTGGGAACAGTATCAGAACGGTCAGGCTTACACATTGCACTCGTGGATAGACTCTCCTCAGGGATTTGTGTCATTTCTGAATCTGAACATACATTTTCTTCTAATGCCTTACTCTTTTCTTCCAGCTCTGCTTTTACACGTAAAAGTATTTGGACACCACATTTTGAGTCAGAATGACAAGGTTTTGCTTGGTCTTGACTGACCTTACAAGAAGATGCCTCAGTGACAATTGCAAAACTAGCACTTATAGAGAAAAGAGAAGGCCTCATTCTTTCTTTGCCACTACGTGTGTAGAATGGCATGTTGGCAATTTCGTTTTTTTCTCCATTTAACTTTGCCTGGATTACAGGGGGTAAATGTATTAACATGCGGGTTCTTCAACACCCGCGAGTTCAGCGTCTTCGGCGATTAAATTTAAAGCGGCGCTGGCTTGTAAAGGGAAACTTCCCACTTCTTTGACATATTTAGGTATTTGCTTATGCGGATATCCACCAGATTCCACTGCCTGTAATTATATGTCTCTTTTGACCAAATTTACTTATCTGACAAAAATGTGGGCTAACTATGAGGTCTCGTGGTTGGAAAGGATGGCACCAGTGAAAATGATGCTCCTTTTTAGATCCACTCAGTACTTGGCTCCTTGCCATTTTCTTAATAAATTTTATAGTGTGTCCCTGGCTTTCAAATGGAGAAGTAAACACCCCAGAATAGTGAAAGCTGAAAGGTGGAGCTGCCTCACCTAAACTTGAATTTTATAAGCTTATATATATGTTAGATCAGACTAAGAATTGGCTTGCTCCTAACCTGTCTTAGCCCTGGGTTACTATAGAGAAGAACTTCCCCCACTCTTTTCCCTGGAGGATTTGTTATGGGTAGATGTAAAAACTATACCTTTATCGACCACTATTAGTATACGTGACTCTATTACAGCCTGGGTGTCACAGTTTGGTACTCTGGACTCTTGGACCTGCCCAACTTGATCTTACTCCTAGCAGCGCGAGGAATATAACGGAGGAATGGTTTTCACCAGTGGTCACCGCAAGGTGACTTGGGCTTAGCGGCGTTCGCCCGCAGGTCGCGGTCTCTACCAGGAGTGTTAGGCAAGGTCCCAGGGGAGTGGATTGTAAATGATATGTAGACACACTGGTGATGTTGGGATGTAAGTTCTACAACCAAGCAGCGGAGTGAAGACAGATGCAGGATGAACAATAAAATCAGCGGCTTAATGATGACTAGAGGTACAACAGGACAGTCTTTAGTATATTGACACAAGGAGAGTAATGGCAACTTGTGCAATTCCACTAGCAGCGTAACAGGAGTAAATACAGCTTAGCAGTATAATGGCATAATTAATAGTAGTGATAGCATGAACAGTCCAGCACGGAATGGAGGTGACAAATGCAGCTTAGGTATTTGGGACCACAATATGGCAGCATGATAAGAGAGGTACAGGTAACAGTCCAGCCAGCAGGGTAATCACGATAAGTGCAGTCTGAGTGGAGTACCCCGTAATACAGCTATGCAAAGATACAAGTGCAGCAGGAACACTTCAGCCAACAGAGGTAGATGAGATCATGTAGCTTGAATTATACGACCTGTAATGCAGCCGAGCCACAGGGACAGATGCAGAGTAGATGAGCCAGGCAGCACGAAAGTAGGAGTTGGTGCGACTTGAGCAGAGAAGCCTGTGGAGCTGTGACCTAGCGGAGACAGGTGTAGCTTGAGTAGTGCAGTCCGTGGAGCGGTAACACAGCAGCGTCAGATGTAGCTTGAGCGGCACAGCCCGTGTAGCAGCAACACAGCGAAGACAAGTGTAGCTTAAGCGGTCCAGCCCGTGGAACGGCAACACTGCGGAGACAGGTGCAGCTTGAGCAGTATGGCCCGTGGAACGGTAACACAGTGAAGACAGGTGCAGCTTGAGCAATATAGCCCGTGGAACAGCAACACAGTGGAGACAGTTGCAGCTTGAGCAGTATAGCCCGTGGAACAGCGACACAGCGGAGACAGGTGCAGCTTGAGCAGTATAGCCCGTGGAACAGCGACACAGCGGAGACAGGTGCAGCTTGAGCAGTATAGCCCCTGGAACAGCAACACACAGCAGAGGCACTGACGATCCAGATGGAGGCACAAGGAATAGGCAAGATCCTAATCAGACAGGTAACTTGATCAACAGGCCCAGAGGAAAGGGAGGAAGTGCCTTTTCAAGTTTGGAGCCAGAACCACGAACCAATAGGAATCTTTCCACGGACAGACAGGTACTAGGTCTGCGCAGATCCAACACTAGGAGCTGAGGTCTGTTTAATGAGGGACAGGTGAGTGTCTTAGTCTTCGGTTATGGAAGCTGAATGAGTGCCGTGTGACAGTACTCCCCCTTTAAAGGTCGGCACCGCACACTTAGGATTCGGCTTTAATGGAAATCTCTTGTGAAAGTTCTTAACAAGGACTGGAGCATGGACATCCGCTGCGCGGATCCAGGAGCGCTCCTCAGGACCGAAACCCTTCCAGTTTACCAAGTACTTCAATCCTCCTTTACAGACTCTTGAATCCAGTATCTGTTTAACCTCGAATTATTGATCCAGATGGACTTTAGGCACTGTAGAGGTAGAATAGGTAGACGAAAAGTGGTTGATGACCAGCGGTTTCAACAAAGAGACATGAAAAGTATTAGAAATCCGAAGAGCAGCTGGTAACGATAATTTCACAGATGCTTGATTAATAACTTTAGAAATAGTATAAGGACCAATAAAGCGAGGAGCAACTTCATACAAGGGGTTTTGAGATGAATAGTCTTCGTAGAAAGCCATACTTTGTCACCTATGTTGAAAGCAGGTGCGGCCCGACGTTTCCTATCCGCCGCAAACTTGGAACGTTTAGAAGATTTCTTAAGACAGCTCCTCACTTGGTTCCAGATTGATACGAATCTCCGTTGAATGAGATTAACAGCAGGAACCTGGATGGGTGGGAGGGAAGTAAACCTAGGAAAGGATGGATGAGTCCCATACACGATAGAAAAGGGTGATGCAGAAGTTGATTCATGGAGGGCATTGTTATGCACAAACTCAGCCCAAGGTAGAAGGTCTACTCAATCATCATGGTTGGCAGTAAAAAACATTCTGAGAAAAGTCTCTAAATCTTGATTTACACGTTCAGTCTGTGCATTAGACCGAGGATGATAGGATGATGAAAAATTTAACTGGATGCCAAGAACTTTACATAAGGCTCGCCAAAATTTAGACACAAACTGAACTCCATGATCCAAAATAATTTCCGTGGGGCACCCATGCAACCGGAATATTTCTTTAATGAAGTGCATAGCAAGAACTGAAGAAGATGGAAGGCCAATGAGTGGAATGAAATGAGCCATTTTCGAAAACCGATCTACCACAATCCAGATGGTGTTATATTTCTTACTAGGGGGTAGGTCGGTAATAAAGTCCATGCTAAGATGGGTCCATTGATAGGCAGCGGGATTAATTGTCCAGTAGGAGTTTGACGGGATGACTTATGTTGACTGCAAGTATCACATGAAGAAACAAAGTCCTTGACATCAAGATGGAGTTTTGGCCACCAATAATTTCGAGAAACCAATTCAGTGGTTTTATGTACTCCAGTGTGGCCAGCAAAGTGGGTGGAATGGAACCAGGTCAGAAGTTTCCTTCGAAGATTGGTTGGCACAAAGTCTTCCCGGGTGGTGGTGTACTGGCAGAAGTCAGAGCAGATGTTAGTAGACACTTGGGATCTAGGATGGGACGAGGGTTTATCTCTTCAGTTTTGGCATCACAAGAAAAAGCTTGAGATAGAGCATCAGCACGTTTATTCTTCTCTCCAGGTTTGAAAGTAATTCAAATGTCAAAGCGAGAGAAGAAAAGAGACCACATAGCTTGCCTAGGATTTAGGCATTGAGCAGATTGTAGGTAAAAAAGGTTCTTATGGTCCGTGGAAATAGTGACAGGATATCTAGCTCCCTCTAAAAGACAACGCCACTCTTCCAAGGCTATTTTGATGGCAAGTAACTCTTTATCGCCGATGGCGTAATTCTTTTCTACTGGTAGAAATTTCCTGGAGAAGAACGCACAAGGATGAAACTGATTAAGGTGAGACTTTTGAGATAGAACAGCCCCTACTCCAACACTTGAGGCATCAATTTCGAGGATGAACGGTTGAGATGTATTGGGTTGTTGAAGAATTGGTGCCAAAGAGAATGCTTCTTTAAGGAACTTAAAAGCTTCTAACGCCTCTGGCGGCCAGGATTTGGGGTTGGCACCCTTCCGGGTGAGGGGCACAATGGGTGCCACAATGGTACAATAACCTTTAATAAAGTGTCTATAATACTTGGAGAATCCTAAGAAATGCTGTACAGGTTTCAACCCCAAGGGAAGAGGCCACTCAATTATAGCTCGTACTTTCTCCGGATCCATCTCTAGTCCTGTGCCAGAGACTATATAGCCAAGGAATGACATCTGAGATTGTTCAAACAAGCATTTTTCTAGTTTGAAAAAGAGTTGGTTCTTGCAAAGTCGTAAGAGGACCTCTGCCACATGGAGGCGATGTGACTGGATGTCTTGGGAGAAAATCAAAATGTCATCTAGATATACAACGACACAGTCATAAAGGAGGTCTCTAAAAATCTCATTAACAAAGCTCTGAAACACCGCAGGGGCATTACATAAACCAAAGGGCATCACCAGGTATTCATAGTGGCCTTTGCGGGTGTTAAAGGCTCTTTTCCATTCATCAAACTCAATGAAAAAAAAATAATGGAAGGTCTCACATGTATACCAGATACAAAACAATGATAAATGGCATATAACAAAAATAATAAAATTACATAGCATACAGGACACTAAAAATGACTATGTATATTGCAAATGGTCTCTATGTAGTATAGCAGAAAATGTGTCTGGCCAGTACACCTTATAGCCACAATATAAAATGTGTGATTTCATCAACGTAATTGTGTGCACATATAATAAGGGGAGATCTCACCCGATATTGAAATGCTTCTGCAGCACGAAATAGTGTTGTCTCCTGATGTATATAATGGATAAAACACTGTCCGATTATGATGATGGACAAATCACTTATTTACAGCCTCCAAGGTGTTTGAACAGTGTGAGGTCTCTTCAGAGATCCAATTATCCTCCAGAGCGCTGTATTAACAATGCCTCTGGCACCTAATAGGATTAGCCGGCAAATAAAGAATGTATATTCCGGCCCCCTTTATACGGTCAAACAGTTCAGTAATAAGAGGAATGGGGTATCGGTTCTTAATTGTGATGGCATTAAGGCCTCTGTAATCAATGCATGGTCGGAGAGACCCATCCTTCTTTTTAACAAAAAAGAAACGGGCCCCAACAGGAGAGGAAGAAGGTCTAATAAATCCACGTTGGAGATTCTCTTGAACATATTCAGACATGGCTTGAGTCTCTGGCAGCGACAAAGGGTATACCCGACCTTGCAGAGGGATTTGGTCAGGTAGAAGATCAATAGGACAATCCCATGCTCGATGAGGAGGAAGGTGTTCACAACATCCTGAAATGACAGATATTGACTTGGAAGGAGATTAGACTTGAGTTCAGATGAGATGCTAGTAGAGGCCAGGGGATGAACACATGAAAGACAATTTTTGAAGCAGTTTGAACTCCAAGATAAGATTTGAGAAGTGGTCCAATCCATCTGTGGTGAGTGTTGTTGGAGCCAAGTCAATCCCAGGATGACTGGACTAGTGGAGGATGGAAAAACATGGAAGGATATCATTTCCTTATGTAATGCTTCTATTTGCAGAAGAATAGGCTTGGTGCATTTCTTAATAAGACCATTGGAGATGCAGGATCCATCGATTGCAGAAATAGATACAGGATGCTCTAGGAAGGATGTAGCCAAGGAACCCTGAGACACGAGAGAGAAAGAAATAAAATTCCCAGCAGCTCCTGAATCCAATAAGGCATAGGAATGTATAAGGCCTGAAGGACCATACAATATAATAGGAAACGAACACACTGTAGGTAATGTTGATTGAGGAGAGGATTTAATATTGCCTAATTTGACCTCCCCAGAACAAATTAGGCTTTGGCATTTCCCGATTTCTTGGGACACTTGTTAAGCATATGCCCTTGGTCGGCACAATATATACACAAATTATTTTTATATCTTCGGTCGCGCTCCTCCGGAGCGAAGCGTGACCGTCCTAATTGCATAGGCTCCTCCTCAGGAGTTGGAGAGAAATAGTGAGTCGATGCCCTAGGTACAGGATGATGAGAGTTATCCTTTTCAGCGGCCCTCTCTCTGAAATGAAGATCCACACGGTTACACAGGGAAATTAGAGCATCTAAAGTAGTGGGTAATTCCTGGGAGGCAAGGGCGTCCTTGATCTTGTCAGACAGACTGTGCCAAAAGGTAGCCACAAGGGCGTCATTATTCCAACTCAGTTCTGCTGACAGAGTGCGAAAAGAAATGACATAGTGAGCCACTGAACGTGACCCGTGACAGAGCCTAAGAATACTTGATGCTGCAGAAGTAACATGGCTAGGTTCATCAAAAATTTTCAGAAATGTAGCTATAAAGGCAGTGCTATCAGAAAGGAGAGGATCATCACGCTCCCAGAGAGAAGAAGCCCAGGCCAGGGCCTGGCCAGAAAGTAAGGATATTAAATAAACATCTTTAGCCCTCTGGGTAGGAAAATTCTGAGGTTGTAATTCGAATTGGATCGAACACTGATTGAGGAAACCTCTGCAGATCTTGGGATCCCCATCAAACTTAGCAGGGGACGGAATCCGGAGGGTGGAGTTAGAATTAGTGGATAATTCAGGAATAGGAGGTTCAGGTGCCGGAAGAACCGGAGGAGGTGTAGAAGCAGCAACTTGAATACAGTCTATACTTGAGGCCAGTGTCTGGAAACACTGTAAGAGTTGTCGCTGACCCGCGTCTTGTTGTTCTACCTGGGTAAGCAAATGTTGTAACATGTCTTTGGACGAAAGCTCCCCAGAAGAATCCATCATGGCCTGTTGATACTGTCACGGTTTGGTACTCTGGACTCTTGAACCTGCCCAACTTAATGTTACTCCTAGCAGGGCGCGGAGTCTAACGGACAAATGGTTTTCACCAGGGGTCACCGCAAGGTGATTTGGGCTTAGCGGCGTTCGCCCGCAGGTCGCGGTCCCTACCAGGAGCGTTAGGCAAGGTCCCAGGGGAGTGGATTGTAAATGATATGTAGACACACTGGTGATGTTGGGATGTAAGTTCTACAACCAAGCAGCGGTGTGAAGACAGATGCAGGATGAACAATACAATCAGTTTAATGATGACTAGAGGTTGAACAGGACAGTCTTTAGTATATTGACACAAGGAGAATAATGGCAACTTGTGCAAATCCACTAGCAGCGTAACAGGAGTAAATACAGCTTAGCAGTATAACGGCATAATTAATAGTAGTAATAGCATGAACAGTCCAGCAGCAGAATGGAGGTGACAAATGCAGCTTAGGTATTTGGGACCACAATATGGCAGCATGATAAGAGAGGTACAGGTAACAGTCCAGCCAGCAGCGTAATCACGATAAGTGCAGCCTGAGTGGAGTAACCCGTAACACAGCTATGCAAATGTCACAACTATATTGCGTACCTGATATTGTTGGCGCAACTCAGAGGAAGGTGTGGAATCTAACGTGCCCCTGGTATTCACCAGGAACCCCCGCAATGAAGTATGGACTTCACTGCAGGGACAGGTCGAGGTCCTCCCACGAGTGAACAGCGAGATACAAAGAGGTGTCAGACAGGCCGGGTTGGTAACGTTCTGGTAGTACGAGGTACACAAGGATATCCAGAAGAATGGTGAGACAAGCCGGGTCAATAACGTTCAGGTAGCGCAGTAGAAAGGAGAATCCAAATAGGGGTGGTCAAACGGTCCGGGTCAAAAGGTCACAGGCAGCATAAGGATAGTCAGGAACAAATGCAGAAGACTGGTATACACACTATAACGCTGGAGGCAGGAAGACCTGATACTCTGGCACTGGTAGGAGGGCCAGAAGATGTTTAAATATTGGAGTGCCCCAATAGAAATTCATGCTGCAGCGCTGTCATCCTCAGCGCCGGTGGAATCTGCTCATAGCGTCCCGTTGCCTAGCAACGGGGCGCACTTTTTGTTGAGGGCGGCCGAGTGGCCGGAAGTGATGCGTCTGGTTGCTAAGCAACCTAATCAGACAGGTAACTTGATCAACAAGCCCAGAGGAAAGGGAGGAAGTGCCTTTTCAAGTTTGGAGCCAGAACCAGGAACCAATAGGAATCTTGCCAGGGACAGACAGATACTAGGTCTGTGCATGTGCAGATCCAACAATAGGAGCTGAGGTCTGTTTAATGAGGGACAGGTGAGTGTTAGTCTTCGGTTATGGAAGCCAAATGAGCACCATGTGACACTGGGAAAAACTGATACAATTTACACCTGATTTTACTCTCCCCTGCTTTAATCATTCTATTGTTGGATTGTATAGATTGATCCCGAACTTGCATTTGTTGAGCTGGCATACGTAAGATATCATTAAGCTGCACCGCTCTTTGAGGGTGCCAACCTCATCCCTTTCTGCCACTTACATTAATATCATAATGTTCCCATCCAAATTTTTTAAAAAATACTTACAGATCCGACATTGGATGCAATCCTAGATTTGTACTTTACCCATGATGAAACCACCCTCTCCTTCTCTTAGTCTCCGTTTGTCTCCATTTAGACTTGCAGGTAACATCTCCCTTTGGTATACACTTATCATGTCCTCTATAGAAGCCCATAAGCTGTCTGTACAAGACCAATTGGAATCTGATCTCCATTTGTCTTTGACTGAGAAAGATTGGGAGGATAGTTTTAAAAATGTATCTATAATGTCCAAGTGTATTAATCCCTCCGAAATGCTAATTAAACTTATTCACAGAATGTATGTGACACATTAGAAGATTCCTAAATTTATGTCTAATGTTTCTAAATGTTTTTGGAGGAATTGTGATGAGGTTGGAGGTTGCAACTTTTTATGTTGTCCATGGACACAAACCTTATGATCTGAAATCTTTGACCTAATTATCTCTGATCCCTCCCCAAAAGTGGCCCTTCTACACCATTGCCTTCTGTAGCTCCAGCATTTTAACCGCTAGATCAGATCCTTATTGCTACTAAAGCTGCAATCACACCGTTTTGGAAATCTCCCTCACCTCCGTCTACTTGGGTGGTCACAGCCAAAGTTCAAAAGAGTTAAATCATGGAGACCTTAGATTTCCCATACTCATCTTCTGCTTTGTCTGTCCTCATTAAATGGCTCAATTGGAGCACTCATTACACTGAGCACTTAGCCACTCCACCTTCCTTCTCTTCTCTGTTAATCATCTTCATCATCATCCTTTATTTATATAATGCCACTGATTCCACAGTGCTGTACAGAGAACTCATTCACATCAGTCCCTGCCCCATTGGAGTTTGCAGTCTAAATTCTGTAACATACACACACACAGACAGAGAGAGAGAAACTAGGGTGTCACACACCGGCCCCGTGGACAAGTACCGGCGTTGTTACCTCTGTCTCACAAACGGTGATCATGGTATATTGGATCCAGTGTCTTAGTTTTAGTTTCCATCTGGTTCTATCTTACTCATGTGTTAATCATTATTCTCTCATTACCTTCCACTCGCTCTTATTGGCCTTGATGCTTTTGGAGCATTATTTAAACCTCCCAGTTCCTGCTCTCTGGATCATGTTCTTCAAGTTATTTACTCTTGTCAGGATTGGGCTCTCCTTGTATGACTTACTCATGGTTGCTGTGCATCATTGCTTCAAGATCTGCTGTGTTTAATCTCTGGTGTCTTCGTTGGAACTCTCACTTCATCGGGTTTCCTCTACTGCATTCAGTGTCTTTACTACGGCTTCACTCATTTGGGCTTCTCCACTTCATTATTGTAACTCCAACTTCACCTCCTACACCTGCTGCGTTGAACTACCAGCTAAACGGATCCGCTAAGTCTTCATTATTGCTGTTTCTACTGAACTGTTGTTGTATCAGTAAATCAACTACTGTTACCTGAGTTACTCTTTAAACGGATTAGCTAAGTCTTCATTACTGCTGTTTCTACTGAACTGTTGCTACAATTCAACTGTGGTTGCTTGAGTTATCATTTAAACAGATCTACTAGTTCTTCAACATATTTGTGTCTATTGAACTGCTGCTGTACCAGTAACTCATCTGCGGTTGCTCTCGGTTACCATCTAAACGGATCAGCTTATCCTTCATCACATTTGTTTCTATTGAACTGTCGCTGTAGCATGGTACTGCTGTTGCTCTGAGTTACCACCTGAACGGATCTACTGGTTCTTCATCCATACTGTTTCCATTGGACTGTTCTTCTCAACGAATCAACTAACTTCACCATCGTTATTGTCCTCAGTGAACTTTACCTGTTATTGTCATATTCCTTATATATCTGGCTCCACCTATATTTCTGCATCACTCATTCTGGGAACTGCGACCTGCGGCAATAGGTGTGTCTAAGCCCATGCCCTCTCCTAGGGTCATGGTGAAAAGCACCTACTGTTAGACGCCACGCCCCAGTTTGAGCATCTATCATCTGCAGGTATATTGGACTCAATAAATTCTCCAGATTTTGTGACATAGGGTTAATTTTGATAGCAGCCAATTAACACACTAGTATGTTTTTGGATTGTGGGAGGAAACCGGAGCACCCGGAGGAAACCCACGCAAACACGGGGAGAACATACAAACTCCACACAGATAAGGCTATGGTCATGAATTGAACTCATGACTCCAGCACTGTGAGGTTAACTACTAGCTAACTACTAACTACTTAGCCACCGTGCATGCCTTATTGTTTTCTTCTATAAGCCATGCATGTCTACTTGTGTTATCTGATATACTTGAACTGTAACGTGTGTTTTATTCCTCTCCAATGTTGTCTTTTTCCCACCCTTCCTGTTCAATTCTTTGAATTTTGTTTCTGATTTTCCCTTGCAAAAACAAAATATTCAGTAAAAATGTTATTGTTGAAAAAAAGTGGTATTGCAATTAATAAAACCAGATTTTATACTCTACACTGATATATAAATATTGAACAACCAAATGCAACACCATACCTCCCACTTGTCCTGAATTAGGAGGGACAGTCCCAACGACCTGGCAATGGACAACTTTGTCCCGCAGTAGGAAGGTTGCAATATATGTCTCGTTCGCTGCTGCTCTGCATAGCACTACTGCTCTCGGGACTATAGGGGTGCTTTGAAAGGGGCATGGTCCTGTTTCCTGGAACTTGTGCTGAGATGCAGGATTAGCCCATGTATAATTGCCTTTAGTCCACCAGTACAGGGGCAAACACAGATTCAGGACAGTTCGCACACTATCATGCTCTCTCCTACCTGTTCTTGCAGCTTTCAGTACCTGTGGTTGCTGCTTGTCTGAATCCTGCAATGTCTGGGCCCTATTTGAAAAAAAAAGCAGCTACAGGAAATATAAAGAGCCACAATCAGCACCGTTATTAAATCAATAGCACAATGTTTAATAATTAAGCCTCCCTCTCTGCAACCAGCTCCAAAATTAAATTAATAGTATTCACATTTAATACTAGAATTATTTCTCACAATCAGTACCAACATAAAATCACTAATATTGTCATTTGGCAAATTAGCCTATTTCCCTTCAGCCAAAAAGCCCATGCAATAAATCAATAAATTTACATTTAATAAAAATATAGAGATGGTCACTAACCCTCGTGTTTTGGTTTTGAATTCGGTTTTGGATCTGGATTACCATTGTGTTTTGGTTTTGGTTTTGGTTTTGCAAAACCGCCATTGCGTGTTTTGGTTTTGTTTGGTTTTGTTTTGCTATTTTGTTGGAAAATCAATGTTTTTGGGCCTAAAATAACCAAATTTAGTGTTCCACCTGTTTCATGGATAAGTAATCTAATTGTAAAGGTAATAAATTATCAAAAAAACAGTTTAATTCCAGGTAGGTAGGCCTTCATTAATTCTACACACAAAACATATTGAAATGGAAAAAGGCAGTTTGCTTTCTGTCTCTATAGGCCCCCCTCCACTTGTTGAAAAAAACAAAAAATTCAGCCGTTATAGACTGTACAATATTAATTGAAATGGACAAAGCCAGTTTGGTTTCTGTCTCTATAGGTCCCCCTCCACTTGTCGAAAATACAAAGAAATTCTGCCGTTATAGACTGTACAATATTAATTGAAATGGACAAAGCCAGTTTGGTTTCTGTCTCTCTAGGCCCCCCTCCACTTGTTGAAAATACAAAAAAATTCAGCCATTATAGACTGTACAATATTAAGAGAAATGGACAAAGCCAGTTTGGGGTCACTCTGTCTATGACACCCTACCCTTAAGGATAAATTGCCCAAACAGCAGCCTTTCAATACGGTACGTGATACGGAAATTCCACAAGTCCCTTTCCTCTTTGGGGGTAGATTGCACCCTACACTTACATAGAAAGTTTTAAAAAGATGTTATCGTCATCATCTTCAGCTTCATCCTCACCCTCATCAGTGTGTACGTCATCATCACAGACTATCAATTCATCGCCGCTTGAATCCGCCATTAGAGAACAGTCAGTGCTTGGATGTCTTTGATGGTGAAGGCCTTCCTCGTGGAAGATGTATTTCATTTTTATAAACATAATTTTCCCCACATTTTTTGGAAGTAACCTTCGACGGTGATCACTGACTAAGTTACCGCAAGTTTGTACATGGATTTCCAAATGACCTGCTTTTCCTCCCAGTAAGAAAAGGGACTGTCTGACATTTCCATATCAATTACCTCTTGAAAATAATCCTCCACCATCCTTTGCATGTTTATACTCGTATTGGATGGAGTTATGGGCAAGGTGACACATTTTTTTGAAAAATCCTTCAAACCAGCCCAGATGTTAAATTGTTCTGGTCTGCCCCCTGCGTCTTCCCTGCTTCTTTTTGGGAAATTTAATTTTTTACGAGCAGCAGCAGCTGGAGAAAGTGAAGGAGGACACTTCATTAAGCCGAGGCCCAGTTCAGCGGCCAGCTTGCTGAGCAATAGCTCCTTGCAAAAGTTCACATCTCGCTCATTTACAAGTAAAGACTCAATGTAGGTCTTAAACCTTGGATCAAGCACAGTGGCCAAAACGTACTGATCCGAGTTCAAGATCTTAATAACTCGAGGATCATTGTGAAGCGAATTAAGTACTTGATCGACAAGGCCAACATACTTTGCTGAATTGCTTGCTTTCAGCTCCTCCTTCAGTTTCTCAAGCTGCTTTTCCAATAGTCTAATTAAAGGAATGACTTGGCTCTAACTAGCAGAGTCTGCACTCACCTCACACGTCACAACTTCAAATGGTTTCAGCACCTTGCACAGCACTGAAAGGATTCCCCACTGTGCAAAAGTGAAATACATCCCCCCTCCTTTCCCAATGTCATGGCTTGTGCAATATGCTTGGATGGCTTTGCGCTGTTCCTCCATCCTCTGAAGCATGTACAGGGTGGGATTCTACCTAGTTACCACCTCTTGCTTAAGTTGGTGGCAGGGCAAGTTAAACTGCTCTTGGAGCTGCTGTAATCTCCTACACGCTGTGGCTGAATGCCTGAAATGGCCTGAAATTTTACGTGCCACCGAAAGCATCTCCTGCACCTCACGGTTATTTCGTAGGAAGCTCTGCACCACCAAATTGATGGTGTGAGCAAAACAGGGAATGTGTTGGAAATCACCCAGCTGTAATGCTCGCACTATATTGTTGGCGTTATCAGAAATGACATATGAGAGTCCAAGTGGTATAAGCCATGTATCAATCACATCTCTTAGTTTGCGTAATAAATTGTCAGCTGTATGCCTGTTAGTGAAGTGGTGATACAAAGAGTGGCCTGCCTGTGACAAATGTTACGTAGTGGTGTAAATGCTGCTGCTGTTCCTGCTGGTGAAGGTGAATGACCAACACAGTGGGCTGTCACAGTCATATAGTCTTTGGTTTGGCCACTTCCATTTGTTCACATATCTGTGGTTAAATGGACAGTGGGCAGAATGGCATTTTTCAGCGCAATCTCTACATTTTAACACACTTTTTGTTATAGCTGTGGAATTGCTTTACGGGAGAAATGGTGTCGCGATGGAATTCTGTAACACGGACACAAAACCTCAATTAACTGTGAAAAACCAGCTGCATTTATTGTGGAGATTGGATGCAGATCTAACACTAACATTGCAGCCATGGCGTCTGTCATTCGCTTGGCGACTGCTGTCATATTTGCTTCCCCTAGCAAATGAATGTTTCACAGTTAATTGCTGAAATGTAGGACTGCTCATTTTCTTGACCTGCCTCTGGGCTGACGATTCACCCCCAGCAGCAGCAACAGCAGCAGCAGCAGTGGGACTAACACTTTCTTCAGAGGAATCAATAATAGTGCAGGAGTCATCCAGCCTTAATAAGTGGGATGCCGGGCTAACTCCGAGCGCTACTGAGGATATTGATGAGGATGGTGTGGTGGGTGTATTTTGTAGCCGTCGGGATGTCGGTGACCGGAGGGTCTTAGCTGATGATGGAGTGCTTGTAATTTTTTTGGAAGAACTTTCAGCTTTTCCCAACACTTTGCTATGAAATCTCGTCAAATGGCGTAACATAGACGAGGTTCCAAGATGATTAAGGTCCCTCCTCGACTGACTGTGGCTTGACATACACTACAAATGGCTATACAATTGTTGTCTGGATTTGGGTAGAAATAATTCCACACATAAGAAGTGGATTTTTTTGTTTTATGCCCAGGCATGACAATGGCCTTTTTCTTGTCACGTGCCAGAACTCCTGCCACTGGTGCAGGACTTACACAAACAACCTCACCTTCATCAACATCCTCATTAGCGCCCTCGTCGCCTACACAAATCTCACCCTCATCGTCTTCTAATTCCAAAGTGGCATCTTCAATTTGTGTATCACCGGCTACACTCGGGCTATTAAGCCACACATCAGCAGAATGCTCACGATTAGACATCGCACTGTTGGATGGACTCTCCACAGGGATTGGTGTCATTTGTGATTCAGAGCAAACATTATCCTCTAATGCCTTACTGTTATCTTGCAGCTCGGCTTTGACGCGTAACAGTAGTTGTGCACCAATTGTAGGCTCGGTAACTTTTTGGGATCTGCCACTAATAGAGAAAGGTGAGGGCCTCATTCTCTCTTTGCCTCTGCGTGTGTAGAATGGCATGTTGGCAATTTTTTTTTTATCGGCACTTAACTTTTCCTCAGTTACACTTTTTCGCTTCAACACAGTAATTTTTTTTTTGGTGTGTGTTTTTTGGATTGATTTCGAAACACTGTGTAGCTTGACATTGCCTTGCCCAGATGACGTACTGGGAAAACTACCATCAGGACTGGTGACAGAACCTGGTTGCTCATTCTGCTCATATGTGGACTGCTTTGAATCCATTCTGAGCCCAAAGCACTTGCAATCCTACAAATTGTTTTAGATACTGCTGACAGATAGTAATTTTGACAGCCAGAAATATTTATGCACAATTATGGGGGACACCCCAAAAGCACTGGGGAGTGCTAAAAATGATTTGGTAGATACTGCTGACAAATATGACTTTTGAAAGCCAGAAATATTTATGCACAATAATGGGGGACACACCAAAAGCACTGAGGAGTGCTAAAAATTATTTGGTAGATACTGCTGACAGATAGTAATTTTGACAGACAGAAATATTTAGGCAAAATAATGGGAAACACCCCAAAAGCACTGGGGAGTGCTAAAAATTATTTGGTAGATACTGCTGACAGATAGTAATTTTGACAGCCAGAAATATTTAGGCAAAATAATGGGGGACACCCCAAAAGCACTGGGGAGTGCTAAAAATAATTTGGTAGATACTGCTGACAGACAGTAATTTTGACAGCCAGAAATATTTAGGCAACATAATGGGGGACACCCAAAAAGCACTTTGAGTGCCAAATATTGAAAAGAAAAATCCTCTATCCTCCTCTCTTCTCTAGCGATTTTTGTTAGCACAATTGGAATCAGAATATTGTTTTCTCTGTCCCTGCTCTAATCAGCCTGTGACTACACTGTGCTCTCTCCCTCTGTCAAATGGCAATGGATTGCTGTGGAGGCGTGTATTTATATTCTTCAAGTATCGTGAGAACCGAGCCCCGAGATCCGACGACGTCGCGATGACGTTCGTCCACGATTTGGATTCCGAGCGGGTGGGAGAGTACCGAGCCTGCTCAGCTCGGTACTCGGATACCCAAAGTTCGGGTGGGTTCGGTTCTCGGGGAACCGAGCCCGCCCATCTCTATAAAAATACCAATTTACACAATCATTTCCAATATTAAAAATATTGTATTGGCATAAATAGATCTTCTCCCCAAACTCAGCCCCAATTTTAATTATTAGCTGCCGAACCACCTTAGCATTAAGTTAAAGGTCCCAATAACCCACCTTAAATTATTAGGCCCCACTATTAAATTAATGATTCCAACCATCACCCCACAAATACATTAATAGCACCCACCATTATATAATTAGCCTCCACCCTCACTCTATTATCCATACAGATTACGGCCACATGAAGAAAGGTGGCTGGTCCCAGAGGAGGGGATAGCCACCAGGAAATATACAGTGCCCCTGGCCCGGATGTTTGTGTACTTCCAGGCAACTGGAAACCCCACTTAGTGCACTTTGGCAGCAAATACACTCACCGTGGACAGCTTTTCCAGTGGTGGGAAGTTTGGGAGGTATGTCCCATTCATTGCTAACGGAGTGTCAGCCACAGTTGCACACGGCATTGAAATGGATGTTATCAACTGGATGGGGACAGTCCAGCGCTCAGAAGCGCTGGGCATGGCCCTGGGGACAATTGGCCACACCCCATGATGCTTAGCTATTCCTCCTTTTCCCAATTGTCTAACTTTAAATTTTTGGAGGTATGCAAAACACAAAAATGTAATTTTATATCAATGGTTATTGAAGTATACTTCTATTCTAGTGCTAATATTACTCTCTTCTGCCAAGTGATATTTAATTATTTTCCAAAATTTCTACTAATCTTCCAGGTACTTTTACTGGTCTGCAGTAACTTTTAGGAACATCATTAAAAAAAATTGGGGCTCTTACAGTAATAGTCTATCAATTTAGTCATTGTTCCTGATTATAGAAATTAATAGGTTTATTTTGTAGAGTAATGTAGTTGCATTTGTGATTGTCCTAGTGTTAAATACATTAAGGCAGATTGTTTTCAAGCTGTTTTAGTTTGAACCTTCAATTTGTGATAATTGTGATTTGGTGCCCTCCTGTGGCATGCTGGAAAACTTGATAAAAGCCCAACACATCAACACAACCATTTTATCTAATAATCTTGATGCCCTTTGATGGTAGAGAACAATCCATCTCCGGTGAAAGATATAATTTTATTCCTAAAGTTTATAAAGAATTTAAACTTGTTTTCCAAATCTTTGTCGATATTGATCATAAAACGGAACAAAAATGTATAGTGCAGTTCTGTTATACTTGTTTTCTCATTCAACTCGCATTTAGAAAACAAAAACTAAGCAAAAAAACAAACAAACAGCCTTTAAGCGTGTGTGTTTTTTGGTCTCTCTTCTTCTAATTCTATATGAGGAAGTACCACCTCCCCCAACAAGCGACTGGTCTGCGATAAGTTTGTATTTTCAAAAAACTTTACTGCATTACCCTTATAAAACACTTATTTTATTCATCCTAATTCACATTACATTCATACATACATAACTACACATTAAAAACAATCCCCAGGAGTGTAGCAAGTCTCCTACCCTCATCCAGTAGATAACTGCTTTTCAACTAGAGATGTTCACTGACTCTTGTGTTCTGGTTTTGGTTTTGGTTTTGGCAAAACCACCATTGCGTGTTTTGGTTTTGGATCCCTATTTTGTTCTAAAATCCCTATTGTTTTTGCTAAAATCACGTAATTTTGCTTCCCCCCTACATTATTAACCTCAATAGCACTAATTTCACGTCATATGCTGTCAATTTGGACCATCTCGCAGGTCACAACATTATTTTCGTACTCTTTCAAACAAAGACTGCAGCGACCTGGCTGCATGGTAAGCGACAGAGCAATGACTCAAACACACTGCAGTTCATAGCACATCTAGGAAACATTGCCACATAGCAATAGCAGAAAAGGAAAGTAGTGCAAGATGGAATTGTCCTTGGATCATGAAATCTGTTGTGGTTCATTTGATCACTCCACCCATTCCTTGGATAACTGTGGTAATTCTACAGCTAATACATGGCAGTGAGTGCTGAGCTGCCTCCCCTCCCCCCCCCTCCCCCCTTGGGATGCATGCTTTATTCAGACCCAGACCAATCCAGGGTGTCAGACAATGCACTAAAAAGAGCCATTGTACTTCACAGCAAAAAGCAAGTTCATTGCTGAGCTTCGAATCAGCCCCAATTCTCAAAAATATATAATATCATTAGTTACCTTTGACGTGAAGTGCAGATTACAAACACTTTGTGCAATACTGCTGAAACAGCAGCAAAGTGGAAGGTAATACATATACACGTCTATTTAGACATCCATGCTTACATTACTGTGGCTTTACAAACGCTACAAATGGCTAGACAACTGTTGTCAGGATTTGGGTAAAAATAAATTCACACATAAGAGGCATGACAATGGCCTTATCACGTGCAAGAACTGCTTCCACTGGGGCAGGACTTACACAAACAACATCATCTTAATCAACGTCTTCATTAACAACCTCGTCAGCTACACAAATATCCCCCTCATCCTGTTGCAATTCCAAAGTGGCATCCTCAATTCTTGTATCACCAGCTACACTTAGGCTGTTCATGCACACATCTGCAGAAATGCTGAAAGGGGCCTTCTTTATGGGTACACTATCAGAATGGTCAGGATTACACATAGCACTTGTGGATAGACTCTCCTCAGGGATTTGTGTCATTTCTGAATCTGAACATACATTTTCCTCTAATGCCTTACTGTTTTCTTCCAGCTCGGTTTTTACACGTAAAAGTATTTGGACACCACTTTTAGAGTCCGAATTACAAGATCTTGCCTGGTCATGACTGGCCTTACAAAAAGATGCCTCAGTGACAGTTGCAGAACTAGCACTTATAGAGAAAGGAGAAGGCCTCATTCTTTCTTTGCCATTGCGTGTGTAGAATGGTATGTTGGCAATTTTATTTTTTTCTGCCTGAATTGCAGGTCTTTTTTTCTTGATCAAGGTAAAATGTGTTTTTTTACAGTTTTGTTCCCCTGACTTAAAAACACTATGTACTTTAACATACGCTTTAGCAGATGACGTAGAGGGATTACTATCATCATGACTGGTGCCAGCAGCTGCTTAGTGCTCCTGGTCTTCTGTGTACTGCTGTGAATCCATTCTGATAACACAGTACAATGTGACTGCAGATTAAGAACAACACTGCCAGCCCTATTATTTCTATTTCAGAAATAACAATTAGCAATGGAGCAATGGAGCTTCCCACTTTGTGTTTTACCTATATAACACAGTACAATGTGACTGCAGATTTAGAAGACCGAGCCTGCCAGCCCTATTATTTCTATTTCAGCAATGACAATTAGCAATGGAGAAATGAAGCTCTCCTGAATGTCACGGGAGACTTTGAAGAACACTGCTACCGTTCCTCTTTCTTTTCTACCTATAACGCTGCCCAACTGCACTAGAGACTGCCAAGAACTCGGATCTGCTAAGTTCGGGTGTGTTCGGTTCTCAGGGAACTGAGCCTGGGCATGTCTATTTTCAACACAGAAAACTTTAGATGAGAAGTTTCCCATAATACTGTCATGAGTCCATCTCATCCCATTGGCAGGTCCATCTTCACTCCTAATGATCAATGCATTTCAGATTGCGCCTTTTCAAGATATTGCTGAGGAATTGTGCAGACCAGCTTTTTATTCAACACTCATCCAATCACCATCACTCTTAGGGGTAAATGTATTAATGTCCGGATTCTTCAACTCCGGCGTGTTCAGCGTCTTCGGCGATTAAATTTAAAGCGGCGCTGCATTGTAAAGGGAAGTTTCCCTTTACAATGCAGCGCCGCTTTAAATTTAATCGCCGAAGACGTTGAACACGCCGGAGTTGAAGAATCCGGACATTAATACATTTACCCCTTAATCTGAACCAAACCCAGAGTTCATCCCAAAATTCTAAAGTAAATATTGTTACAAAATCTATATATTATTATCACACAGACATTTCTGAACACGTACCCTTCCCTAATCATCTAACTCTAATAACTTTATCTTAATCCGTGAAATAACAATCAATGTTTACTCTCTAGAATTGTTAATAAATTATTACTGACTGTCACGGGTCTGCGTCACAATTCTACAGCAGGAATGGCAAGGAACGGGAACCATCCTGAAACTAATACAACTCCCAGTAAGGCGCGGAGTCTAACAAGGAGGAAGTATTCACCAGGGACCAGCTGCAAGGCGGTTTGGACTTAGCTGCACCTCCTTGCAGATCGCGGCCCTTACTGGAAGCAACCATCGAGATAATAGAGAGATAACCAGCAGGTTATGCAGAATCAGAGGAGAAGCGGTGTAGAGTGTCAGCTCTGCGGACGACTGTTTTCCAGTAGGATGGCGGCAAGAATACAGTTCAGCAGTCATCAGGTTCACTGGAATAGAGGAGCAGCAACACAGCAGGTAGATAGTCAGCTCTTTGGATGAGGAATAGAACTGGAGCCAGACACCCATGAAAGGTACATGAAGATCAGGCACTGAGAACAGGGAGGAGGTGCCTTTTAAACTTTGGAGCCAAAACTCCAACCAATATGGAGAGGGAGAGAGAGATTGACAGATCGGGTCTGCGCATGCACAGACCCGGAAAGATGGCGGCGCCCAGCCTGGACCGAGCGGACGGCAGGACCAGGTAAGTAAGCCGGGGATCGGGTCATATACCCGATTGCCCGGCGCGTGATACTGACATTTTCTTCAGTATTTACCAGAGAGGAGCACATGGTAGAAGTAATACATAAAAATGGAAATGAAACCATGCCATTAATTAATACTTGGTTGTCAGAGGAAGAAGTCCAAAGGCGACTGAAGAATATTAAGATAAATAAAGCTCCAGGTCCAGATGGCATACACCCAAGGGTCCTTATGGAGTTAAACTCGGAAATAGCTAGACCGCTATTCTTAATTTTCAGAGATTCAATCTCATCAGGCTCAGTACCAAGGGATTGGCGAATAGCAGATGTGGTGCCGTAGTTTAAAAAGGGGATGAGATCACAACCAGGGAATTATAGACCTGTAAGCCTGACATCAATAGTGGGGAAACTACTGGAAGGTATTTTAAGGGATAGTATTCAGGATTACTTGGTACGCCATAAAATTATTAGTGGGAATCAACATGGATTTGTGAGGGATAGGTCATGTCATACTAATCTAATTGGTTTCTAAAAGGAAGTTAGTGTGAACTTAGACCAGGGCAGCACAGTAGATGTGGTCTACTTAGATTTTGCAAAAGCCTTTGATACAGTGCCACACAAGAGGTTGGTTTACAAAATTAGGGAACTGGGTCTAGGAATCAACATTTTTACTTGGATCGAAAACTGGTTAAAGAGTAGGGAACAGAGAGTTGTGGTAAATGGAACATTTTCTAATTGGTCAAAAGTCTTAAGTTGAGTACCTCAAGGTTCCGTGCTGGGGCCACTCCTTTTTAATATAATCATTAATGATCTTGGTGATGGTTTAGAGAGTAAAGTTTCTATTTTTGCAGATGACACTAAACTCTGTAAGGTAATAAAATCAGAGCAAGACGTAGCTTCTTTACAGAGGGACTTAAATGAACTGGAGGATTGGGCGGCCAAATGGAATATGAGGTTTAAGTTAAATGTAAGTTTATGCATTCAGGGATCAAAAACAAGAACGCAATCTATAAATTAAATGGAATTAATTTAGGAGAATCTATAATGGAAAAGGATTTGGGAGTGCTCGTAGACAGTAGACTTAGCAATAGTGCACAATGTCAAGCAGCAGCTGCAAGGGCAAACAAAGTATTGGCATGCATAAAAAGGGGCATAGATGCAAGGGAAGTCAGTGTAATTTTGCCACTGTATAAATCGTTGGTAAGACCTCATCTTGAATATGCAGTACAGTTCTGGGCGTCACTCTATAAAAAAGATAATTTGAAACTAGAAAGGGTTCAGAGAAGGGCGACAAAATTGATAAAGGGTATGGATTCGTTTAGTTATGAGGAAAGGTTAGCCAGTTTACGCATGTTTACTTTAGAAAAGAGGCGTTTAAGGGGAGATATGATTACTATGTACGAATACATTAGGGGTCAATACAGAGAACTTTCATGGGAACTTTTTACCCCAAGCACTATACACAGGACACGAGGTCACCCCGTAAGGTTAGAGGAGAGGAAATTTCACAACCAGCAAAGGAAGGGGTTCTTTACAGTAAGGGCAGTCAAGATATGGAATTCATTGCCAGGGAAGGTTGTGATGGTAGATTCAATAGATATGTTTAAGAAAAGGTTAGACAAATTTTTAGCGGAAAGGTGTATCCAGGGATAATACCGTTAATTAAAATGTAGGATAGTAGTGGATATAGGGTAAAAATAGGATTGCAATATTGAGTCTGGGGGGATTTCATAATTGAAACAGATTGGCGGTTGCTTACTCTGGATCAATTTCAAATATAAGTGCAGGATATCCAAAATAGGTTGAACTTGATGGACTGGTGTCATTTTTCAACCTCATCAACTATGTTACTATGTTACATTGTTATAATATCCAGCCACAGTCTATAATTAGATAAAAAGTAGTTTTACATAGTTCCCAAGGATGTAAGGCATATCAGTTTATTATAAAAACCATTAGTGTGAAATCTGCATTTAAACCCCTGGGTTGTAATGTAAAGTCACAAATTGAAAAATCCATCTAAATTCCTCTTGCCAGATCAGTGGATACATCTTTCCTTCTCCATTGACTGAGACCAGATGCAGTTTTAAACTTTTTTTGATGTTTCTGAGATGCTCAGACAATCGGCCTTCCAATTTCCTAAGTGGTTTCCCAACATATTGTTTACCACATACACATTTTTCACTTCCACAGCTAATTCATTCCTTAATCTTATATCCTTTGCCAGTGGTTTGTGAAGTGAACCCGATGATATCTATACTCTTCTAGGTTCTGTATACTGCACAATTTCCTTATATCTCTAATCTATGGAGTGTATACTGCACTTTTGAAGTGAAACGTTTTTGCTGGCACCTAGTAAAACTCGTTCATGGAGGTAAAAGTATGTAACGGTAGTGACATCATATACTTTCCTCACTCTCTGCTTGAATTCTCTGAGTACTCTGAGTACTCTGAACTGACGCGCTGAGTGATGCTGATGTCTAGGTTCAATTCCTCCCTGGCCCCTGTGCTGTCTCCTCACCCACCAACAGCCCCTGTATGTTTGAACTGGAAGGCAGATATGTTTGTGTGAGTCGCAAGAGGAAGGCCAGACTGCCAGACATGATTGTGGTTAGGTGCTGAGGTGGGAAAGAGTGGGGAAATTCAGGAACAAGCTGTACCCTAAAGCAATAGAAAGCATGTAAAAGGATAGCCTGTGTGAGACATTGTAACTGTTATGGAGCCTGAGTTTGGAATAGACCTTGAAGCCCCGCTCTAGATATACTTGCCCCCAAAGAGGTGTGGAGTTTAACGGTTGAAAGCTATTCACCAGGGATCTCCGAAAGGGGATTATGGACTTAGCTGCTCTCTAGCCGCAGGTCGCAGTCCTCTAAGGGGGATTAGAGCAGGGTGAGATGGAACCGTGGAGTGGAGTAGGCCTGCTGGACGATAAATGCAGAGGTTCAGGTGAACGGCAGTAAACCGAAACGTTGAGGTCTTTAGAAAGTGAATAGCTGAGAACAGGACTAAATATGAGGCATGAGGTTCTTGCAAAAATACTGCAGGTCTTGATCAGGGAACAGGTAACACAGGATACCAACTGAAAAGTGGTGAACTGCAGAGAACTGATGCACTGAGATCCCTGGAAAGTGAATAACTTGAAGACAGGACTGATGATGAGGCACAAGGTTCTTGCAATAATACCACAGGTCTTGATCGTGGAACAGGTAACACAGGATACCGATGTGCAGACTGGAGACAGAGAGAACAGAGTCCTAACAGGTAAGGAGACCTGAAGATCTGGAAACTTAGTATAGAAGCAGGTGCTTTAAATAGACAGAGCTGACAGGCAGTTAGCCAATCAAGAGAATGCAGGAAGTTTGAAAAGACCAGGTGTACGCAGCTCAGACCAGCAAGTGAATGCAGGGAGTGAGAACCAAGGGAAACAGGTAAGAACAGTGACCAAAATGCAGGTTAGCTGGTGCAATGTGTGACAGTATTGGAGCCTGAGATGAAGGATAGAAGGGTGGTTGGATAACTATCTATGGTCAAGATTTGCTTCCTAGGTGTATGTTCACATCCAGCCTACACTCTGCACTGTACTCAGTGATTCACTATGCAAGAGTCACTGCAAATCTGACTTGGAATTCATGGCTCCTCCGCTGTTACCCAACTGTGTCAGAATGGGTGCCAGGTATTCATGGATGCCTCACAGCTCCTGCTTACTTATGCAGACAAGATATTGAGGAGAGACAGGCTGCTCTGGGTTGTCATAGTAACAGGACCCCAAGTCAGAGGTTAACATATTATATCAGGTTTTCAATCACAAGCCCGCCAGCCTTTTATCTAAGGGTGTGCACTGGGCACTTTTGGTGTTTTGGGTTTTGGGTTCTGATTTGTTTTGCCAAAACACCTGATGAAAGGTTTTGGTTTTGATTTAGGGTTTTGGGTTCTGATTTATTTTTAAAAAAAGCATAAAAAGTCCTAAAATCCAGTTTTTTGGTTTTTTTTTTCACTCCTACGCTATTATTAACCTCAATAACATTCAATAACAATCATTTCCACTAATTTCCAGTCTATTCAGAACACCTCACACCTCACAATATTGTTTTTAGTCCAAAAGGTTGCACCGAGGTAGCCTGATGTCTAAGCAAAGCGACACAAACACGTGGCCCATCGTAGGTGGCTGTGTAGGCTTGAATGGCCTTTTTCTGCTCCTCCATCCTCTGCAGCATATAGAGGATGGAGTTCTAGCGCGTCATTACCTCTTGTTTTCTATGATGACAGGGCATTTTCATTTTTTTGGGATTTGGCAGCAACACTGAACGTAGTTTAATATCTGATACGCAGCTATCTGGACTGCGTATTGGAGTGGCCCCAGTACCCAATTTGGTACCGGGGCCACAATACCTCCTCCAACTGGTCTGAATTCAACTGCACAGATAGCTGCTCCTCCATCCTCTGCAGCATATAGAGGATGGAGTTCTAGTGCGTCATTACCTCTTGTTTTCTATGATGACAGGGCAATTTAATTTTTTTGGGATTTAGCAGCAACACTGAACGTAGTTTAATATCTGATACGCAGCTTTCTGGACTGCGTAGTGGAGTGGCCCCGGTACCCAATTTGGTACCGGGGCCACAATACCTCCTCCAACTGGTCTAAATTCCACTGCACAGATGGCGGACACCGGACGCATGTCTAACACCAACATAGCTGTGCCGGTGACATGGCCTGCAGGACTATCTCTGATGGAGATAGAACTAGGCCCCAAAGAGCACATAATGCCAAAAAAAGAGTTGCAAGATGGAATTGTCCTTGGGCCCTCCCACCCACCCTTATGTTGTTGAAATAGGACATGCACACTTTAACAAACCAATCATTTCAGCGACAGGGCCTACCAAACTACTGTGGCTGAAATGATTGGTTTGTTTGGGCCCCCACACAAAAAAAGCTATTCATCTCTCCCTGTACAAACTAAACTGGCTCTACTGAGGCAAGATGTCGTCCTCATCCTCATCCTCTGATTCCTGGCCCCCTTCAGTGTGTACTTCCTCATCCTCACACATTATCAATTCGTCCCCGCTGCACTAAAAACTCTTTCCGAGTACACACTGGAGGGGGGACAACTCAGGTAAAATAGAGCCAGTTTGTACAGGGGCTTCCAAACTGCCTTTTTTTCCTGCCAGTAAGAATATTGACTATCTGACATGTCTACTGCGATGGTGTCAGCAAAGTAATCCTCCACCATTTTTTCAATTGTGACAGCATCCAATGCAGCTGCAGTAGACATGTCTGCAATGGTTGGCAGGTCCTTCTGTCCAGACCAGATGTTCTCAGCATCCCCGCCAGCGGGTCTTTTAGGAAAACTGAGCTTTTTCCTCGCAGCCACAGGTGTTGAAGATTGGGTATCGCCCTTGGCAGACAACGTTGATGGCATTTCATCATCTATGTCATGACTAGTGGCAGCAGCTTCAGCATTAGGAGGAAGTGGGTCTTGATCTTTCCCTACTTTATCCTCCAAATTTTTGTACTCCATTATATGCAGCACAAGAGAGCATACCCCTAAACCACACATACTCGGCAAAGCCTTTACAAATTATCTGCGGCACAGGAGAGTACCACTGGACTGGAGTTATACAGCAGTACCTATTTTTTGGTACAGCAGCAACAGTGAACGTCGTTTGACTTTTAAATAGCAGTACCTAGTATTTTTTGGTACAGCAGCAACAATGAACGTAGTTTGACTTTTAAATAGCAGTACCTAGTATTTTTTGGTACAGCAGCAACAATGAACGTAGTTTGACTTTTAAATAGCAGTACCTAGTATTTTTTGGTACAGCAGCAACAATGAACGTAGTTTGACTTTTAAATAGCAGTACCTAGTATTTTTTGGTACAGCAGCAACACTGAACGTAGTTTGACTTTTAAATAGCAGTACCTAGTATTTTTTGGTACAGCAGCAACAATGAACGTAGTTTGACTTTTAAATAGCAGTACCTAGTATTTTTTGGTACAGCAGCAACAATGAACGTAGTTTGACTTTTAAATAGCAGTACCTAGTATTTTTTGGTACAGCAGCAACAATGAACGTAGTTTGACTTTTAAATAGCAGTACCTAGTATTTTTTAACAAAATTTTTTATATTTTTTTTCTATTATCTTTGGATACATTTTTTATAACTTTGTTTAGGTTTTTTTAAAAAATTTTTTTATAAGTTTTGTATAATTTTTTTACAATTTTTTGGATAATTTGGAAATAACAATGCCCTTAGCAGAACAGAGCACAGGACACAGCACCACTGGAGTGAACAGGACACAGCACAGGACACAGCACCACTGGACTCAGCAGGACAGAGCACTGGACAAAGCACCACTGGACTCAACAGAACAGAGCACTGGACAAAGCACAAAGCAACACTAAACTGAAAAGCAGGACAGGAGCTCCCTAACTACAACCTCCCTCACGAGTGATCGCAGCCTGAATGAAGATGGTGGCCGCGAGCGGGGAATTTATGACATCCGAGTCTCGCGAGATCCGACGCGAGACTTGGATGTCATAGCCTCTGTTTGGCTTCATTTCCCGCCCGGAAGTTCCCGAACAGTGCTCGGATCCCGTCGGATCCGCACTGTTTGGGTGGGCTCAGATTACGGAAATCCGAGCCCGCTTATCTCTACTTTCATCACATGCCATCCTGCTCGCCAGATGTTCTCTCACATGTCCCCCACTCACCAGTTTCTCACTCATGACAACTTTGCTCTATCATGCTCATATCCCCAACAGCTTTTCTCACATGTCCCTTGCCCTCCAGGTATTCCCACACATGCCCATCACCTTTTCTCACACATGACACTTCACATGTGCCCTCTGTCCACCAATTTTTTTTAACATGAAAATGTTTTATTGAAACAAAATAAGGAAAACAAAATACAGTTGTTAATATTGTAAACATTACAATCTACATAGCTTAAAGAAAAATAAAAAACCCATATAGAAGGATGAACATAAACCAGAGATGAAATGGAGGGTGGGGTAGGGAGAGGAGGAGCAGAAAATGTGGGAGGGGGGGGTTGGGGGGAGGAGACAAATTTAAAGAGAAGCAACATATCTAAAGAATAGTCCCAAGTTCACCATTTTAATAGGGCATATAAATACTAGGCTGGGGATGATGGATCCGGGGGGGGGGGGGGGCTGGTGTTCCATGTAATACCCGTAACAGGGGAACCATTTGATCAAGGGGGAGGACATTGAAGTAGATTATTTAAAACCCATTGGTTTCCATAACATAAATACTTTGAGTTTTGGCAACAATTTTAGAAAGAGGCAGGGGTGAAGGGGACTTCCAGTGCTGGGCTATTGCCACCCTAATGGCGGTGAGGGTGTGGCCAGTGATTATGTGATTATGTGACTGTGTCACTGGAGTTGTATTGGGCAGAGGTGCAAGAGGGCCATGGCAGGGCATGGAAGGACATTCAAATTAGTGACCTGTCGAATCAAGCAAAATGCTGCTTCCAATAATGGTCTGAGTCTCGGACAGGGCCAGAAAACATGCATCAAAGAACCAATCTCACCGCAATCTCTCCAACAATATTTAGACACTGTCGGTCAGATCCTGAGTAGTTTATCTGGGGTAAGATGCAGCCTATGTACAACTTTAACCAACATTTGCGAGTGTTTGATTCACCTATACATTTCATATATGTTCTGAAAGATTTTCTCCCAGTCCTCCGCTGTGAGAGTAACCCCCTCTATGCCTGCCAGCTTTTTTCTCACATGCCCACCAGCTTTCCCATCACATGCCACCCTGTTCATCAGTTTTTCTCTCATATGCCTCCCTCTCACCAGCTTTTCGCTCATATGACACCTGTGACAAACAGCTTTTCTGTAACATGCTCATCTTCCCAACAGCATTTCTTTCATGCCCCTTGCCCTCCAGCTTTTTTCTAAAGTGCCCCCTACCCACCAACTTTTCTCTCCCATGTCTGTCTGCTCACTAGCTTTTCGCTCCAAAGCCACTCACTGCTCACCAGATTTTCTCTAACATTCCACCCCTACCCACCAGCATTTCTTGTGCATGCCCATCTGCCCATCAGATTGTTCCTCACATCCTCTACCTACCAGAATTTCACTTACATGCCCATCTTTCCACCAGTTTTTCTCTCATGCACCCTGCCCACCAGTTGTTGTTTTACAGGTTACCCCCGGCCCACTATTGTTTTCCTCACAACCCAAACAACTTTTTCCTCACATGGCCCCATGCTTTCCATATTTTCTCTCAAATGACACTCATGCTAATTAGCTCTAATATGCCTATTTGCCCACAATCTTTAAACTCATGCCCCTTTCCCACCAACTTTCCTCTCACAAGTCACCTACTGCCCACCAACCATCTCCCAAATGACATCCCCAGCTATTCTCTCATATGACATCCCATTCCCTGTAGCTTTTTTTCTCACAAGTCACCCACTGCCCAGCAGATTTTCTCTTATATGCCCCCCTGCCCACTAACTTTCTCTTCCATCTTCACCAGATTCACTACCGCATGCCACTGTATATACTGAGCACCTCAACACATTGCCAGCAGTTGGAATTGTAATCCTCCCTTTGCCGTCAGTGTGTCCATCACACCTTGTCCTCCTCTCATACACACCCATCAGGTCAGGATCTCTCTCCTTGCCTTTCTCCCTCTTTCACTTCACTCCCATGCAGCTCACTGCAGCCATACTTAATCACCTCCGTGCGACGCTGTCCACCTTTTCCAGCCACCCGGCCCACTTACCCTTCAGCAGGTGACTAATGTGATTTCTTGTTCTGCTCTGTGTCTGCTATCTTCCCAGCGTCAAGTGCTTAAACAGGTGTCATAGCAACAGCAATTCCTGTGTTCTCAGTGCGAGGGGGGAAACATCTTCATTGATTTGGAGTGCAGGCAATCCTCCCAGATCATAACGACTTAATGGCTCTAATACTGTTTAATATTTAGCCACTCAAACACTATGCTCCTCCCTCACAAAATTAACATGGCAGAATGTGATATTGTTATGCCCACAGAAGTAGCGGACCTATCAGTCAAGACTAGCACAGGATCTCTCGAGGTGGTCTTCAAGTAGAACCTCAGCAAGGTGGTATGTTTCACAGGTCGCGGTCCCTGGAGTAGCCTCCTGATGTAATAGGAATAGAGGTGAGAGGCTACGGTAGACAATGTAGTCAGCGGTTTGGAGTCACACAATCTGGAAGTATAGTACAGAATGGTGATCCAAGCCGTAGTCAGAGTAGCCCAAGTCTGGTACACTATCGGACTGCACAGTAAAAAGGAGAAAACAGTCAGTAAGAGAAGCTAAGGTCAAATACAGGAATCAAACCAGAGAGCACGGCACCAAAGGGGAATCCAAAAGCGCAGTCAGGCAGCAAGGTCATACACAGGAGGTCAGAAAAAGCACAAGGCAAAAGAATTCACTGGGAACAAGGAAAAGGTACTGGAAGTGGGGAGCAGGAGTCAGACGCCTGACAGGAACTGTTGCTCTGACACAGATTCTGTGTGGAAAAAATGCTTTCAAACTTAGAACCGTTAATAGTTTATTTTGATCAATTAACAAAATGCAAAGTGAATGAACAGAAGAGAAGTCTAAATCAAATCAATATTTGGTGTGACCACCCTTTACCTTCAAAAGAGCATCAATTCTTCTAAGTACACTTGCATACAGTTTTTGAGGGAACTCAACTGGGAGGTTGTTCCAAATATCTTGGAGACTAACCACAGATCTGTGGATGTAGGCTTACTCAAATCCTTCTGTCTCTTCATGTAATCTCAGATGACCTTGAGGTTAGGGCTCTGTGGGGGCACTTCTATTTTTGAAAGCAATCTCACTTTGCAGCATTTTCCCCACACCCATCTAAGACTTTTGTGCAGTAGTGTGTGTGTGTGTGTGTGTGTGTGTGTATGTGTATATCTACTATATAAATGCCTAGTGGCGTGTGTGAAAAAAAAAACAAACCAAGCTGCAGCGCCACCTGCTGGGCAGAGTTATACATTGACCTATATATTTCTTGAAGGAGAAGTGACAGTTGGGAGTGGTTGGTGGTTGCCAGGGGTGATAGTGGGGAGTTTTTAACACCTTAAGTAGCTTGATGAAGGATGTGGCGATGAAGTTTAAGGATGAGGTGATGGAGAAAAATGATGAGGTGGTGACATGTGGACAAAACCACGTTAAAAAAGGGCGTTTGGGTCGGGAAGTAACGCTCTTCCCCTGAGGAGGCCTGGGCTAGACCCAAATGCATGACAAGAACCTTTTTAACACCTTAAGTAGCTTGATTTGATTAGAATGCATGAGTATCATGCACGGGTTAACTTATATATATATATACATACAGAAAATGGCTTTTAGAGCAGTGTTTCTCAACTCCAGTCCTCAGGACCCACTAACAGTACAGGATTGCCAGGTGACCAGTGAAACAATTATACCACCTGCTACACTGTGTCAGTCAGTAATGAATACACCTGTGCTCCAGCAAGGAGATATGGAAAACTCCAGTCCTGAGAACTGGAGTTGAGAAACACTGCTTTAGAGCAATACTTCTGTGGTTGTTAACATCCATTGGTGAAGATCTCAATCAGCATTTATACTTGTTTCATTCTTCATGTATTAGTTACATGTTAAGATGTGATCAAAATGTTGAAATCCGATTATATTCCAGTTAAAAAATGTTAACTGCATGTATACTAGCCAACTAATTGCGATATTATATAAAGGCTTATAAACAATGATCATATTATTGGGTTCAAAGTAGAGTGGGCTTGCGATTGTCTAGGTCTGTGTGATTGTGATTGAGAGCTTGTGGTTGTCTCAGTTTGAACCATTGGAACATTCTCTACTCTGAACCCAATTTCATTGTGCCTAACATAGAAATGATCAATAGGAAACTATCCCTCAACAAGAGACACCAGCGGGTGCTACTGATCTCATTAATTATTCTGAACTTGCATACACTATGGGGCAAGCATTCCCTTTATCTGTCTATGATATCTTTGTACAAATGTTAAAATTATGACAATCCATCATTTAGAATCCATAATTTGTTTTCTCTTAAAGAGTGTCTGGCTTCTCTGCTCACTGCCTAGGATTCATGGGAATATGCTCCAGCCCTGCAGGGATTGGAGTTGACAGTAATTTCCTATTTAAACTTTAACAGATAGACCCATTATTTATCCTCATTTCAGGACCACAAGTGAATGATTTAAACTGTGAAAAGGGCATTATTATTATTATTCCTAACACTCTAAACAGCTTAATGTCCATTTCACCAGTCAAATTAGCTTTCTCAGAGTGACCACCTATGATGAGAGAACATTCCAGTGAGCAGAGTCTAAGGCACACTTGGGGGTAAATGTATGAACATGCGGATTCTTCAACACCCGCGTGTTCAGCGTGTTCGGCGATTAAATTTCAAGCGGCGCTGCATTGTAAAGGGAAACTTCCCTTTACAATGCAGCGCCGCTTGAAATTTGATCGCCGAACACGTGGGTGTTGAAGAACCCGCATGTTCATACATTTACCCCTTGGTATTTCTCAGAGGTCTTTAAGAGTGAATTTGTACTTTGATAAAAAGTGCCTCTAATTTGTGGCACTAGATAGGGGTTCAGAAAGTGGCAAGTGTGTACTAAGGGAATAGATGGTAAAGGATCCAGTTCAAAAACAGTCTGTGTTCTGGAATGCAGAAAAGTTGAAATGGTCAAGAAAGAGTTATATAGAGAGTAATATATATCAGGTAAATCAAATAAAGAAAAGTGAAAAACAGTAAATGGGTAGTTATGACCACAGGGCATCTGATGGCCAGACCAGCAGCAAGAGAAAAATACACACTATCCAATCATTTCACAGATGATGCTTTGGGTTAGATTTACTAAGCTGCGGGTTTGAAAAAGTGGGGATGTTGCCTATAGCAACCAATCAGATTCTAGCTGTCATTTTGTAGAAGGTACTAAATAAATGAAAGCTAGAATCTGATTGGTTGCTATAGGCAACATCCCCACTTTTTTAAACCCGCAGCTAAGTAAATCTAGCCCTTTGTGTCTAAACATGTGCTTTGCATTTGCAGCCACACACGAATACACATGCACACACATAACTAATAGCAAATGTAGGAGATGCCCGCTGGAAACTGAAGCAACAGGAAGGTGGCAAGTATGTAACACCTGTGTTTATACTCTCATGCACATCAACAACACTTCAGATAATTGGTACACTAATAGCTGACATTCGTCTTTTAACTTAGCTAGAAGTACAAGATCGGTTGCCAAAAATGGATATCAGGCAACAAACTTAAATGTGATAATTACAACATTTAAAGGGACTTTAATAAGTCATATTCTCTATTGAAATAATGCACCTCTAGTTGCCAGGGTCTGACATAATTGTGACGTTTCCCATTAAAAGTGGAAGTAAAAGGGCTACTGTGTAGCAAATGTAATTGCTAGTTTCACATCCTGAACAGAGAGGCCGTGGATCCTGATAAACATGTGCTGCCTCATACTTCTCACAATGAGATAAGAAAAAGATAGTTTTATTTGATGTATTAGCTCTAATTGACAGCACAGGCTACTTAAAGAAATACAATTGACATATTGTTACAAGTACTGCTTGCCAAACATTGTTTGTGCTTGAAAGTCATAACTGAAACAATAAACATTATTAATAAATGTTATAGTTTTCTGGATCTACCTTGGAAGGTTGACATTTAAGATTATTCCCAACATATTACTGAGCCGCTGACGGGGGTGGACACACCTTTTCTATCCCAAACCCCAGTGCATGAACAGGTTGAAAACTATCAAGATATAAATATTTTAACCTGGAGTGTCTGTCCTATTACCAGATTAAATGTCAACTGCTATTTAAACAAATGTTGTGCTCTATTACATATGTGTAAACATTGTTATCGTTATTTTCATCATCATTTCATATATACTCCTAGGGGTATATATTTTACTAAACTGCGGGTTTGAAAAAAAAATGGAGATGTTGCCTATAGCAACCAATCAGATTCTAGTGGTCATTTTGGAGACTGTACTAAATAAATGATAACTAGAATCTGGTTGCTATAGGCAACATCTCCACTTTTTCAAACCTGCAGTTTAGTAAATATACTCCTTAGACAGGGGAAAAAAACATTTACACCTTGCTAATTTGTTAGACAAGTTACAGTACTGGAAGTGCTCTGCTAGGCCTACATTTTGACATGTGATACACTATACTTAACAACATAGTTATAAGGCACACACACTCATATTATATATATATATATATATATATATATATATATATATATATATGCACAACATAGTTAGATACTAGTTTAACCATAGTGTGAGCCTACATAGAAATGTCACATGGTGTGAGCAATGATGGGAACAAGGAAAGGGTACTGAAAGCAGGGAGCAGAAGTCAGACACCTGACAGGAACTGTTACTCTGACACAGATTCTGGGACATTAACTAGAATGAGAGGTGTTGATAAAGTGGCAATGTTTAGAATAATTTCCTTTCTACCATAGTGTGGCAGTGCAACACAAGAAATTACATGCATTGCTAAAAATGATTCTTTACACAATGCCACTGGAGGGCGCCAAATCACAACAGATAACACAAACTGACATTCTCTTTGTCAAGCTTTAACACAAAAGAAATGTTTATGAGTAGGGTTTTTAACCTTGTGTAAGGGCTTAAAATCTTTGATATTTAGGATGAGTTAACTTCTGTCCTTTTTTGCAAAACTGTTGTGTACTGCTAAGTAATATTTAACATTTTGTAAAATAAATAAAAGTATTCATATTTCTAATTGTTACTAATTAATAGTAAGATATTGCATTTATTAACAACTGAGTAATTAAAAGGAATTTATTCTTCAAACATTAACCATGGATCACAAAGCTGATTCCCAGACTTAATGTAGGTTCCAGTCCCAGAAGCTTTAGAACATCTGATTTAGGCACTGCTTGCCAAATGTTGGTTATGTTTCACAGTCATAACTGAAACTATAAGCATTATGTGGTCTACTTGCATTTTCTTCACGTTAGTTACAATTTCTTATCGCACTGATAAGAAATTATATAAAGTACTTATTTATTAACATTGTTCTGCCTTTCCCGGCAAATAGTTTATGGTAAAGTGATGGCAATCACAGCTTCTAATGGCTTTTATAGAACTTGTGATGGGGAGGAGCACAAAGCCTGCTGTGAAGGGATCATTAGATCCCTCCCCTGCGGTGCTCTCCCCATAGAATAGAACGGCTAACGTCGTTAGCTGTCAGGTCAAGCTCTGAATTTCAGAGAGCTTGATAAATACTGCATTATCACAGTCCCTATAGACACCTATGGAACTGGATTTGCGAATGATGAGACTAGGACCGTTCATATTTATGTTGAATATAAAGTTGCTTATATAGAACATGAACACGAGCAGTATAGGGTATACATCTTTCAGGAAGCCCGTGACTATTCTAAGGGCGAAATATGTTAGATATTTTGGATTGATGTTTCTTTAACAACACATTATTTCTCGACCGCCATTCATACAATGGACCAGCGACAACCAACAAACATTCTATCAAAATGCTAGCTGTGGCTACAGTGGAGCAATCGGCTCTATTCACAGATCTAGAAGAAGCTCGGCAGCAAGACTCGGAGGACACAAGAATAACTGAGGACTGGAATCTCTGGGAACAAATACCCATGTAGGTAAGATTTACACATCCCTGTGATTTCTCCTAAACAAGAGACTGCATTCCTATGTCCTGCATAATATATAAAAATAATCTGCCAGTCCCGAACTGACCAATTTAGGACACAAGTGATTTGTACTTGAGAGGATCAACTACAACCACTAAACACTAGATAAATCTGGATAAAGTTCATATTTCAAGCCATTTGTTTTTTTATATTAAATGTAAATTACTATGTTTAACAGCAGATTTATTTAAGCTACGATAATTGGAAAAGTACTTTTTGCACCTTTTAGTATATAAATTTCACCTAAACATACCACACTTCCCTACCTGTCAATTTTTACAGGGGAGCAATAAAGCCTCCTTTACTTGGAACTGCCACACCTTGCCCCCTAGGAATTTATTCCAATTACAAATACTTATGATTAGACTATATGCAGATAGGATGTAATACGCCTTTAAACAGATACATCCACTCTTCCAATGCCAGTTTAATTTCTATGAGTTCAAAATCTCATGTATTTGACAAGAAAACAAATCTGGAGAGAAGAGTCTACTATGAGATGCAGAAAATCACAAAACAATGGATAATAAAATACTGGAAGACTGCCGGTGCATTACAGATGTCCAAGGGCATCACAAGATATTAATATTGCTAATCCTGCCCATAAAGGCTGTGTTTGTTCTCCATCCATTCATCACCTGTTTTAATCTTGGATTTACATTTTACTTCCAAACATCAGGAAGAAAGTGTTTGTCAGGAATTCTATTCCAGTACTGTAATCTGTTTTGAAGCCAGGTTAGGCCAAAAGATAATAGATTAAATATTTTTAATGTGACAAGTAAGGAAATTTGATATTTTTTATTACAACACAAAGGGTAAAACTGAATAGAGAATTCAGGACTGAAGCTCTTGTCATTACCATTAAAAGCCAATGGTTTGTCCAAAGTAATTGTAGGAATGCAATATTATTTTAATGAGCCTGTATTTAATTCAATGCTCTGCAATTGCAAAGTCCAGAAAATAAATAATATTGTTTTGCCACAAGAGAATGAGGGCTAGATTTACTAAGGTGCGGGTTTAAAAAAGTGGGGATGTTGCCTATAGCAACCAATCAGATTCTAGCTGTCATTTTGTAGAAAGTACTAAATAAATGAAAGCTAGAATCTGATTGGTTGCTATAGGCAACATCCCCACTTTTTCAAACCCGCAGCTTAGTAAATCTAGCCCTTAGACATTGACTGAACAATATAATTAAATTATTATTTATTGGAGACAATTTATTTTCACCTCAGCGATTGCAGTGTACATTGCGGTATGCTAACTTCTGTGAATTTTGTTGCACAAAGTGACCTTTAGTTCCAAAATAGAGGCCTAGACTTTCAGGTTTTCTATAACTGCACTCCTTAGAAGAGAAATGCCGATTCTTATGGGAGGATGTTAAGGTTGCTGTCTGGCGTCTTGCAGTTCGGCCGCAACTCCATTGCTAAGCAACAGGAGGCTATTGGATTCATTATCCAATCTGCCTCCCACCAATCAGGGCCCTGCTTACTATATATATATAGGAGGCTCTGGCACCAATAGGGTGAGTTGATGATGATGATTTGCTGGCGCTATATAAATAAATGATGATGATGATATATTGGGAGGCAGTGAGATGCTGCTAAGTGTTTTGTATGTTAAGATTAGAATTTGTATTTGTATATTTTGCATGATTGCTGGCTAGTGTAGTGTCTGGTATAAAGGAGCAGGAAGAAGTATATAACTATATATATATAACTATATATATATATATATATATATATATATATATATATATATATATATATATATAAGTCTAGCTACATATTTTATACCATATTAAACTGGAGCAAATCTCTTGAACCTTAAAAAACAGATGATGTTGTTTCAATAATTTAGTTGTTTCATGTGGGAGGGAATGCTAACTATGAAATATGTTTTTTAAGCTGAAGATGGCCAATGTATAAGCATGATTGTGTGGGTTGAATGAGACTGTAGAGTCTAAAATAGCTTCAAAACAGAGTGCAGAAGCCAGAAAAAAATGGAATGTTATCTAAGGTTTGCTTCTAACCATTTTGAGGACACACATAGGAGCATGAGTAAATAGAGATATGAGATCAGAAACAGGCAGACAGTATGTAGATGATACCAGAGCTGGATTAAGGCTTTGGGAGGCCCAGAGCACTTAGTTTTATTTTTTACACTGCAATTTAGACTAAATCTAGCATGCACTCTTCCTCCCAATTCTACATCCGTACACATAATTTGCCTCTGTACAGCCTTAAACGTTTTTTTTAAGGTTGCAAATTGCATCTTCTAGCTGTTTAAAAGAGGACGGACTGTGTCAGTTAAGTATTGGTTAAAGAGAGTTGATAAGGCCAAGATCACATTGAGGGGCTCACTATCCCCTTTGTAAAACATAAGTGTAAGCACTGAACTGTGTCCCCAAAGTGGAATATAGCAAAATTTCTTGAAAGCAAAACTTTTTGACTAGTATAAGTTATTCAGTATGAGAAGTTAAAGCTCTGAGATCTTTCAGGACAGAATAAATCTAGGATTTACTATAAATTCATTGTTATTCTTGGTTAAGCCCCTTAGACAGGGGTTGAACCATGATTAAGGTTCAGATTTAGAGCTTTGGCTAATGTTAGGACAATGAAAGTGCCAGTTTTTAAATGATATGGTTGAGATTAGTATTTTGTTCTATATTTAACATTAACTTTTTAAGTTTTTACTCAACATTTCATTTAAATGAGGAGATCACTCCTGAGAATCAATGGGTATTTGTGTTCCTAGCATAATAGGGGGCTACAATAGAAGCTCTCCCACCCAGACGCCATTACATTTATTAAAACGGCCCTGGTTTATGTAATAACAAGTTCCCAATTCCATGTTAATTTGCTTTTCCTCCGGGTACTCCGGTTTCCTCACACACTCCAAAAAACATACTAGTAGATTAATTGGCTGCTATCAAATTGACCCTAGTCTCTTTCTCTCTCTGTCTCTCTGTCTGTGTGTGTGTTAGAGAAATTAGATTGGGAGCTCCAATGAGGCAGGGACTGATGTGAATGAGTTCTCTGTACAGCACTGCGGAATTAGTGGCGCTATATAAATAAATTGTGATGATGATGATGATAAGCTTGCAGAGCAGATGACAGAGGTCTTCACCTATAGCAACCACCTTTCCTGTAGAGCTTGTTGTGCTCACAGGTACTTGGATGCCCCCAGGACTTAACTCTTGTGTAGTGAAAGCTCTCGTTTGTGCAATACTGCAGCTGAAAGTTAGGAGGCAGTAGCAAAAGATGGAGCAGGTGGTCAAAAGCAGGCTGAGGTCAGGAGTCTGTAGCAGACAGAATGGTCAGGGTTGGCAGCAAGCAGGAAAATCTGAAGAACAGGTCCAAAGGTCAGGGTCTTCAGAATATGAGTCCAGTAACAAGCCAGCGGTCACAACAGAGAGTCAATCAAAGGTACTGCAGAATATCCACAGAACACAGTAACAGAGCATGTCAGCAACAGATAGATTCCATGCTATAACCGGCAGGGATCCTAAGCCCTCAAACTGACCAATAAGAGGCCAGGCTCCGATGCGGCTAAGGCACCACGTGTCTGATAACAATCACCAGAAACAGTAAGTTTATCATCTGCAACAGTAAAAAACAACATCACACAATACTGTCTACTATCACATCAAGCCTTTCTCAATGATTAAGTTTATCTTCTCATTTTCTCTCAAATTACTGTATAATCTTAGTATAATTTATGGCATGAATGTAAGATACATTTGAGCTTCCTTTATTTTCTATGTGAAATATGTAATATTTTTGAAAGTGATTTTATTGGCACACTTGCTCCTACTTCTCGACTTCCATACTACTTGCTCCTTAATGTTCACCAAGACATTTCTTTCTATTTAAAAGCAAGATTTACATAACCTTTTTGGTGATTCATTTTTCAGGTTCAGTATCCTTTAAAGTCAGACTTGCCTTCGAATATGTACAATCTATATCCCTTTCAGCTCATTTAAATATCTTGTCTTATATAATGAGCTTTCATTTTTGTTGATTTGGTGCATCCTGATGTGCATCTCACAGCTATCCTGTAGCAACAAGGAACACCTTGCCCAAGATCATATATCAGATTTGCACATTTCATAGTAGCTTCCATCTTGACACCATCGCCTGCATGCTCAGTTCAAATATATCTGGGTCCATGCCCTATAAATATTGTTTTTTTTTTATTTTAAAAAAGGAATTTGCGGATATGGTGGGTTAAAATCAGGTCTAATTTCAAATGATGATATGTGTTTTATCAGAGAACCTCAAAAGCTTCTCCCCTACAGAGGTTTTTCGATTGAGAACACAGAAAACAAATACAACCTAGAAAAAGTTATGTCTATTTATTGTTTAATTAACATCAATTTTTCATTATTTTGTTTAACCAAAAAACAATACTCAACATACATTATATATAACATATATATTACACAAATCTATAACACAGATTTAATAAAAATGAAATTATCTGTTGATTCTGGCTGCTTGTTCAAGCGTCTACAGTCCTGGCATTTAATCCATGGTTGGGGAGTAAAATATCAATCACATTTATAAAGAAGAAAGGAGGAGTGCTTATTAAGTTCTGAATGATAATACTTTCAGTTCCCTTAGAGATTGCAACAGGATGTAATAACTTGCTGTTCATGCAGACCTGAGCTGGGTCTGGTAATAGAGAATAAAGAGCCAGAACATCATACCCATCCCAAGGCCAGTAATTTTAAAGGGAATCATAGAAAGTTACATTAAATTCTGATGAACACTTTTCTGTATCTGTTGAAATGGGAAAGATCTGTATTCCCCAGGTCAATAGCCAGTGTGGCAAATTTAAAATCTTTGTTCTATTGGCTCAGGCTACTGTTATATTTGGTATAATCTTGGATATTAGACCATCTCTTGATAAAATCCTTTCTTTGATAAACACCTCTTGCAAAGACTTGCCATTTGCAATACACTTCAATAGTACAAGAATGTTGTTACCCAAGAGGTTATCATCCATGCCTTGGGGATAATCACTCTTACTCTTGCCATATGCACTGTCCCTTGTAGCAGCTCTCTTTATCATTTCCCACAGGCCAATTTTCATTAACTTTAATGTTCCTTGTTGATTAGTGTCTCTGTATATTGATGTTACAACCATGTTATGGGTCCCTGTGCTATCTTAATGAATTGGGTCCCTGACACCGCAACTTACAGATTTAGCTGATTTGGAGTTTTAGGCATTGGTCCCAGCATACCTAGAAATGCACTGAATGTCTCTACAGCTCCTCTTGCTTGCCTCCTACCTCAGAACACTTCCCAGAACTGCTTTTAATAGTACCTTAGCGATTAGCTCTTCATGCAGCATACTTCCAGTCAAGTACCAGACAACAGATGGGCTTGAACTTGGACTCGGCTCAGATATTGCTCACTCACTCTCCTGTTAATTTCTCTAGCCTCAGTTAATGATGGATAAATTAACTACTTGAATTTAGAAGTTATCTATTAAATGGTCTCCATTTTTGTTGCCTACATGCTCCTCACGGGAGTATATTGAACTCCTCTCTGTATATTCAAGCTCAGAATGAAATGGGCTGACCTTTAATTTAATCCTCCAATCCCATTACTGATATCAATTCCCTCCCTGGGGCCATACTCTTATTGAACACCATCATGAGCACATTTTCTAGCCTAGCTTAGCATAAGTGGTGTTACACATAGATTGGATAAGTGGTTAAAATCAATATGCTAGCATTTTAGGGAATAGTGTAAAGTCCTTCTAGAGTAGAGAAATTTGCTTGGTAAAAGGAACACTGCACTGGTGTGGTTTGAACCTTCTGGTATAGAAATAAATGCTTTGAGAACTTGTGTATCTGAAATGGTAGTATTGCGAGATAATATAATATCTAAACCTCTGGACACATGAGCACATGTTTTCACTGGAGAAAATAGTGTGTTCTATTGAATTGTGTTGCCAGGGATACTGCTTTATTCATATATTTCTGGGGTCTGCTCTTCGTTCTTCATGTGAAAGATTTCCTGATACACAGATATTGTGTGATGGCAATATTTAATTTATGAGCATTTAATATTAAAAAATCTGCTTAATGGCCTTAGTTTGTTTCACTTTTCTGACACTGTCTTCTGCTTATACAATAATTTGCACCTACCTTCTTCTCAAAGTATCTTTGGCTAGTTAAGACTCACTGCATCCCTGGGTTTTGTGGCTGAAAAATAGCTCTTGCACTTGCAAATTTGAAAACAAGCCCATGGTGGAACACAGTAACACAGCAATATAGTTGAGTTGGTATATTTATAGGTGCCAGACCATTTCTCAATTAATTCCACACTTTATTAAGCAAGTCTTATACAAGCTTATAGGCTGCAAAACAATTCTGCAATACACTGATGTATGGGAAAAACCACACACCCTCCTCTGTCGTGTATTGTCTACTGTAGGTCTCCTGGATTCTCACTATTCAGCTTCTTACATTTTCCTGCAATGTCCTTTGCACACCACTATCTAGGGACATAGATTTCACAAAGATGTTGGGGTTGGGGTCTGTGTTGTTACACTCTACTCACAAGTTAGGCCAATTTCAGACTTGGCACACTATCTGTCTCAGCATGCCCACAAATGCACTCAATGAGACTCATTTAGAGTTGGACGCCTTCTGTGCCTGGAATGCACACAGGAAAAGGTGCATGTAAAAAAAAGCGCACTTACATGTATATGGTGAGTTAGATCTTGAGATCGATCCAGCACAAAAACAGTAGCTCCAGACGTTTATCAAACATAATGTCATTAAGTAAATTAAGACAAATAAAGGTGTACATGTTCTCCAGGACAAACCATTTTACAGTGCAAGGAGTGCAAATTAGTTTATTATTTTGCACATAAGTTAAATACTGGCTGTTTTTTCATCTAACACACAAATTCTTGATAGCTTTATTTTTACACTGAAATTTAAAGGTGATCTAGGACATGCCCTACCACAACTATAAATCTGTCCCCACATTTTTAATTTACCTCCAATGCAACATCTATTTGCCCAGGTGCAAAGTTACTCCTTTTTTATGCTTTGCTCTCCTTAATAACTCAGGCCCAACATGTGTATACTTACTGGTTTTGGTTTTGGATCTGGATTAACTTCGTGTTTTGGTTTTGGATCCCTATTTTTTCTAAAATCCCTAATTTTTTAGCTAAAATCACATAATTTGGCTTTTTTTTCCCGACATTATTATTAACCTCAATAACATTAATTTCCAGTCATTTCCAGTCAACTTTTATCAAGTGACAAGAACACTGCTACCCCTCCTGTTTCTGTATGAGCAATGGCACTGAGCAATGTCACTGAAGAATGGAGAGTGACAAGAACACTGCTACCCCTGTTCCTGTGTTGGCAATGGCGCTGGATCTCCTGGGGAGGGAGATACTTATGACATCCAAAACCCACGAGATTCGACAACGCAACAATGACGTTTTGCCTCGATTCAGATCTGCGGACGAGTGAAAATACGGAGCCGGCTCGCGAGCCTACTCAGATCCCCTAAGTTTGGATGGGTTCGGTTTTCAGAAAACCGAGCCCGAGCATCTCTACCTAAAATCATTATAATTAGTGATCAACCACATATTCATAAATACCATGATGAAGGGCAGCCCATATGTCAAATAAAGCTGTCTGCCAGGCAGAGAAAGTGAGGAAATCAGTTTCAGCTCAGCTGATACACTGGACCTAAGCTGTTTGGTATCTATAAATTCATACATTTATATGGAATGTATTAATAATAAAATTGGGTCTGTGTGACACTCCACAGAAAAGTTAGGTCACATAGTAGAATTGGGTATTAAATCAGGGAACATGCAAATTGTAGTTTTAAACAGTGTCACAGACTGCAACCCCCTGGAGGTGAGGAAAGGTGTCTTTAGAAAGCTGAGAACAGTTACAAGAAAGTATCAGCTCTTTGGATTCAATCTAATTGAAGGACGTTCATCTCTTCTGCCTGCCCTAAGCATACAGGTTATCAGTCGTAAATTTATTCTCTGTGCATCCCATTTATTTTTAGAACTGTTATGCAATTTTTTGTTTGTATGTCAATTGTAGATTAATTGTTTTCATAATGAACAATGAATGTACTGAATATACCTGCACAGATCCACACAGATGCAGCCCTCTGTTAGCCTGCACACAACCTAACAAGTGTGCTATATAGTAACCATACTAAAAGCAAATGACAAACTAAAGTGGCGCTTCTGGAACAATAATAATGTAGAGACAAAATTGCACTGAAATACAAACACAAACTCCCTAATGAAAAAATCCTCAAAAGGAGAAAATACAATAGTCAATCTAAACGTTCAATTCATGAATGGCACAGAAAAAGTTCCAAATGATGAGATTAGTTCCTTTCTTGAATTCAGTCAGATTTTGATGCTTGATTCACATGTGGAAAAAAAGGAAACATGACATCATAGCGTAACCAATGCTGCAAATTACATCCTTCTAAATACTCCCACTGTTGTAAGTGTCCATGATAAATAAATACATTCCACCACATGATTCTCTCATAGCCCCTTAGAGAATGCACTTACACTCAGTTGGAGAAACAGTGTAGTACATCGACATAGTACATAGTGGTGTCTTACACCTGTGGGGATTTCTGAGCAGCAACTCTTGATGAAAATCAGTTCTCCATACATAGAAATCAGTCTTGGTGTGGCAAAAAACGAAGGTCCAATACAGAAAGTAAAGATGGACTCTTACCCCGCCTACATAGTGTTCAGATATATAAAGGAAACAATGTGTCTCAAGGTGAAAAGAGAGATTGCCGGTTTTCTTTCCATATATTCATCCGAACAGAGAAAGTGGGGAACAGTTCCTCGATGACTGTCTGCCGTAGCCAAACCCCCTTGCCGACACGTTTCGATATAACAATCTTTACCAAGGCTTAGCTGTTGATAGTTGTTTTCATAGTCTTTAAGCATTATACTTTGTATATTAAATCTAAAAGTTAGTAAGTGCTGTCTTTATTGCTCTAAACAAATTCACTGCCGGTTTAGAAGAGATATATTGCTTGGCTGTGTTAACCCTTTAGATACCAGTGTGTGAATTGTTAACTATTTTACCTACCAGAGCACAGAGTGTGTGAAATTGGGTAATTAAGTCATAGGTTTGCTATGGGCCTTATGTGTAGCTGGTGGCAGTTGGGGAGAAGTGTGGAAGTATGCGCCTGTGTTGGGAAAGGGACCAGGTAGATCTGTAACTTTAGAGAGAGCTGAGTGTGAGATTTAGGCTGGAATCCTGTGTGTTCCCTTACAGTAAGCTTCCAAGTCACGATTGTGCAGGGTGCGGTTTGTGACAGGTAAAGGTGGCCTGGAGTGGTTTCCTGACAAGATAGAGGTGATATATTGTTTGACAGTTTGAATATAGGATAAGATATTAAATCAGGGATTGGCTAGGGGTAACTATTCCTGACAATCATAATTACATATCTTTCACCAGCCCTCCAGCACTGGTAATAAATATGACTTCTACACGTATCTGTGGCTCTGCCCATGTCTAATTGTGTTGCAATAAGATGAACACCTCCTTGCTGTGCTTGTGTTATGTTTGTCCACACCTGTACTGACTCTCAAGGTGTAAGGGGACACATGTCAAAGGTATGCAAAAGTCTACACACAAACATAAGTATATGCTTTACTGTGTGAAAATGCGTATCTTCCACAAAAAACAGACATAGGTCTAATTCTAAATGCCGACCAAGATCTACATCTCTCTTCCACTCTCATTACATCCACTTTGTGGAATTCCCTCCCTCACAGTAAGACTTTCCTCTAGTCTTCAAACCTTCAAGTGTTCACTGAAAAACCACCTCTTCAGACAAGGTTTTGATATTCCTCAACCACCATCTTAGTTTTCCTAGATTACCCTATTACCATCCTGTACACAGCTAATGCAAGACAACAACCCTCTGACCAACATTGCCACACACACAGCCCACTTAATACTTTTACCTTTGCATTCTAGCTGGTCCATTGTGCAATATGATGTAGCACATGCCCTTGTGTTTCAAACTCCCATTGTCCTATAGATTGTAAGCTTGCGAGCAGGGTTCTCTTACCTCTCTGTCTGTATGCATTACCCAGTATTGTCTTAATAATGTATGTTCCCAATTGTAAAGCGCTACGGAATCTGCTGGTGCTATATCAATAAATGTATATGATGATGATGATGATGGGGCGTTGTCAATTCGGACCAAGGGGCGGGCCAAACAGGACCAGCCAATCAGCATGAAGGGATGGCATGATAATGCTAAATCGCCCTCTCCCCCATAAAAATAATGTCTAGGTCCGCCCCTGCCTCATAGGAGTTTCTAAACTTCCTCTCTTTGTGCTCCCTGATTTTCCATCACTAAACTCCACACTCTTCCCCAATCCTACTACTCACTACTTATCCATCTTCCAGAGGCTATACTTCTTTTTAATAGCTTATGTGGGGAACGGTACACTAGTGCTTAGCTAAAGGGGCATTACATTTGTTTCCTAGGTTTTTTGGGGGGGAGGGGGGGTCTTGCACAGACTGAAATGTGACATGTGAGTCTATTCAGCTCTACTTCTTAGCCTCTGTCCTCTGTCTGGTTCCTGTAAAGCTGGCACTGTAATTGAGAAAGTGCAACAGTTATAACATTGTGAGATTACACTATTGGAGTAAAGGATGGAGAATTCTGATGAATTTAATGCTCTCAGTATAGAGTTTATGAACATTGCTCAGCACAGCAGATTTTGTGTATTAGTCAGAGGGTTCTGTGGACTATGTGTGAGTTCTATGTGACTGGTCACCTGACCAGCCTCTTACTGCATAGCTGGAGAGCTGTCTGACCAATATAGAGATAAATCTGGATCTAATGTTAGACAAGAGTACTCCATACTTACCTACTTTCTTCAGCTCCCTTCCGGGAGCCAGCCAGTGGAGGGGGGCGTGAAGGGGCGGGGTGGCCGAAATCGCGTCATTTCGGCCCCGCCCCCTGTGACGTCATGACGCAAATTGCGTCATTTGACAGCGGGGGCGGGGCCAAACGCCGCGATTCACCGGGAATCGCGGCGTTTGGGATCTAATTCTGCCCACTTCACTAGGAAGTGGGGCACTTCCTAGTGAAGTGGGCAGAATTCGGGAGATTGCCACACTCGCCCGGGAGTCCGGGAGACTCTCACAAAATGCGGGAGTCTCCCGGACATTCCGGGAGAGTTGGCAAGTATGGAGTACTCAATAAGCCAGAAATGGCACCTCCAAATCACAAGTACCTTAATGCAAAGGAGTGAGTAAATATACATATACCCAGAGAGGATAAGTACATTTACTAATTGTATTACTAACTTTGAACCAAACTACTGTATGTTAACCAAACAATTGCACCATTTGGGATTTCATTTGCATGGATTGTAAAATGTGTTTCTAGTATAATCTGTACAATCTAAACAGTATCTCTCTGAAATATTTGCACATTTCTTCTGATTTATACCAATATTTTATGTAGTTTTTAACTGTGATGTGCATTCTTGTATTTATCCATTTAGGTTGTTTAATAAATATATATTTGTCAACTTTTCTTCAAGTGCCCAGACTTTTTATACCTAAGTTCTGTAGTTAAAGACTTCCCACAACTGATTGAAGAATAAATGCTGAGGCCTGGTGCATAGAGCTATGCTCAGCTGTATCCCCTGGAGTGGTTTTGCTCCCAACCCTGAGTAAGCCACCATTTTGCTTAGTTGTCCAATAGATTGTAAGCTTGCGAGCAGGGCCTTCTCACCTCTTTGTCTGTTTTATCCAGTTTGTTTATTAGTTTACTATGTTTGTCCCCAATTGTAAAGCGCTACGGAATATGTTGGCGCTATATAAATAAATGATGATGATGATGAGGTGTGCAATTACTCCTTTGTGTTCCTTTTATCTGTAGTACTTAATAGGTTCCAAGTTCTAAAGTTTTCTCAGTGTACAACACTGTGTCTGAGCCACATGTTATTTTTCCCTAAATTATACTATTCTATTTAATTTATTTGATCTTCGTTTTCTGCCCCTTCTTGTTTTCTGACCATTTCTGTTTGATTGTGAGCCTTGCCTTTGGTTCATTTTTTTTTGCAATTGAACATATGCTGCCCTTCTTGACCTTTGGCATGTCTTCAGCAACATTTGTGTCTTTATTTATGGTCGTTCTTGCCTTTCTGTCAGCTGCTGCCTAGCAGGGTGAATTGGGTGGCTGTAACCTGTGGATATTTTGCCCAGTGGTCTACGTGGGCTTGTTTACCTTATATGTCATACCGTCACTTCTCCTACTGCCTTTATTATAAAACTATCAAAGTACATATACTTTAATTTTCCTTACCACCACCTAACTATCCATACGAAAAAACTCCAAAATTTCAGTTCGAATACTGGTCCTCACACAAAGTCCATCTCTTTCTTGAGCGGGTCTTGGTGAAAGCAAGACACTCAGAGCTAGATTTACTAAGCTGCGGGTTTGAAAAAGTGGGGATTTTGCCTATAGTAACCAATCAGATTCTAGCTGTCATTTTGTAGAAGGTACTAAATAAATGAAAGCTAAAATCTGATTGGTTGCTATAAGCAACATCCCCACTTTTTTAAACCCGCAGCTTAGTAAATCTTGGACTCTCAGACTCTTGCCACAGCACAGTGGGTCCACTCCCCCTGGTCATTTACACCCATGCTCATCAGCTAGCCAGGGCTTGAGAAGCAGGTGCACTGCGCACTGTGCACTTGCTTGGGAACATAGCGGAAGTGACAAAGATCCGGATTGTAACAGAACCTAGTCACTCGCTGCCCCAGTCCCTTAATAACACTCTCAAATGCTGTTTCCCACATCTCTGATCTGTACTATTGTATTATGTTTGTTGTAAAAATTGTACACTGGTAAAAATGCTGATCAAGTATTCCTACACTTGCTATCAAATAATAATTACAGCATTTAAAATTGTTCATGTGTTTTCAGTTCACAGATACAATAATTACTGTCACTGGCAGGATGCTAAAAGTCTATATTATCAAGGCTGATCCATATATATCACACTGCAAAATTGTTTTGTGACATTCAAGCTAATGCACACCTGCAAAATTGTATTTTGTTTTTTTTTCTTTAGGTTAATACCTTGGTAGCAAATAATATAGTTTTAGATACGTAAAGAAACATTCCAGTTTTCTACAACTGTTTAGACAATGACCTTATTAAATGCTGTGCAAGTTAAGTGGGGATCCTCCCTGGGACACTATTATTCTGCACTATGGGGACCTTGGATGAAATCATACCTAAAACTCTCAAATTTTCTTTTGTTCACATCAAGCTTCTAACCTTTACTAATAGAATTTGCAAGAGCATGCAAGAGCCTAGATTTTCTCAATTTCAGAAAAAAGGTTTTGGACCGTAAGCGCTTGTGGGTGAGATGTCTTCTGTGGTGGTTGCTCCCTGGCGGGTGGTTCAGGAGTTTTGGTCCTGTGAGTTCAGGCTACCAGGGAGTTTCTATGATGCAGTGTTAGTGAGTATGTAGGTCCAGTGTTGTGTGGTTGTCTATTTGGGTGTTCTGGGTATGGGTTTACCTTGGTGGAATGAGGGTCCTGGATGTAGGCTCCTTAGCCGTTTGGATGTTTCGTAGTGTTTTTGGAGTCTCTGTGCATTGCCTTTCTGTAAGTGTCATTTCAAACTAACAGGTGCCCAACAGAGACCAATGGTGATAAGGAGGAGGTGAAGCCAGTTGTTGCTGAATAATTCTGTTCGGGATAGTATGTGGGGCAGCAGTGTGCCTGTTGCTGAGACTTGCAGTGCCGCTTAACCCAGCTGAGTGGGAAGCAAGGAGAAAGGTTCAATGTGATGTGTAATTGCAATAAGACGTCTGTATATTGCTCTTCCTGCGGATTGGAGGGAGCAAAGAGAGGCAGGCTCTGCAATGTGACATCTGTATTTTGCTCTTCCTGAGGATTGGGGGAAAGAAAGAAAGGCAGATTGTCCATGTTAGAGAAAAAGGGGGGGAAGACAACCCCGCTGGTCAAATGCCACCCCTGCTTATATTGCTGATATGAGAGTTGGGGGTAAATGTATTTGTTGGGAGGGGCCGACGAAAGCCACCTGTCTTTTTGACCCAGGAGAGGGTAGACATGGGCAGGTACGGGCAGGTGCTACCTTCTTTTGGCATAAAGCCACATTTGAATGCCTATTGAAAATAGAGGGTATTGTTCAGAGGACACCCGTGACTCACATGTTTACTTCCAATGGGGCAGGTATGCAATGTGAAATGTGTTTTATATTCAAACTGCCATTGTATTGATATGCTGTATTCACTTTACATTGTAATTTTTCATGCAAAAGTGATGTAGAAAAATGTCAAGGTTACATTTTTGCATGCATATGTGAGTTGGGTGTGAGTGTGATTAGCTAGACAGCCCCACTAAGGTGTAGTTTAGGGTGCCCAGCTGATCGGGGGAGAGTGTAATGCCCCCTAGTGGTGAGTTAGGTGTTTGTGGAAAAAGCAGGGATTAAGACTGGTGGCTATGGTGACATCCCAGCCCAGTCTGCTAGAGACAGCGTGAGAAGGAAGAGGATGTAAAAAGATGAAAAACATAAGGAGGAGACAGAGAGAGAGAGAGAGAAAGAGAGAGAGAGAGAAGAGAGGAGATGTGGGAATCTGGGAGACTGAGTGCAGTGACTGCGCCAGGGCAAGGAATGTGTGCCCTGAATAGGGAGAGTATCCCCAGAGCAGGGACCACTGGAGAGGAGATGTGGGAATCTGGGAGACTGAGTGCAGTGACTGTGCCGGGGCAAGGAATGTGTGCCCTGAATAGGGATAGTATCCCCAGAGCAGGGACCACTGGAGAGAAGGGGGGATTGCTGCTAGTGGCAACATGCATACACTAAGGGATCTAAGAGCAGAGACCCCTGAAGAGAGGGTTGTAGCAATGAGAGGCAGTTATGGAGTTGTGGGAAACCCAGAGAGGGGCAGAGAGAACACTAGAGAAGAGTGTTATAGCCCAAGGGAATTTACCCCTGCTTGCAAAGCTGAAAGGTAACTGTGATTCCTTCCTGTGTATACTGGAAACAGACAGAGGCTGAACCGTGGGTAGTTGTGGAACTACTGTGACCAGTAGAACCTGGTACGTACTGTGCCAATACCAGCCGTGTAAGATGTGTGCAGGAGGAGTAAGGAGAGATACTAGTGACCACATTCATATTGCTCATTAAGAACTGTGCTGGAGAGAGTAAAGAGCTGTATATATGTCTTTATTGCTGCAGCAATTATGATTATTGTGAGGAAAAGGATTGTAAATAAAGAGTTCGGTTTGTCATAGAGATAATCTGGCACCCAAATTATTCTGACTTTTATTGCACTGCACCACAAAGTGACATCCCCTGTGTCCCAATACTTACAAAGAAAATCCTGCATGTGCAGGGACCCCCTGGTCATTCACACCCATGCCCATCAACTATCCAGGGCTTGAGAAGGAGGTGCACTGTGTACCCTTTGCACCCCACACTACACACACTGACGGGGTTACGTATATATTAACCCTTTTGCATGAACACAGGGAATTTAGGGTGTACACATTTTCATTACTACCAAATTATTTTTTCAACAACCTCATATGTTCTAAATAAAATAGCACATACATGGCTTAAGGATTTAAGACACCAGAACTAATATCATATTGAAAACATTTATTAAACAATAATTAAACAAAATTTGGTAAGCCTTTCTATGTATAATAAATCTGTCACATATTAGACTAGTTCTGGTATCTTAAAACCTTAAACTTTATGTTTTATTTGTTTTCAACTGGCATTATGTTTGTCTATAAATAATCTGCATTCATAATAAAGTATGTCACTAATATAATTAATTAATGTGTGATAATATGTGATAATGCTAATTTATTTTGAATTAAACCATACTAATAATGAGGAAAGACACATCCAGCATTTAATTTCATTTATTAATCATTACATCATTATACACAAAATACATAACTTTCCCTAGTAGGAGTTGGTGGGTGGACAAGGATTTTGGGTTCTTTTTTTATTGTCTCTTAGAGATTGACATAGTATTAAAATTACCAGTGTCACACACTTGTTGTTGTAACAGAGTGTGTGTGTGTGTGTGTGTGTGTGTGTGTGAGTGTGTAAGGAAAAGGGGAACACAGCTGCCTACCCGATTACACATGAAGGGAAGCAGAGAAAGAGAGAGAAGGAGACTATCATGGCCTCCTCCTGCTAAAAGGAAGGTAGGAACAGTGGGGTGTGATTAGTGGAGTATGAAACAACCATAAGGTCTCTTTAATATTCTTTGATACAGTTATGGACATTTATCTATATCTTATTTTTTCAAGCTGCATATGAATATTCTCCTTTCTGTTCGTGGTGGCTCTGATTACAGCTTGGATAGCAGTGAGGAAAAGTATGTCCATGACCCGTCAGAGGAGAATTGTTCAGATACCTGCAACAGCAGTGATGAGATACCATTACAGAGAAGCAGTACAAACAAAAAAAAAAAAAAAAGAATTTTTTTTCTACACACAATGATTCTATACCTGATGGCGTTTTAAACACAGAAGGCTGACAATTTGATGCAGTGCCTGTTCAAACACTTCCCGAAAAAAATGTATAAAAAAAATCAGTACTGCCTATACTGTGAGATACCTGTCTCAAAAATAGCCCAGAATATTGAACATGTTAATGAGAATGAAGTTGCAAGGGCACTTAAATTTCCCAAGGACTCAAAGGAAAGGCCTATTCAATTTGAACTTCTTCTGAATAGAGGTACCTTTGCACACAACTGTGAGGTAATAAGGTCAGGACGGAGAGTTCAGATTCCATGAAAACAACTTAAAAAGGTAACATTTATTCACAATTAAAAATTACAGAAGCATCATACAGATGAGACAGCTTCTCTATAACTGGGTTGGATCAGATGTTGGTAAAATTGATTACATCCATCAGAGACTTACAGAAGTGGGGAGGCTACTGTTACATGTCGAGGGGAGGGCTAGTAAGTTTTAGCAAGACTCGACTCGGAAGCCTATTAAGAATATTTTAAAGGAAAAAATACAGGTGGCCCAATGACTCAGCCCAAGGTATCCCACAAAGGGACCGACCAGGGGGAGGGGGGGGGGAGATTCCCCCTGCAACCCAGCCCAGCCTGTCCCTGTACATGCCAGAAGAGTTACCCCTTTAGAGATAATGGAAGACTCTATAATTCCATCACACTTTTTTGCATGAAGTAAAACTTTGGCTTTGAGAAAGATAAGGATAAAATTATGATTCCTCCACCACCCGAGGACCACGGTACAAATCCACGAGGGAAGGAGGACACATACTGGGGGAACCGATCTTTGAACCGTGATTCTGAGCATTATGGAATGCTGATCAATAATGGAGGGCGATAGTGGCAAATGCATGCAACTTCAGGAAGATCAATATGGAATAAGCTGATATCATCTGCTCCCTTAAAGACTCTGAAAGAATCAAAATGGAACATGCCCCAGCTCTTACCTTACACTGAAGATGTGGAAAAAAATGCACTTGTATCTTTATGACAAACAGCTGGAGTACAATTGCAATCGATTCACTGACTCAAACGCTTGGTATTGCATGTAAAGGTCATCCTAGGACATGTGGCCTTATTTAATTGAAGAGGAGAAGGGAACTTTTCCAAAATGCTGTTAACAACTTTTTCTTTCAGAGATACTTTAGATCTTAAGGAAGATACAGTATTGTCCTAATGCTTTCTGAGCATGAAATGAAACTCTGCCACTCACAAGAATTAAAATCCAAGGAAAATGAGGTAGAAAAATTATAATCAGTTATAATCCTACTAACACTAGCAATGCAAAGTACAACAGAACATCTAGCAAAGAAGTGTGAGTAATGTGGAGAGACCACTGACAATCTGTACGTTTGCAAGACCAGCTGCTTTGTGACATTTCAGAGTTTCTGATTACATACTCCTTTTGCTCAGGAATGTGGAGATGAAAATTGCCAAACACTGTCTTCCTGAAAGCTTTGAAATCATGTTACTACTCTATCAAAAGCTCTCATCTTAAATGACACAGAATTGGATCAATTGGCAGACTTCCCTAAACACAGCACCGACAATATTACCACCTCCCAGAATGTATTCAGCCACTTTTAATAGCTCTTGACAGGGGAAGACTTGGATGACAGAGATTATCATTGAACTAAAGGGTAAGCTTAAGCTTAAAATATGATATCCGATATATATCTGTACCCATGTACCCATTGTTAGTCTTACTGTACTCATATATGTTTTATCTGTATGTCAGGTGCTACACAACCTGTGGTGCATAGAAATAAAAAATGATTATGATGATGATTGTCAAAGTGAGGATATCCCCTTTAGCTGCATCAGTTTACAATCATGTGCCAAAAAAAAACTGATGCACTTTTTAAGTTGTTCATGATAAAAAAAAATTCCTAGGGAGCAAATTAGGCAAATATAAAACTTTCCTGCATAAACAGGTAGATACAGTACAAGTAAATAGTGTCTTTTGAATGTATGAAGCTTTGCTCCAACTAAGAATTCTATACTCAGTGGAAGCTAATATTAAAGTTGATGAGATTTTAGAAAAATTATTTGATTATAAAGTTATAACTAAATGAGTATATACATTGTAACTGTTACTCATGCTACATTCATTTCCTTATAGTAGCTAAGGAGCATAAAGAGGTATCTAGGTAAATGCATCTTTTCAGCAAATGGGGTGGTTTTTGGAAGCATTGGGTAAATCTGTATGTTTTTCTCACAATTACTGTTATGCCAGGAGTCATATGTCAGTGATAGCTTTTATTTGTATTATACATTACATCTCATATAGAAAATTTTACAATTATGAGGAATACCCGGCACCGAGGTTTGTTTGCAATTGTTGGAGTTTATCATCATCATCAGCTATTTATATAGCATCACTAATTGCACTGTGCTGTACACAGAACTCACTCACATCAGTCCCTGCCCAATTGGAGCTTACAGTCTAAATTCTCTAACATACACACACACACTGAGAGAGACTAGGGTAAATTTGATAGCTGCCAATTAACCTACTAGTATGTAGAGATGCTTGGGCTCGGTTTTCTGAAAAAGCCCACCCCAACTTAGGGGATCCGAGTAGGCTCGCTACTTTTGCTTGACCTCGGATCTGAATCGAGGCTAAAAGTCATAATTGCGTTGTCGGATCTCACAGGTTTTGGATTCCATAAGTACCTCCCTCCCCAGGAGATCCAGCGCCATTGTTCACACAGGAACAGGGGTAGCAGTGTTCTTATCACTCTCCAGTCTCCAGTGACATTGCTCAGTGCCATTGCTTATACAGAAACAGGAGTGGTTGCAGTGTTCTTGTCACTTGACAAAAATTGACTGGAATGATTGGAAATTAATGATATTGAGGTTAATAATAATGTAGGGATAAAAAGGAGCCAAATTATGTGATTGTAGCAAAAAAATAGGGATTTTAGAAAAAATTGGGATCCAAAACCAAAACACGTGAGGGTGGTTTTGCCAAAATCAAAACCAAAACACGGGGGTCAGTGAACATCTCTACTAGTATGTTTTTGAAGTGTGGAAGGAAACCGGAACACTCAGAGGAAACCCACACAAACACGGGGAGAACATACAAACTCCACACAGATAAGGCTGTGGTTGGTAATCGAACTCATGACCCCAGTGCTAATCCTTTTTTAAATTAAGTATGGATTTATATTTTTAACAATTATGTTCTCCGTATAATACTTAAGTATTGTTATGTTGACAGTCTGCTGGTACTGATAATGCTTACAGTAGCTATGCACACTTTCCCCTCCGACAGCTACAATTGTTATTCTGCTGCTTATTTATCAATGCTTCCCCACACCTCTTAGATTGTGAGGTCATTTGACTAAAACATATATAGCCAATGTCTCTCAGGATAGACTGAATACATTGAATATCTTGATGATCTTGGATAAAATAAAATAAATAAATGATAAATCAGTAAAACATATAAAGAAATATTAAGCAGCTTGCAATTGTGTTTTGTGGCATCAAAATTAAATTTAAAAATGTAATATTTCTTACAATGTAAACCTACTGTGATCCTATTCATAGAGTACAAGCCAAGTATTAAATACAAAGAGGAAAATATTCTTAAAGATTTATTAGCTTAAACAAACATTTTTTTAATTAGAATGGTGATAAAGTGACAAGTTGCCTAACTGGATGGGTTAATTATTTTGACAAGTTTCAAATTTCAACGAATTTCAGTTTTCAGCATTATTTCACAGTGTTTGGTCAAAAAACGTCTTTGTTAGTCACTTCAGAAATAGAAAAGATCAAATGAGAAGAAATTCAAGTTTTAACAATTCCTGCTTTTCCTCTCCCTAGGTAACAAGGCCATTCTAGTGGCTAATAGTGATAGAGAAGCACTGTGTATCTTTTGCTCTTCAAATTTAGTACCACAGGAATTTTCCTACCAACTAAACTTTATCATTGAGCAAACTGAAATGCAGGAGAAGAAGGCCATAGAGAAGACAGAGTTCTCTTCTGCATGTCTTGTCAGTTAGCACTAGCCAGTTTTAACCCATCATCTGATTCATTCATCATAACCACCCTCATCTGTGTTTTTTTTTTTATATAATATTTTTTTCAATCCTATACAATTCATAAAGAGAGTCAAAATATTTTTTTCATAAGGATTGGATATTATTGAAATCCTAACCTTTATAGATCACATCAAAAGTGTATGTAACTGGCAAGTAACACTCTTTCAGTGCTTTACAGTGGTCAACATTTTTGGATTCTCTCTCACTCTCTCTCTCTCTCTCTCTCTCTATGTGTGTGTGTACATATATATATATATATATATATATATATATCAAACCCAATGCAATACAACTTCACCCAGGTGCTTGATATGCGGGACGCCAAGTCTCCCGGACCCACATTGATGTCATCAAGTCACCAAGGTGCACAGTCGGTGGTCAAGGCAACCACTCAAAGAGGAAGTATGTGTATAATATAATAAAAATGAAAGGCCCTTAGCGAGAAGATTAAAAATTACCTATGCAGCTTCCATGTCTCTCCCATGCACAATTAGCAGCCTTCAATGTTGAAGTAACTGTAGAGTAACTTAAACTGTTGATCAAAATGTTTAAGAACTCATCTACAAAACCCGATGGCTTCACAGCTGCATACTGAAAAAAAATTACCCTAGCCTTCATGCCCATCCTTTTTGCCATACTTAACTCCATTCTGAGGCAGGAAATTTGATGGAGCTATCACCAGAATGGAAACTGTAGTCATCCCCAAAGAAGGTGAGACCCCCTTCTATGCTCAAGTTACAGGTCTATCGTGTTACTCAACGGATATGTCAAACTTTATGCCAAATTGCTTACTTACAGGTTGGCCTCGGTCATATTGATTTTGGTTCATCCTGACCAAGTGGGATTCATCCCTGGCTGCCAAGCAGCAGCCAACATCCGCAAAGTCATAGACTTGATCCACACTGACAACACGACTGTGATCAGTCTGGTGTTGGACCACAATGCTGAAAAGCTTTTCCTCCAAGTAGCAAAGTCATTCATGCGTCCATATTGAAAATTGGCTTCTCTGGCCTTTTCCTTAGAGGCGTCTCTATGCTCTATTATAACCCCACATAAAGGCTTTCATCCAAGTAGCAAAGTCATGCATGTGTTCTTATGGAATGGAGGTAAGGTTTCCTTAGAGGCATCTCCGTGCTTTATTATAACCTCACAGCATCTTCCCCTTCAAATGGCTGCTTCTCTCCCCCTTTCACATGAAAAATGGCACTAGACAGGGCTGTCCCTTGTCTCCCCTCTTCTTTGCTCTTACCATGGAACCCCACACAGCCTCCATTCGGAATAACCCTGATGTCTCAGGAATTGAGGCTTTGAAGATCACAAGCTGGCCCTCTATGCTGATCCTCACATTAACTAATGCTCACATCACTGTACCTATTGTCCCTTAGACGATCAACGAATATTGCCAACTTTTAAACTTTAAAATTAACACAACAACAATCCCATTGTTTCCCTTCCAAACCTTCTCAAAGATGTATCCCACTTCAGCAACCTTTCTAACTCTAAAAAATGACAAAAAAATTAAAATTCTAGACTTTAAGCTCCAGCTCATCCTTCTTCAGCACCTTCAGATGTCCTTAGCTTTTAAATGGCAATCTCACAAACTTAAATACTTAGTGATTTATCTCACCAAAACTTATAAACAACTCTATGCTGCTATCTCCCCTCCCCCTCTTGGATTCAATTAAGCCTGACCTTGCCAGAAGGGACAAACTTACAACATCTTGGATAGGCATTGTTTAAAATGAATGTTCTCCCTCGTCTCTTGTACGTTTTCCAAACTCTCCCTCTTAAAGTATCTGCCAATAACTACAAATGGCTCTAACAACTGGCCACCAAACTCATTTGGTCAGCAAGAAACCGTAGGATCCATAAGAGTGTGCTCCATAAATCCATTCAGGGGGGTGGCTTTTTGGGCCCATCCCTTCTCTACAGGAGTAATAATATCAGACAGTGACCTCAGTCTTCCATTCTTCTGCACTTCCTTTTCTCTTCTCTCTCCCCCCAAGCGTTACTCCACTGTGTCTTATTTTTTTTGCCTTTGAATATTTCTTACCTGCATTGTTTCCTGTTTACATACGTTGGTCTGTTGTTATTTATACAATGATGAGGTGTACTGTGTTGCCCTTCAAACCAAAGTTGTCTTGTAGTCCTGTTTCCCATTTATTTTTTCTGTATCCTTACCCCTATTTCCCTCAACTGCATATAAACCTTTGAAAACCAATAAAAACTATTAAAAAAAGAAGAAGAAAATTTGCTTCTGGGCATCCCAACATATAATGTTCTCCCCAGACTCTTCTACCTTTTCCAAACCAGCCAAGTCCAAGCTCCATTCATAAGGACCTTACGAGCAATATCACGCACTTTGTTAGGATATCAGAGTCCATCTTAAAGTCCTCCATAGGCATCCAAACAATGGTGGCTTAGGCATCCCTTATCTCCATAAATATTTTCTGGTCTCACATGTCACAAAGGTTGTACTGGCTCACTCACATGCCCCCACTAGGCTCTGGGTAGACATTAAAGAATGCTTGTTCTATATGCAATCCCCTTACACCATATATTGGATGAACCCCAAAGGTTGCCCCCAATCTTCACACCTCCCCTCAACTCTGCGATTTTCACAGACAATTTCTAACTACTCTACCTGTGCCTTTGCCCCTGGTACAGGAATCCCCCTGAATGATTCCTCTGTGGAACAACCCGGAATTCTATCTGGGGCTTCACCACAGTACTTTTAAGTTCTGGTTGATTCACAGGAAAAAAAAAACCACAATATTGCGTCATCAAGTTTCTTCCCTGAGTTCTCTGGACCAAGATCACTTTGGGCTGGCAACAATGGATTTTTATGAATATCTACACATCAGCCACTTCTACCATAATAAAACCCCTCATTTCACCTTTGCAGTAGCAGCCCTCTGCCTGGGTAGATCCTCCTCCAACAGCCTGATCTCTACTTTCTATTCTCATTTCATCAAACATGACCAACTGACCAAAGAATTACACAAACTTTCTACACTGGTACCCATACCAGATAAGCCTCATATATATTGTGTTTTGGTACGCGGCTATATATCCACCACTAAATCTTATTGCTGTTTGAAAATTGTTTTGCACTATGCGTGGCGAAAGCTGCGTGAGCTGAAAAACATTACTGATCTATTCGTTTTTAACTACCACTTTTGTGGGATTCTTATCCTGGCCAGAGTCCATTCCCACATATGGACATTGTTACTGTTATGGACCACAGATAAGCTATTGTTACTTGTTTTAAGTGTACATGCATTTGTTTCCCTTTTTATTATGTATTAAAGGTTATTGAGAATTTGCACTGGATATTCAGGGTATGCAAACACCCTAACAGAGAATTGCTCTCTATGTGTGTTTTAAAAAGTATCACACATATCCTTTCTATGGAACAATAGATGGATCTAGCTGATTTATTATAAATTCAGCATGCAGCTATTCACCTACACTACATATGGACACTTATTACTTTATTTACTACACTAAGTTTGGTGCTTCTGTTTTTTGTGATATATATTTATATACATACATACTAGTTAAAAGCCTGTCAAATTGACAAAAAAAATGAGTGTTTTTTTGAACGTCCTTTCATTAAGTGTTCAATAACAGGAGCAGACCTTATTGCACCCAATTTGACTTTACCCTTGTGGAAGCATTGATTGAATAGTTTGTCAGATGGCTGCTCAGCCACAAAATGCTTAGCGTGGCAAAATTCACAAATACTTTTCATAGGACCACAGTTATGAGCATTAATATTTGTTTAATCAAGTCACATCAAGAATGGTGTGGCATCTTGATCGCTGACTTTGTAGGCGTTGACGTGATATTACCTCGGTCTGATTTGCTCTTCGATTGTTTTCTCTGAGATGGACAATTTGCTGAGAAGTCATATTGACATGGCGATAACGATCACGTTCCCGTTCTTTTTGGCCATCAGTCATAGTTTGTCGGCAGGTTTAATCCTGTTCCGCCCTTCGTCTTTTTGCTGCTTCTTGCTGTGTTTATGTGTGCGTATTTATAAAGGTGAGGAGCTGTATTAGCCATATATATATATACATATATATATATATATATATATATATATATATATATATATATATATATATTCACATTAGGTTTGTGTTTTTAACTTATAACACAGTATATAAAGCACAGAAATTGATGTACAGTGTGTATCTAAAGCATATATCTAAATACATATATACATATATATATATATACATATATATATATATATATATATATATATATATATGCTTTAGATATATATTTTACAGCAATTTCTGTGCTTTATATTCAGTTATAAGATAATAACACAAACCTAATGTGAAAATAGTCACTGATTTATGTTTTTATGTTAGTTTTTAACCATAGCTACCGATATAAATTTAAAATAATTATATTATGTTTGGTACTCTTGCCACTTGAGATACAAGGTTATATGTAGAGTACATAATCATTCTTGACTTGTATGTTTCTTAACAGTGTTTAACACACAGGGGCAAACCATAGCCACAAATATATTTAAAAATAATTGTATTATTTTATGCACTTTCTACCCCTGGAGATGCAATTGTATACATAAGAGTATGCAATAGATGAATAGCGTTTGTTTTGCTACAGTGCCTAACACGCATTGCAATTAAAGCTATAGCCATAAATATTTTTTTTTAAACAGTAATATTATTTTTCGATCTTCTTGTCACTGTGTGTACTTGCACTACAAAGCTATTCTTGACCCCGGTGTGTTTTGTGACAGTGTATAACACACAGTGCAATCTAAACTATAATTGCAAATTTATTTTAAAATGTTCCTTATTTTTATTTTCATTGCCACTAGAGATACAAGCATATAAATAGTCATTCTTGCACCTTGGAATGTGTCAGTCACATATGAATTCAAATAATTGTTCTCTTTGTAAATTGATAGATACAGCACAGATACATTATTGACCAGTGTCAGTGTTTAATTATAATGCATTTAAATACGAACTGAGGCCACAAATCAATGAACAAATTTAAAAAAGATACATTATTCTTTGGTCCCCTTGCCAGTGGCAATACAATTATGTACATAAGCTTTTATGCCATTCGTGACGTATGTGTGTGAGATGTGTGTCAGTGTTAACATACATTGAAATCCAACCTTTAGTGATAAACATGTTTTAAAAAATCTATTGGATTTGGTCTGCTAGTCAGTGGATATAGAAATGTGTATTTTCAGAGCCAACGTTTCTTGTTTTAGTATGTGGGCCAGAGTTACATTTAGTGAAAGGCGGAGGGTGGTTAATCCGGCTCAGATACCTCTCTGTCTGTCAACACCCCATTTCTGAAAAAAGTACAAAAAACTATTGTGCCCTTTCCTGCCCTGTTATATTTACCCACTCCTAATACACTGCCTCTACTCACTGCCCATGTTAAGACTAATATATCGAAAGGTTGTGTTTCCCAAGTAAACACTCTCCTATCCTGTTAGCACATGCTCTCCTGTACCAAGCAGATGACATGAAGTTGAAAGGTGAAAAGTGGTCCCTACAGAGGTGTGAATCACAATCTAGACTTATCCGGCAGCAAAAGCAGGGAAACATTGGTGGAGTTAATTTGAAATTCTGAGGTTGTATTTGAAACTTATCAGTCCTATTTGTTGAATGTAAGCAGTAAAGACAAGGGAAGAGATGATGTGATTTACAGCCAGCAGACTACCAGGAATAATGAAATTACATTGTTTTTGAGATGGAGGAGGTAATTCCATACATGAATGTAGTCAAGATCTAACAATGATGCCCATCCTCCTATAATGTTTCCAAGTAATGGAGGTCTATGTCAAGTATTAGATAGAGAGACCATCCATTTTCACCCAATTGTACCTTGACCAGGTGTGGGGAGTGTGGGTAGGCTATCAGTAGGGGTGTAGTAGCATAACAGTATGGTGCTAATATTGCTGCATTACAATAGACACATTCTCTTTCCCCACCAGCAGCTGAAATTGTTATTCTGTGACCGTATTCATCATATGTTCCCCACATCTCTTAGATTGCTAGCTCATTTGGGCAGAGCCATCTTTATCTTCCATTTCCTGTCATTGTATGTAATTTACCTGTGTCACGATCCCGTTAAAGTACAGCGCTGTGTAATATGTCAGTGCTTTTTGAATAAAGGATAATAATAATAAGGGATAATAAAAATCACAAGTGTTTCTTAGCTGTTGGAGCATTCACACATACACATTGAAAATCATGTAAAATATTAGAACAATCAAACAGATCAGGAATCTGGCTCTTTTCTAAAAACAAACAAACCCCTGGATGGGATCATCTTAGGCATGAATGCATGCTCCACTCTTAGCACCTTATAGTCTTCTTTAAGTGGTGCGCTTGTGTGGTCACAATCATGTAGGTGGCACTTGTCCTCATATGCTAACTTGCACATTAATTGGTGCTCTGCACTTAGACGGCAATCATAGGTTCTGTAATCTTACCTGGGTGTTATTGTCTATCTTTATAGTTGTTGACCCTTGCTTTGTTCCTGACTATTAATCCTCGCCGCCTTTCTCGATCTTTTGCCTGTTTATCAGCTTCACTGTTTACCTACTAATTTTGTACTTTTTGCCCATCTGAATCTGAAGCTTGTGTGACTATTCTTGCCCTTGTGTTGCTAACTACCTGTAACCATACAGACCTGAAGGCATCTGATTGCTGCTGAAAACATTAGCAAAGCAAAAAAACGAGTAAGTTTGCTCCTGAACAGTTCATTTTACAATGCAAGGAGTGCAAATTAGTTTATTGTTTTATTATTTTGCATATAAGGAAAATATTGGTTGCTTATTCATGTAGCACACAAATACTTAGCTAATAGTTGAGATTAATAGTTAGGCACTCATTGACTAATGCTCATTGACTAATGATAATGTCATGTATGCATACTCCAAGGTGCTACTGTGATTTAAATGTAAATTTAGGGAAATAATGACTAATCCTCCTTGCATATAATAACCAACTTGGTAATTATCCAATTTTTATTAAACGTGACTGACTAACATATAGCAATCCCACAGTAGCTAGGAATGGAGGAAGTCGAGTAGTTTGAGCATGTGAAATCACTGGACTGCTGGTCTGCACCCATAAACACATATGTGTGCCTAATGAGAAACTAACTGCACCCGAATGCGTTTGCCTCCAAAAAGATTAACAGCAGAGAAGTAAAGAATGCACCTGGTATGTAAGATATAGTGAGCTCTACATGCATGTTTTCCACTGTCTTTAGTGTTTAACAGGACCAGAGCTTAGAGCTTCTCTTTCTCTTTTTCTTTTTTTTTAAGACAATTTTTTTTAATTAAGGTTAGTCGATATATATATTTGTAAACAACGTATAAAAGTTACATATCTTAAAAGAGTTAAGTTATACAAAGAGACAATCTATAAGATATGTGAAATCATAACCTTAGGATTTTATATATACTTTTTAGTAAGGATTTTTAAATATAGAAATATTTTAAATTCAAAAAAGGAGCGCCAGACATAGTGTGATAACGTCAATTAACAACACAGTGACCATATATTCCAAATTGGTCTCGTGCCAAAAACAGAAGATAAAATCGCTTATCTGGATAATGATATCCCTTAGAACTCCCACAAGATTCTTCTCAAGTGACCTCGACCTTCTGCATCTTATCCAATACTAGAAATTGTATAAAAACAAGTCAAGCTTATCTGTAACAAGGACTCATCCAGAAATCCTTAAAACCCACTTGGCCACAGGTGATGTCAGTTCCTTCCACCAGGACAGATGATTGCCACGAGCAAACAGCTCCCCAGCTCCTCCGGACATCGAACCTCCTCTGCAATCACCAGCCAAACAGTCAGTCAACCAATGCTCCCTTGACGCGTTTCGTCCGTAACGACTTCCTCAAAAGGGTATAGAAATATTTTAGTTTATAAATGATATTAATAAGATATTTGATAAGAAACCTCTGAAATATTTAGAATTAATTATAGGTATAGGAAGAAGAGGGAGGAAAGCAGAGTACAGTCATGACCAAAAGTTTTAAGTTTGCTGCTTCACTGTTTTTAGACCTTTTTATCAGATGTTGCTATGGTCTATATTTGCAGAGTTGACCCTTCTTTTTGAAGACCTCTGCCATTCGCCCTGGCATGCTGTCAATCAACTTCTGGGCCACATACTGACTGATGGCCGCCCATTCTTGCCTAATCAAACTGTTTTTGGTTGGTTTGGAGAAGTTGCTCTTTGAGGATGTTTTGGTACCATACTTTATTCATGGCTGTGTTCTTAGGCAAAATTGTGAGGGAGCCCACTCCCTTGGCTGAGAAACAACCCCACACATGAATAGTCTCAGGGTGCTTTACTATTGGCATGACACAGGACTGATGATAGCGCTCACCTTTCCTTCTCCGGACAAGTGTTTTTCCAGATGCCCCAAACAATCTAAAAGGGGATTCATCAGAGAAAATTACTTTTCCCTAGTCCTCAGCAGTCCAATTCCTGTACCTTTTGCAGAATATCAGTCTGTCCCTGATGTTTTTTCTGGGGAGAAGTGGCTTCTTTGCTGGCCTTCTTGACATCAGGCTCCAAAAGTCTTTGCCTCACTGTGTGTGCAGATGCACCATGCACCTGCCTGCTGCCATTCCTGAGTAAACTTTGCACTAGTGGTGCCCTGATCCTGCAGCTGAATCAACTTTATGAGACGGTCCTGGCGCTTGCTGCACCTTCTTGGCACCCTGAAGTCTTCTTCACAACTATTGAACCTCTCTCCTTGAAGTTCTTGATGATCCGATAAATGGTTGATTTAGGTGCAATCTTACTAACAGCAATAGCCTTGCGTGTGGAGCCCTTTTTGTGCAAAGCACTGATGTCTGAATGTGTTTCCTTGCAGATGTACCTTGAAAATGATACTATCGCTGCGTGCCGGCTTCTTCATTCGTCGCCACTGTTTGAGGTCTGTCTTCCATGCTGTCAGTATTAATAGTCTGTCGGGGAATACAACCCAACCCATAGTGCCACCAGCCCTGGCTGACAATGCCTATTAGAGGTAATAGTAAAATCGGGGGGGACCTCACGCTTTTTGTCCCGTCCCGTTCCCCCTGCCCAATTTTGCTACTACCATCCTAGGCTGCCAGCACTAGGGTTGCTAAAGCTCTGTGAGAGGGTAGCACACCATTTTTTTTAAAACTTATTTATGTATTGGTTTATCTGCCTTACAGGGCTGCTGCAACTGATACACGTAAGTGTATTAGTTGCAGCAGTCCGTAAGGTAGATGAAGAGGTGTGTCTGTGCAATTCACATAGTATTCTAAGTCGCACAGATCTAAAGATTTGTGCATCTTGAAATCCTATGTAAATTACGGGATGAAATTTACACTTAAGATTTAAGTGTCAATTGCATCCGACTCTACATCTGCCATACAGTCAGTTGAATGTTTAACATAGCTAGACACCAGCTATTGTCTAGATAAAGGCTAGTTAACTCATTTAGTCGCTTCAAGGACACAAGCTTTAATTTAAAAGTAAAGTGATTTCACATACAAAAGGTTATAAAACGACATACTTTCAAAACATTCCAATAGGTACAATTAAATGATAAAAAGAAAGCCTTTACAATACCATTAGATACATAGAAAGTGTCCTTTACGAAGCTGTAAATGTGGCCTCAGCGGTCCTGAATTCCATTTTTTTACATTTTTGCTTAAATGCCTTTATTTAAAATATGGGCACGTACATAGGTGTATGCCAATTTTCCACTTTTTTGAGGTGCCTCTTTGCAGACACTTTGTATTGTGAGCTAAGATGAGAACATGCATGATAATAAAATAAAAAAGTAAATTCAGCGTCCTACATTTTATCACTTTTAGACTACCCCTTATTTACTTTTGATTTTCCTCCAAACATACTGCCTTTGCGTTCTCATTTATGCAAGTGAGAGTAACCTTCAGTTCATTTGTTTTCTAAATTAGTTGAATTGCACTTATAAATATGTTCCTGTATGAAATGTGTCTAGTTGATGCAATATTTGATTTCTAACACCATGTATTAGAAATCAAATATTGTGTATCTGATTGCCCATCACTGCTCTACACCTTGAAGCTCACTAAATATCAAATCCCTTGACACAAAATCTCCTTTTTGCATGTGGCTACAGATTGATGTATTCCTACATTCAGCAACGACTGCCTTGATCCACCCTGCCCCTCCCATTATAAAGAGCAACACTTTAAGCCCATTCAGCCAAGGTCATGATGACACAGTATGCCACATGATTTTCAGTAGAAACAGACACAATGTAGCAAAAAAGAGCCCATGATGCATGAAAATAGATTTGCTCAGCAGGCTTGCATTCCTGTTTAATCATAAATTACTATTATATCAAAAGGAAGTTATAGCTATATCTACACCTATGCCCCCAGTCTGAAGTTTGACCCCAAAAAACTAACAAAGAATGTTTCAAAATGATTCTGTTTTTTGCCCTTTGGATGCAGTCTAGCCATACAAGAGGAGTGACACTAGCTTGGTTGCCAAAGTAATTTTATTGGCAAGGGTAGAACAGTGCATCACCAGGCCCATGGCATAATTTGGGTAGGTTCACAGTGTTGCCGATTTAGCCTCCCAGATTCCCGCTCTGATGTCAAAACAGCAGAGCAAAAACCTCTTCTTAGCATGCGCCCACTATGTATGAGCCGGACTGGTGTCTTTTGAGAGGAAAGCGTGTGCTTTGGAGCGACAAGTGACCTTACATTGATGGGCCCCCATCTCCAAGTCCCGCATCGGCCAAACCCCTTGTATTTCCGCAAGTGTGCCTAGTAGACTGAATATAAAATAAGGTAGTGAAGGAGCAGAAGATTCACATGACATCAAGCAAGATCTGCACATCCTTTTTCGGTTTTATTGTTTATGTATCTACCAACCGATATATAAGAAACAAACAGGACTGAAATATTGTGACAAGTTTTATTATAAGAAAATGGTCCCTCCTTGTATGTAAACCCCCCCAGCTCACGTATACATGAGTATATTCTTTTAAATAAAGTATGTGAAAAATTCCACATCTCATTTAAAAGTCTTATTGGACAAAGCAGTGTTTAAGTCCAAGATAGGTCACCCCCTTAACGGACCACTAAAAATAAATTTTTAATATCAGACCTGAGCTTCCTTCTTCATCTATGTAGGTAGTCACTGAGAAACTTGGCTATGAATATAATTTGTCCTTGCTGAGGCTTTCCCGGTATTCAGTTAGACAACCATGAAAGTGGGATTTGACAGTGTAAATATCTTGGATTTGTCACAGAGTGCAGGCATCCAGGAGGACATAGGCATTGCATAAGTACTGTGATGGAGTCTTGCAGTAATATAATTTCAGCAGCTTGCTTTCAAAAAGTTGCACAGTTTTAAATAGGGGATAGTCTCAGGGGCTCTTTTTAGAATAAGATACACATTTTTGTGCATGTACATCAAACATGCGTATGCATACACCCATATGTAGATTTTGGAGTGTGATTATCTAGGGTTCAGTTACAGCTGTAGAGGTAGAATGCAGGTAAGTTTAAAATTCTTACAGTAAGGGTGTATTCATGTAAATGCAACAAAATTAGATGTGGACACATCTTCAGATACACCTGGACCTAGAGGGCTGGAGCAATGATATCCAATGATGAGGATGACTATAATTATCTAGTAGCAACTGGTTGGTTGATTGCATATTGATTTCTCCAGCTAATCGTACTTAAATCATTAGTATTGTGGCAATATAATATAAGATTGCGACTCTCCGTCTATATTACTTTATTGATATTTCAATTTGGATAATGTGTGGGGCCAGTGGAAAAAGTATTTGATGAAATCTGTAAATTTTAAGAAGTATTTGACTAGGGTCAGAGCACCTTTTTGTCATCAATCTTTCAATCTTTGTCTCATACACATTTGTGTGTTCCCAGTTGTGAAGGGGATCAAATCATCAGCGTGTTCACACCACAATGCTGTATGAATTTGGAGCAATCACATAATGTGTAGAGAGTTAGATAGTGAAAGGAGCAAGTAGAGAGTAGCAATGTCAGACTTCTGTCAAACTGGTACAGGAAGATTGAGGTATCAAACACACAACTATATGAAACATAGTTTATGCATCAAGATTTTTTCATGTAGTGGGAACTTTAACCTTCGAATGACACAGAATATCTGTTTATACTTGAAATGTAAGTTCATTTTTTTTCCAGTTCCTTTAATGTATCTTCATTTCATCAAATTTAAACTGTTTTCATCTTTCTTTGCTTCCAATGGATGAATGATCTGTATAAGTTCTCTAGTTGGTGACTGACAATGTCAGGGAGGAGAAATAATAGAGAATTCTGGACTAAGCAGGGACATTCATTGACATCCACTCCTAAAAACACAGGTAAAGTTGTCACCATTGTTAGTCCCCATAACCAGTATGAGATAGTATGTAATGCTGTTATATTGCTCACTGGTTTGCTGGGTCAGCAATTCATTATTATATAATTCTTCTATAATGCTAACCATTTTATGCAGCTGGGTTGCACACATATTTTCCCAGGTGCAATTTATCTACCCAGTAAAACCAATAACATAGTTTTGGTGCATTAAATATAGAGACAAAGGTTTTTTCCAAGGTCATAAGGGACTTACATTGGCAACAGCCTTTAGCAAGTCAGAAAATGTTACTACTGATCCAGTTTCTTCACCTGCTCAGTTCAAACAGGTGCTTTGTAGAAGAAACTGGTTTGCTATCCGATACAATGAAAATAGTAAATAAAAATAATGCATTAAGTCATCAAAATATGTTTTAAACATGTTTGAATGCTAGGATCTAGCAAAGATGACAGCACCAATCTAATGTTGTAAATGGGGTAAATACCTCTATACCAAATGTCAATATTTGAATAGAAATGCTATTAATGCTTTGAAGGTAGGTAGGTTATACTATAATGTTCTGGGCACTTTTTTGAGGACACAGGACTATTGTATGAAATGAGGAATGACTATAATTTAAACACACATCTATTTTATTTTGCCTTCAATCATTTTTAATAGATATTGTATACAGAATTGCATACATACAAGAACACATATACTATGTAGTTTTTCAGTACAGAGATGGAGATATTGTCAGGGAAAAATCTTTAAAAATAGGTTTATCCCTGGAAATGTAGGACAGTTATCAACTATGCAAATGTACCTGGCTGTGTCGTTACTGGTGTATTCATGTGGCGCTGTCTCTAGTGAAACACCTCCTCTTTCAGAATGTCAGCCATCTGAGATAAGTCTTACTGCAGCAATGTCTAAACCAGGAAGGGTCCGGCTTTAGGACCCAGCGGCGCTCAGTGGATCCTTATGTCCCCCTTCCCCAGGGAAAAGGCAGAACATCTAGACTCATTTGAAAAGGACACGTGTATCACAGAGAGCAGTGCACATGAAATTAAATTAATTTATTTGTGCTGGCATGCGACGTGCTACCCATACTTCATTATCTATATATAAAAAACAAATGGCCATAATGCCTCTTCTCTGCCTACCTCTCTTTCCTCTGAAGCCATGTTTCCGTCTCTCTGCTGTATCTATATTCTGTAATGATGCCCATCCTCTGGTCTCACAGATCACAGTAACCCTCACCACCACTTTACTACTTGAATATCGTCTCTCCAGATCCTGACTCCTCTTTGTCTCCTAGCCATGACACATATTTTGGCAATTAAGGTAGCCTGCGCTGATGGGTTCAGTTTGTCTTTATCATGTCCCACCTCAATTCTGCCTCCTGCTCCCGAATCTCATAGGATACAGGGCTAAAAAATCCGAGCTGTGCAGCCAACTCCTCCCAGCTCTTTCCTCATTCATTACATCCCATCTCCCATCCCCCTACACAACCCCTCTATTTTTCCTGCTCCAGTCATCATCTTGTCTGCATAAGTACAAGGAGGAAAATAGCCAGCACGTTCAATAACCACTGCCTTTTTAATGCTTGGGATCTCTAGAAAGGAAGGTTGTTTTCTGTCTGAGCATGACAAGGACTGCTGACAATCCAAGATTACACAGTCAGCAGCATCAGCATGTTAACAGCACCCAGAGGTACCTACCTCGGATAATAACTGCACTTGGATACCTATTCTTTGCCAGAGAGGCACACTGACAGCAGGCAAGTACTGTAAGCTTTACGATGTCAGGCTTGGGTAGCTGAACATGCTTATCACATACATCTACATGCACAAACATTCAATGCAGACCCACCAATCAAACGCACACGTCTACAATACAGACACATACAGGTATGTGATTAATAACCTACCTGCGTCCACAAACATCAGTATACACGTCCATGTACAGCGCACACACTCACTTTAAAATAATTGCATGTGTCTCATTAAACAGAACCATCTGATTAAATACAGCGCACGTAAGATGATTATAAATTCAGACGCCGATACACGTGTACAAATTTAAAACAACGCATTTTGCATCCACAGGAATGAGCACAAGATTAACGTGTTGGGCACCCACAATTCAGACGTGCCCACATTCATAGCTGCCAGGCACGAATACAGCTGGATGTGTTCAGCATTAGAACACATGTATTGACACATGCTTTCTGATATGGTTAAAGAACGCGTTCATTTCTGTGTATTTGTCTGTGTATAACATATGGCGACGACTAAAGCAGGTTTTTTCTTTAGCTGGTTGATATGTTTTGATACGGAGCTGTCTCTGGTCCTGCAACGCTGGTCCCTGTGCTCAGATGAGTGCTATCAGCTGTTATGTAAATCTAGAGAGCATCGGACGTATATATTATACAGGCGAAATATAGATATCGGATAGTGTGATGGGCCTGGACCTTCTGTGTAAAATGGGACGTGACCTCTGTGTTGAAAATCTTAGAGGTTAATGACAACAACATACAACACTACTGAACCGTGCATGTACATTGGACCATGTTATGTACGAACACGGATTCCTGTGTGATCAGTATAATCTATGAATAGTCTACCCGAAAAAAAATATGAGGCCATTTTACTGTAAGCAATAGGGTATTTTTCTCCTTTTCATTACCTTTAGCTTGATATAGAGCTCTAGTCAGTAGTTAATAATATTTTGTTAGTGTAGTTCTGGATTTTGTAGCATGTTGTGTCTCCATGCATTGAAACTATAGTGGTGATAAGGTACTACAATACTGTATATGTGTCATACTAACACAGAACCACAATAGTGTATTTGCATACTGAAAATGCATTCACTTTTCTGGCTTCCTTTTCATTTTTCTCTCCAAAGCTATCTTGACATGGGTTATCCATTATATCCTTTTTCATTTGCATACAATGCAAGTGGCACAGGAGATAGAGAAAATTGATCAACATGTCAAGCATATCTGGAAGGAAAATCTGGGATGATACAACAAAATGTGTGGCAATGGTTGGAAATATTATTTTAAGGACAATTCCACTTTAAAAGTAAAAATGTTGTGTAGGGTGGAAAAAGGAAATATTTGTAAAACAACAAAATGTATTGTGCCTATTTTTCCCTGATCTGTGAATCTGACTGGATTCATAGTCTAATCAAATTGTCTTAACTAGTTTTTTTGTTCAAACTTTTAGTAATGCTGTCAAGTACCCTCCCATGAGAGATACCCATGGGAGGTAAAATGTTAGTTTTGGGTAGACTTAGCTTTTAATGACAAGTTCACTTTAAGGTTTAACAAAGTTAAACCTTAAAGTGAACAGTATAGTATAGCTAGGAGGTTTGAGGTAATATTATTAGGGAAGTCTAACCAACTACCTATGTGAGACATATGTATTTACGCAATTATTCTAAAAAGGAGACATACACTCACACACCCCTGCAGGCTTGAACTTCATTTGTTTACAAAGCTATAATGAAACATGACAAGGATTATGTGGTTTGTAACTAATAGTGACCAACTCTGTGTAAGTTTAATTTGAGTGTAAAGCATTTGACAATTAGCTACTAGCAGGTAAGTAGAAACAATATGCTAGAATTGGAAGTATTGTTGGTTCACTGTGTTCTGTGATAGACTATAACTGGTGCTCTGTACGTTAACAGCATCCTATCAGTAATAATTTGTTTCCCCTCAGGTCCAAACATTATATTGTATGGAATATATTATACTAACATACACATAATTAATGGGGTATATATATTGTGGCAACACACAAAAAATAACACCTGACTGGGTCACTTTTGAATATATATATATATATATATATATATATATATATATATATATATATATATATATATATCAGAGATCAGAGGGGTTACCTATTTATGGGCAATGGATTACCATATGCTTTTTTGCCCATTTAGAGTCATAAGGTGTCATTTGAATACTGTATATGTATTTGGTAAGAAAGCATTGAGTGACCCAGGCCTACTGGCACCAAACTAGCTATCATAGATATCATGATATCATTACACACAACTTCATAACCAATTTACCATACAAAATGAAATGAACCCCTTTCCAGTTCTTACTATAACTTAATGTGTTAGATGGTGCACTGAAGCAAGCATGAACAAATCAATATCCATAAAAGCAAGGTCAAAGTAAATAAGCAGTATAACTAATATATGTCTCCTGGTCAGCCAATCCTCATCAATCTTTAGTTTATGAATACACTAAAATCAGGGACACAGTGGGGAGGCTGGTGATGGAATTAACTTAGTTTATTGCAAAAGGCTGCCAAATATAATTAGTTTGTTTCCTTTTGTGATTAAAGAATATTGTTTTGCATGTTGCACTACTATTCTGCTTGTAACTAGAGATCCCCCCAATTATTCGCAGAACACATTCATCTCCTTGTAAGCTGTAGAATAGCAACCTTGTGTGGCCCCAGAATTGATTTTCAATAAATTATCTGTTCTCGACTCTGGGATGATCTGCTTGTAACCATAGTGAATAATGTGTGTATGGTTCCTTGTTCTCTTGGACACCACCTATGTGTTTCTCTACGGTCTTGTGCATCCTGGTTGTTGCACTTTCTGCTGCCTGTTCAAAGGTCTGTTGTACACTCAAATATCCTTTATTGTATTAGCAATATTTCATAATGGTTTAGCTATGGGTTTTATTCACAAAAGGTAATGATTATCCTTTTATATCCTCTTCTTAAAGTGCATCATTATCACCTAGAATCTCCAACTAACAAAGGAATTCTTTTGTATAGGCTTTCACTAGTCGCATTGATTCGAACAGATTAGTATTATTTATTTGTATGACTGAATACTGGAATACTTTGGAGCATAATAATGATAATAATATAGTCAAATCCTCTTTTACATTCCTTGTATTTCACTTTCACAGAATTTATGTTATTTAAATGCTTAATGCTTTTCAATGACCTTCTTCTCTGATTTTTTACTAACGTTTATCTTAGTATACCACTTAAAATGTACTCAGATACAGTATTTTGTACTGTCATAGACCTGTACAGTAGCCTTCTATGCTGTGCATTACTGCAAGTGTTATACAAGTATAATCATTTGTATTATACAAGGAATTGCTGTTTTTATTTATAACCATAGGACCGCAGCAGATATTGGAGATATCTATTGCGATCCCCCCCTGACAGTGTGCGCAAAACCACTCCCCATAGGTTTCTACGGGGTCTGCGGTTTTGCATGATTTAACAAGGTTCGAAAATCAAAGATTTTCGGAACTTGTCTGCAGTAGCTAATGCCGTGTGAGGATGGCAGTAGCCCTTGAAGCCTATGGAGAGAGCATTGCAGTAGAGGGATATTGGTATCCCTCACGCAGGTTACCTGCTCTCCCCTCTGGTTGCTATCGCAAGTATGTCTCTGCGCATAAATGACCTTAGATCACTCATGCACAAAGCTTTTCCTTAGTGACCAGAGAGAAGAGCCAGACAACAGGACTTTTAAGAGAAGTGAAATCTTCGCCGGGACATCCTCTTATAGGACGCGCTGTCCAGCTGATCCAGGATGAGTTTTTAATAAATGGTGCCAAAAAAAATCATCTGTTATTGTTGCAATGACAGATGATTATTAATGGGTAAAATCCCCTGTAATTAATAAATATGACCCCATGTCACAATTCTATTTCCCATGCTTATGTGGATCATGTGCCTGTTCATCTACAGGGCCATCTTTTCCATTGGGCACGATGGGCAGCTGCCCGGGGGCCCCATGGGCAAGGGGGCCCCATAGGCAGGGCTCTTAATAAAGAATAAATAATCCTGCAAAAGAAAAAAACCTGCAAAAAAAACCTACAAGAGTCACTGAGCAAGTACATCTATCTATCTCTATCTCTATATATCTATATCTATATCTGTATCTGTATCTGTATACATCTATATATCTATATCTATATCTAAATCTAGGGGCCACGGTGCACTGCTTTGCCCGGGGGCCCATAATGTTGTTAAGATGGCCTTGTTCATCTAAGTCAGCAAACTACATGGAAACAACATGAAATATAGAAGAGACTGAAGATCATCTTACAAGACAACCATCTCTAATGTGTTTACTGGTCCACCTGGATTACTGACATTTTAGTTAGAAATAATGTTTTTGGAGGATTGATAAATTTACAAAAATAAGCCAATTAAATCTGCCGTATTTCAAAAAGAAACAGTCGCAATACATACAGAATACAATCTTGTCATACAGACAGAATTTTGACAAATTTATTTTTGAATATCAGAAGTCTTGGAGATCAGAAAGGGGAGCACGTCTGCAGGGAGATGTCAGTGTACAGAATCTGTCAACTTCACGTCCAGTCAGGGATTAACCCTTGCTCTTCTACCATGCCAGGCATGGAAACGAATGGGTATAGTAAGAGAAAGCTGAAAAGAGATAAGCTATTAAGTTATAGTTTTTTTAGGTGTATGTGATGGCACTGTTGAGCGCGACTTCACAAGTAATCAGGGTCAGTGTCAATGAGGAGGGAAATGAGGAGTCCACCCCCTGTGCTCTCTAGTAGCCCCTCTTGTTTGTTATACTGCAGCCTGTTAAAGTTGAATGCATAGAAGCCTTATGTGATCAAGAAGACTTCTCAAAGACAAAACGACTTTCAGTGTAACATTCCTAGGCATTTAGTCTTTTATTATGCCCTGAAATTAATTCTACCATATTTCATAAAAGAACACACAATCAGTCACTGTCAGCTTACCCATTGTCTTCCAGGATACGGATACTTAGGGTTGCGGTATAATGGAATTTGTTGTGAACTAATAAGAAAAGCTTTAGCATTGAAAGTTATGAGACTTTGTGACTGTCTGACTTCCCATCATTCTAATATCTTCAAATCTTTCCAACATTTTCAACCAAATCCATTTTTTCCCAGATACATTTATACAGAATCCAGGCCTGAATGTAGGGAAAAGCTACATAGGCACAAGCCTATAGAAGCAGAGGTGCAGGATTGGAGCTAGGTTCATTTTGCACATTATTTTTGGGTGGCTTTTTATTTTGTATGCTAATATTTATTATTAACATGTTTTACATATGTAACCATGGGTTAAATTGAGGCTGATTTATTTCAATCTCCATATTTTTTACAGCTGTGGTAAAGTGGGGTTAAGATTGGGGGTGGTAATGGTGCAGAGAACAAATGGTAAAAATGTAACTCAAGGTGCTTGGTTTGCAGCAGGGAAGTTTTCAGAGGGATAAAATGTTCATGTGTCTAGTTCATTGAGGGGGGAGGGGCAAAACTGGATAGGGGACTGCCTAGTGATTTTCAAGTGCTTGGACACCACCATATCCCTTCCCCCTCAAGAGCACACTTCCATGTTCATTACATAAATATAATATATGGAATTAGGGATAATATATATGTACGTAGCACATACACTGACGTATATCAAAAGTGCTTGCATTGGAAATAAATCGTAGTGCTTACCTGGATGTAGATTTAGTCTCAGGATCGTTGAATATTAATGCAGGTTAAGACCTCTGAATATTAATGCATCCCAGGGGTAAATTTACTATGCGACGGTTCCGTAGAATCGCCGGCAATTTTGAGGCATTTTCTTCAAATGGCAATTTTATTAAAGACAAAACCCCATGGGCTAGGTCTTTAATGAAAGTTCTGTTTTAAAAAATGCCTTTAAAGCGCTGGGAATTGGTGGTTCTATGAAACCGCGGCATAGTAAATATATCCCCCAGTGTATACTCTTCTGAATAGCGTAGAATGACAGAAGGCAATTCATAGGGTAGTATGTTGAAGCAATTGTATTGTCACGTGCAGAGAAAGTGGTGCAGCGGCAGTAGAACAGTTCCACCAACAGTTACTGCTGTTGAGCGTGGAAACACAATACAAAAGGGCTCCCATATATATGTAGTCTAGTCTTCGTCCACTGTGTGCGAGACTGTACACAACACACCTACCAGTGAATGGATCCTAGCGGAAGAAATCAATTAGCAAGTTATATATTGACATCAGCGTCTACCCAATTGGCTGCTTATTCAAGCAAGTAAAAAAGAAAACAAAAATGTTTCCTATATTTTAAAGATCTGCTATATGTTATGCCAGTTCCTATGCCCAGGTGTGACAAATTCTTAAGTGATATGAAATAGTTTGTCAATCTCTACAGACAGCTTTGTCTACAGGAATAATATACACTGCATGCTTCCACGGAGAGGATTCTACAGTTGTTGATTACTGGAGGTAAATTAGGTTCTGTATTACATAATTTTGTTTTTATAGTTTGACTTTATCTTCCAGGGACCACTGGTTTTCTATTTTTCTGTTAAGTAAAACTGTCTATTATCAGTGCTGGAACATTACTTAACTAGAGAATGGGTTTGTAACCCTAAAACTGTGTCATGGTTGGTCCCATGATCCTTTGCAAAGTAATTTTATACCACAACAATAATCTAATTGTTTAGCATATTTTGATACTATATTGTACAAGTATCTCAGTTCTTACAGGTATATGTTAATAAAAATAATATACAGTACTTGCCTTGTGAAAGTACAGTGTAACTCATGGTGAATAAATCATTACATCTAAAATTGGGTTTCAGAAATTAGTTAGGTTCAGAATGAATAAGATGAAAACTGAAAAAGAGTTACCCTAATGATTTTCTTGGTGGCACTAACTTTGTTTGAGTATTTTATTACTATTAATATTTTTGTATAGCTATGATATTTATTTACTCCAACTATGACAGTGGTGATGCTTTATGCTGATGTATCGGACATGTAAGTCCATTATCTTGCATGAAATTGCGCTGTGCATCTTCTGAAAAGAACCTTAGACCAAGAACACACTTGCGTGCAACTCATGTCTGAATGTAAATGACATGACTGTCTATGACTTTAGAGGTGGACCTACGGAGGGAAGGGACGAACTAACATAGAGCGTGCCAAGAGCGTTCCAATGCAGATGCAGCAGATTCAAGTTCTGAGTTTCTTGTAAGTACACTTGACTTCAACAGTATCATTTGCATCAGCTACAGGGCAGCTGTAAGTGCTGACTGATAGTGATAACTGATATGGCATTGTCTTTTCTTTAAAAACTAGATATATGCGAGTTTCTAGCTAGCACATAACGTGTGTATGCAAGTAATATAAACTATAAAAAGGCATTGTATGTGCGGAATGCATTAAAAGCATCTCTATGTATTCAATGTACAAAAAAGTTTATTTAGTTATCATTTTTTTTTCCTGTTCTGATGTGACCTTATAGTGTACATACACATATAAAGCAGTCTATTCTGTCTGTCTACATATGGCAAGTAGCCTTAAGACAGAGCATACTTACACCCAGATAAATATCAAAACATATCTTGTGATCCGCTTTGATATGAATACAGTCGACTATGCTCAAGTTCCATGCTCCTTTATATCTGATCATGAATCAGACCCTGAATGTTTACTTCGTTTGCTATTGACAACAATATCATGTAAATTGCAATAACTAGCTTGCACATGTGTTCATCTTTTGACTATACTAAGTGACCCCAATGATGCTAGAAGTTATATGGCCACTCAAACGTAGAAATCGATGACCAGATCTCATTCAATTTGGACACCTATGTGTGTGTCAACATTGGGCACTTGTCCTGATGCTTAGTGAGTCTATCTTTTGTCTGAACAATTTTGAATTTGTTGAGGCAAGCAAATGATAAATAGTATATAGAGCATAAGGATAAAGTGCAGCTGTTTGTACAAGTTTCAATGATTGTGTGTGCTGGTATGATAGAGTTGTTTTAGTACAGCTTCTATTGTATTGTGACCCAGATTAATCACATTGGATGAATCATTTTTCATTAGAACATAACTAACAAATAAATACCAAGTCACTTGTGACAAACATCTAGAAGGATTGAACTCCTCCATCACACTTTTTTTTGGGGAAAAAATGGTAAGATCCATTGGCATTCAATTCCTTCAGAATGTCCAGTTTTGAGCTAGGATGAGTTTCAAAGGACAAAACTTATCAGTTTTCCAGTAGAGATTGCATGAAAAGACAGTGGAAATGCCTATCTGACTTTTTACAGCAGCCATTAAAAATAGCTGATTTGTTGCTAGTGGAACAGTATCATGGTGTTGTGTGAGCCATATGCTTATATCTTCTGCCTGAATGCTGAGCATGATTGTACACTGGATGTACAGTTCTCTCATTCATTGATGAGACTATATTCATCAATTTTGCTCAAATGTTACATGGTAAGGTTGAAAAATACCACAGGTCCATCAAGCTGAGCCTCTCCTAAAGTCCAATTGTGTTGATCCAGATTCAGATCCAAAACCTATAACAGTTGCTAAATAGTCTTTGAGGGGAAGAAAAAAATGCTTGCTGGCCTCAAACGTTACAAGCAGATACATTGCCTGGATTAATCAGTGGATTAATCCGACCCCAAATTTCCTTTGCTAATTATTTAGTTATTTAATTATCTACACATAATATTTCTTGTAAGAAAGGCATCCAACCCATTTTTAAATTCTGTTAGTGAAGTTGCCATAAAAACTTTATGTTTTAATGAATTCCTTTAGAGGGGGCCTGAGCACTGACAGCTAATCCTGAGCGATCTCTTATCTATCAGGTGAGAGGCCACTTCTGATTAGCTGCTTGTCTGTGAAGATACCAGGTTTTTGTGGTCCAATTATACCCACTTCACATTGGCTGGCCACCCAAGGGTGCCTTACTATTCCAGGTAAGCCTATTCAGTATCTTCTAGGGTTCTTATAGTCACTCAGGCAAATGCAGTTAGAAAAGTACAGCAGTACATTTATTGTAAGAAAAACAACACTAAAAAACTAGATACAAACAGCACATAAATGCCAGGCACATTTTCTGTTCCTTACCCCACTAGCTTAATGAGCTTCAGTCACCTGGATGTGCTGACTTATCCAAGACCCTTGGAGTTCTTCTGAGCTGCAGATGTATCAGCAGAAGCCTAGACCTCAACGCTGGAATTCTTCCCAGGATCAAATTCCTGCTCTCACTCTTTTCCCTTTACCCTGAAAATTTTCTCAAGTCCAGGAATAGCTTTAGATAGTGGCCTCCTCTGAGAGTGGCTGTCTGTTAAAAGGGGCTGTTACAGGGCTGCCCCACCTTAGAGGACCAACCAGATGTCAAGTAGCCTGGTCCGTTACTGAAGGGGAGGTTTTTTTTTACATTTTATTTATTTTGTATTGTAAGGACTGAGAGTCATAATAACTCTAACCACATGTGGTTTGACAGTTTGAGCCTCTTACAGACACTTTTTTTAGGTGGTTTTACAAAGCAAACAGTAGCACTATGTTTTTTCTTCATAGCAAAAAAAAAATAAGTTCCGAGATTTTGAAAGTGGCACCTTGTAAAACATCGCTTTTCTGGCGGTTTTGTAGGGCTTTGGTTTTAGTAAATCTGTCAGATTGAAAATTGCATTTTTTTTAGTAAAGTTTACATCTAGTTTTTTCAATTGTTCTTTATGATTTAAACCTTCCCATCCTCTGAACCCTCTGAAATCCTTTTTACATTGAGTTGCTCAAAACTGTTGCACCATATTCAAAACGTGTTCTAAATATACTGATTTATACAATTGTAATACTATGTATGCCCCATGTGCCGTTATTTATTCATTTGCCTTTGCAGCCATTGCACCGTACAGTGTACTGCTATTCAGTTTCTGTCTTTTAGATTTCCTACATCTTTTTCCATATAATTTTTCCTAAATGCATTCCATTTAATGTGTAAGTAGCAACGTTATTACCATGGCCTTACATTTATCTACATTTAATTTAATTGCCATTTAATATTTTTGTAGCTACTGTAGTTATCTTGTTCTGCTGTAATAAACCTACATAGCTTAATGACATCAGCCAATATGGGCACCTTACTTTCTAGGCCATCAATAAATCTATTTATAAAAATATTGAAAAAGACAGAGCCCAAAACTAATCCCGCTAATATATTAGACAGACTGAATGTGTTCCTTTTATAACTGCTTTTTTCAACCAGCTGTCTACCCATCATCATCAACATTTATTTATATAGCGCCAGCAAATTCCGTAGCGCTTTACCCATGTACATACTTTTACTCTAGACCTAGTACTTTCATCTTATTTACCAGACTGTTAGGTAGAACAGTATTGCAAAACCAAATATATCACATCAATTGCACTATCAAGATCCAGTTTAACTTGCCTCCTCATAAAAACAAAATTATACTTTGTTAGGCATGATCAGTAAAACCGTGCTGACATTGCTATGAAATTACTTTCTACAAAATGTTTCAGACTCAGATCTTGTATAATAATTTAATCAAGATTGAATCTACCTTCTACCATTTTTTTTGTACTGGCCAAGTTATAAGAAATTCTATAAATGAATTAAAAATTAGTGGTCAATCAATTGCTGAACTTAGCTCCTTTTGCACATGTATGGTTATGCCATCTAGGTTTGGTACCCTGTCTTTATTTTGTGTTAATAGAACTACACCAGTGTTAGACAAATAACATGTAATGGTGTACTAAGTCTTTAAACATACGTAAAACAATGGCATCCTTTGCCATACTACCAGTATCATTGTCCCAATTTATGTCTTGATAGTTACATCACCCATGAGGATTACCACATTTTTCTTTGCTTCCCTCTCAGGTTGTAATAATTGAGTTTTAGTGCAACTGTTTACACTGTTTTGCCTTGGAAAAAAATCATAACATTTCTTATAATACATATTACATTTAGTGTCAGTTTTAAATTTATGCACCTCCTCTTCTCCTCTTCTAACCTCTGCTCCCACCCCCATTTTCCTTTGCTAAGCCCTGTTCCCTGTTTACACAGTCTTGCACATTTATTCTGCCCCCCCACAGGTCTCATTTTAAAATCCCCTTCTTCTTTCTAACCATTTTCTCTTACAGCACAGCTACATACTTTGGGGCACATTTATCAATGTTCACATAAAGGGAATAATAGCTTTCAATCCTTATCACATTGATAAGGATTGAACTATTTCTCAAATTTATGTACAACCCAGCACAGAAACATCAGTTCTGATAAACTGCTGTTTCTGTGATAAAAAAAACATACTTACCCCCCTCTTCGGAAGCGCTGTCTCCGGATCTCCTCCTTGTCTTCTTCACTTCTCCTCTTACTGCAATTGCGCATGTGCAGTTCTTTGAACACTGCACATGCGCACAAAGATCTCCGCTATAACTATAGTTGCAGAGACAGAGCAGTGAGTGACAGGGAGGGATCATGGGATCCCTCCACACATGCGCTGTCCAGTTCTGTTCTTCGGAGCAGAGCTGACAGCACTGACATTTTTCAATTATGTTAATGTATGCCAGCTTCAGCCTTTGTACGCCTTTCTTAAATATGCGAGGGACACAGAGGGCCATGGATTTTACGGTAAGAGCATGATAATGCACCATCACTATGGTATTCTATCGACATGCAACCTATCCCAAGAAATGTACTAAGTTCTTTGAAAACTTACACCATCTTCCCTCCACACCACCATAGGCATTTATTTATCTCCCAGTGCTCCTTCTTGCACATGTTGTACACAGGGGTCCATTATTAATCATGGAACACTCACTAAATACAATTTGCTTAAACTATATTGGAATGCTTACTCTAAAATAAACTCAATGGTTATTAATTAAGAATAAGTGATTAAAGTAATATGAGTGTAGTATCATTAAAGTATTACTAGAGTAGAGTGTTAATATAGTTGTGTTATATTACTAATAGACTACTTACAACTGAAAAGTAATATTTTTTAACAGATTAAAAATGAATACGAGTACAAAAAGAAATCCACTTTCCATAAAGCAAAAATGAATGTAAAGCTAGTCCTCGCTTTCCTATGCCCTTATCAGAACAAATGCAGTTTCCAGACAATTGCTACGAAAATGAAAAACCTTGCACAGCTCAGTGCAACCTTGCTTGAATTTGCACAAGATGTAACCTTAGAAACACCAAACAGCGGCAGCTAAAATGATTTAAAAGTGACTGCATTTACTTGCTGTCACCCATCTTTAATCACCTCAATCACTTGCAAATCGGCAATCCAAGGAAACCCTAAAACACTATTTATGAAATAATTATAATTACAAATGAGGTTATCAGCAAGATGTAGCCATGGTTAGAAGCCTATTACGATAATATGATAAGTATACCAAACTTAAAAGTAACATTTTCTGAGCAGGATATTTTATATATTATCACTTTTATCACCTCTTTAGGGCTAGGGTGAATTAGATATTTATGGATAAATTTGATTATGTCCCAAAGAGCCTGTTTGACTTCAACATTTATAACATGTTTGTAATTTTCTCCATGTATGTTGGGTTATCTCCTGCTATCATTGCAGTAAGTAAAAATATTTACCTGCTTGGGCATTCGAATCCCTCAGGGGTTCATAATATTAAAACACAAACTTGGACCATACATTACTCTTTCTGCAGCAAATTGGAATATTTATTAAACTGCGTATTTGAAAAAGTGGAGATGTTGCCTATAGCAACCAATCAGTTTCTTGTTATCCTTTATTTAGTACATGCTACACAATGACAGAAAGAAAGAGATTGGTTGCTATAGGCAACATCTCTACTTTTTCAAACCTTCAGTTTAGTGAATATTCCAATTTGCTGCAGAAAGAGTAATGTATGGTCCAAGTTTGTGTTTTAATATTATAAAGCTTCAACCTGATCAAAATGATGCTGCTGTCTAAAATATAGTACACCAATACCCTTTCTTCCACAAAAGATCTTCAAAAATTACTTCAGTTATCCTAAATTTTGTGGGGAAGATGGTTAGTTAAACTGCAACTAGCAATTTTACAGAGTAATAATTGTAGTGATTCACAAGTACTATATATCTGCATGGGCTAAGTTTGGAGGTAATAGGGTTTACTTTGGACATGGCAGCAAGTGACTGTCAGTCATTCTGTGTCTACACTGTTAGCGAAGCACCTCCCTCATACCATGGCAACTTGCAGCAGAGGAGTGAAAGAGACCATAGTGTACTTATTTAGTTAATTTTAAATACTACAGTTATTAGTAGTTCATTGATAAATATTAACATAAACTAGAAACTTTTGACAGCAGATAAGAACTAGAGATGCACGGGCTCGGTTTTCCGTAAACCGACCTCCCCCAAACTTAGGGGATCCGAGTAAGCTCGTGAGGCGGCTGGGTATTTTCGTGCGTCCTCAGATCTGAATCGAGGCAAAAAGTCATTGTTGCGTTGTCGGATCTTGCAGGTTTAGGATTCCATAAGTACCTCCCTTCCCAGGAGATTCAGCACCATTGCTCACACAGAAACAGGGGTAGCAGTGATCTTATCACTCTCCAGTCTCCAGTGCCATTGCTCATACAGAAACAGGAGGGGTAGTAGTGTTCTTGTCACTCGACAAAAAATGACTGAAAATGACTGGAAATTAATGTTATTGAGATTAATAATAATGTAGGAACAAAAAAAAGAGCCAATTATGTGATTTTAGCAAAAAAAAATAAAAATAAAATAGGGATTTTAGAAGAAATATTGGGATCCAAAACCAAAACCAAAACACGCGAGGGCGGTTTTGCCAAAACCAAAACACGAAGTTAATCCAGATCCAAAACCAAAACATGGGGGTCTGTGATGATGGTGATGCAAATCCACAGCAACCAACCCATAAAGAAATTGTAAATAACACATTGACAAATTTCACATACACAAGAAATATTTCTGATTTCCTTGCACCAATGTGGAAAATAAAAACCAAAAAATGGCAATATAGTGAACCACTATTGCATATACACTCACATATTGGTAAGAGAAAGACAGCCTTTATGTATGTATCTTTGTCTTCTCATATGCAACATCACCCCATTCCCCACAAAGAGATTGGTCCACAGTGATCTTGTTGAGTAGGTCCAGAAACGAGTAAAAAGATGACGGGCCCACTTCTACCTCTGGTGATAACCGTGCTACCCTGGAAAGTACAGCTAGAGCTAATGGTAGGTGGTGATCTATGCTTCCCAGCCAGGAATGCTAACAGTGTGCCTGTATGATATCTCTCCCTGAATATTGTTTTTTTATGGCATAATGCATTCTTTTGAGCTTTTTTATGATAAGTATATTTGGGATTTCATCTGAGCCATTTTTCAGGTCTGTAACCTAGTTTGTTTTGGGTGTTGTAGTTTTCCTCTCCTTTTCTGAACTGGTTTTGCATGTGCGCTATCCTCCCACTATGTAATTTTTCTTATTTGATATCTAAGTCTTCTAGTGTAGCGTTTAAAAGGATCCCAAGTAACTAGTGAGACATAGGTATTTCAATTGTCCCACTATTTTGACAGTGATTCTGTCTCCAAATTGATCTCAGGGGGAACATTATCCAAAATTGTTTGAGCTTCCTGAAATTTGAGGTGGCTTAACAGCTCAGTTTAGTTACAGCATATTTAGGGAATGGTAAAAGACCTAGGGAGGGATTTGGGAAGATTCTCTGCTGTATCAGTGACAAAAAAATGTACACATAAGCAAATCCATGGTTACTATGAGAAAGAGATTTCCAAGAGGTTGCTTGGTAGGGAAATTGCTGCATCTGATAATGCAGGTGATGCCATGAATCATAGAAAACCCTACCATAAAGTCTAGAAAGTGAATAAATACATGGATCCATGACACTTCATAGATCCATGTAGTATTATCTGTCCCCTGAGGTACAAATGTATCTAAATATTTATCACAATGGTTATTTATGTCTCTCAGCTAAATGGACAAGGTTTCTGGATGTTGGGCAGGGTACAGATTCAAAAGATACAAAATGTTGTAACCAATAATATGACATATATAAATCTGAAACATCAAACAGGCATAAGGCTTTATATTGAGAGAAGGTAGAGTGTCTATACCCCACTTATATATTCATATCCAATTAGTAATTAGTGTTAGAGCAAGAGATGATTGTGGATTTGGTATATCTCCTATAGCAAAGGTACTCAAACCCAGTCTTCAAGAGCTGCCAAGAGGTCATTGTTTCAGGATTTGAATTAGTAGAAACAGGTTGGATAATTATTGTCAAATAGATTAACTCACCTGTGTATGATTAGAAATCCTACAAAAAAAATTGTTGGCAGCTCTTGAGGACTGAGTTTGAGCACATATGGGATGCACATAATGGGGCTTACTTAGACATGAATGCTTATGCACTCAGAAAGTATGCAGGGAAAAGATGCATGTATGCTTTGATTCATTTCTTTGTATGTAATGTTCAATGTATCCTGTGTTTCGTTTCATTCTATGTAACTTGTTTTTGACTTTTCATTTCACCCCTCAATGTACAGTGCTGCATAAAATGTCAGCACTTAATAAATGATAATAATATTTATGTGCATATCCCAGCTCTGAAACAGTAGCATGTGCACCAGACCTACGTGTATACTTACAACCCCTAAGATGTACGTATAGCGCAGAGAAAACATAGAAATGTGGCTTTACAGTGCTAGAGACACTTTACCTTATTTGTGCACAATATAATAATGTAATGAAGCGTCATATATAAAAGAGAGGATATTGCATTAACAATTATTGATATATACAAGTCACATTTCAATATAAAATTTAGTTAAATACAAACACAAATACAAATTAAATAAAAATTAAATTAACTTAACTAAAATAGCATCTGTTGCTTTGCCCTTTAAAATCTTCTTTCGTGCAGTAGTCAAAATGTAAATATAAATTAAGTAATGCAAAAAGGCTGCAGAGACTTGATATAGTACAGCCGCAACGCTGAATCAAAATTAGCTGGAGGAGTCAAGATGCAATTAGTCAATCAGAAGCTGATAGTGCTGCTTATAGTCATTATGCTCTTATTGTACTCAGTATTCTTGCCTACTCCTGTATACCCTAGTTCTACCTTTCCAGGTGAAGCTGGAAGCAGCAGGTAAGGAGAGGGACTGAATATAAGGTTTGAAGGAGAAGGAGGAGTCAAGAATGACCCCTAGGTATTGGACTTGAGGAACAGGGAAGACAGTTGTGTTATCAATAGAAAGAGTTGGGGGATTAAGAGGGAACTCTACTAAGGGGAAGACAGTTTTGTTAGTTTAAGAAAGCGTTGTGACCTCTAAGATGAAATGGGTGAGAAACAGCAGGAGACACGAGACATAAGGGAAAGGAAGAGTTTAGGGGAGGAAGGAAAGATTTGTCACCAGCATTCAGGTGGAACTGGAGGCCAAAGGAGCTCAAGGATTTTTAGAAGGAGACCAGCAGGGGGCTAAGACCAATGAAGGCTGATAGCGAGAGCTGCCACGTCAAAGTCAAGACAGTGGTAAGGGTGTGATTGTAGATGAGACAACCTGATCAGGGCAAGAAAGGGTTGTGATGGGGTAGAGGAATGAGTTTAGGGAGGAGGAGAAAGTGTTAATGGGGTCCAGTAAACATGTAAAATGGGAGATCTGCGCTTTCCAATGCAGGTATGTATGCAGCAAAGGGGAAGATGTATAGGGGAATGGTCCCAAACCCCTTAGAGGTATAGTGAAATATAGAACTCCCCGGCGTACTGAAAAGAGGGAAGGGAAAAGAGGATGGGAGGGGAGGAGGTAGGAGGTAGTCGTCTGGAGTGTTTGAGTGTTGGAAATATACATATGTACATATGTGTACGCATTTTTGGTGGAAATGAGTGGTACGAAAATGTGTGTCTTATAACTAAAAAACAGATGTACAATACATTGAATGCCAATATGACCATGTCAGGATCTTAAAAATCTTAGCATGGACTTGAACATAAACTCAAGGACTATAGTTTACCACTATATGTGATCTTCTACAAAGACCATGATCATTGGAGTGTTTAAATGGATAGGCATTTACAGGTTATGGATCATGAGAATAGATAAGAGATGAAACCATCAAGGAGAAAAAAGCACATCATAACTTACAGATCAGGTGAGTCTAGATTAATGGTAACAGAAGTCTGACAACCAAGGGAAGTCAAGAGACAAAGCTCTGTTTCATACTAGGGGTATCATGGGCTCAAAGTCAAGTGGAAATTTGCTTTCTATCCCCCTGAAGGCAGGAGACAGAAAAATGTATGAGTGGTCACTTTCTTTTATCTGGAGTTAAGAGGGGAAGAGCATAGATTATTGAAGTTGTAGCACCCTAAACCACCTTTTATTTTGTTGGGTTGTGCCTGCTGAAGAGAAAGAATAATATATGAAAGGGGTAATGCTGCGAAACTAAGACATTTTTGTTTCTTAGAAAACATAGTTCAGCATCTTGGGGCTCTGCATGTCCACGGTGAGGCTGAGTTAGGTTAGGAAAGACTCCATTAGGAAAATTCATTCTTCCCAAATATGACACCAACCAATTCACAAGGACTGCATCTGGCAACTGGAATTCAGCTCTTTCTGTGAGGAGCACTGTCGGACATTTCTCTTGATCATCAGTGTCTTTCTATAACTAGATGACTTGTTGCTGCAGCTGCCATACATCAGAGAAAAGAAGTGTATGTGTGTCCATTAGACTGATTAGGATCTCTGCCTTGGACACATGCCCCCAAATCTCTTGCAAGTACTGGTGGAATAAGGAGAAATTGACTCCACCTTAAGTAAGGTTTGATATTAATTCCTTATAATCACAGCCTATTTTGGCAAGTCCCTTGCTTTTCTAGCTTTTTCAAAGTTTCAGGTTGTCTCTGCTAGTTCTATGGCCTGCTCTATATTAAGTACAGCGGGAAGGGAAGACAGTGTTATTTTATAGCCAGAAATCTACCACAAGACTTGTATACAGGATATTGCTGGAGTGGAAAATGTAATAATTATATGGTGGATCCAGTGGTTTGGAGAAGACTCCCTAATCCACAAGAGAACCCTTCAATCATCAGATCTCTTTTCACCAAAAAAACACCCCTTCCTCAGGTTGCAGTGAATAAGGAGGAGCAGCAAAAAAATAATAAATAAATAATTATTATTTATTTGTTGGGCGCCACAAGGTTTCCGCAGCGCCGTACATAGTATAAACAGTAAACCATACAGGGTTAAACAGTACAGAACGATAAACACAAAGTACCAATGCTTCAGTAACTCCGGGACAGCCATAAGGAGCAAGGACAGAGCAGAAGAACAGGTATGGAGACACGGGGGAAGAGGGGCCCTGCTCATAAGAGCTTACATCCATAACAATATAATGAAATAATAATGCTAAATGTAAAGGTAAACTTACAGACACCCTTCCCAACAGTCTGGCATTGCTCTGAAACCAATACCCCATACATTAGGGGGTTCACATGTCAGCCACACACAGACCAATCCTGATGTATAGTCGAAGCAGCAGAATTCACACAAGATGTACCAACATACCCTTGAAAAATCCTATCCATGAAGTGTATTTATTTCCTTAACAGTACAGTTTTTGACCCAAAATGTCATAAATGTAGTTGAATTATAATGGCTTAGTGATTAGCACTTCTGCCTCACAGCACTAGGGTCATGGGTTCAATTCCTGACAATGGACTTACCTGTGTGGAGTTTGTATGTTCTCCCTGTGTGTGTGTGGGTTTCCTCCGGGTGCTCTGGTTTCCTCCTACACTCCAAAAACATACTAGCAGGTTAATTGGCTGCTATCAAATTGACCCTAGTCTCTGTGTGTGTGTGAGTGTGTGTGTGTGTGTGTATGTTAGGAAATTTAAACTGTAAGCTCCAATGGGGCAGGAATGGATATGAGTGAGTTCTCTGTACAGCGCTACGGAATTATTTGCGCTATATAAATAAATGACTGATGAATTCTAAAAGCATTTAAATATTTGATATCTAAGATCTGTTGTGTTTGGCATATATATTGTAAAAGCTACACATATGTATTAGCAGTAAGCTGAGGAATGTGCAGTCTTTTAAAATGTATGCTACTTTCCTCAAAGTGATCTAATTTTATGCATGTGTTTAGTGGGATGTTATTAAAACATGTTTTCTTAATTGATGACATCACAGCTGATGACATGCAGTTCAAATGAGATCTCAATAAAACAGTAAACTTATCCTTAGAGTTGAATATATTTATTCATAGTATGTGAGAGGGAATGTATTCATAAGAATGATGCCTAAATTGATGTATATGATAATATTGAAAATTGGTCTTGCCTTGATAGTGAGAAAATCTTCCCAAAAAGCTAACACTAAAAGGGTTAAAACTTAGTAATGTTTTTAGTTGCTCATTCAGCCCCATCACATTATTCCGTATACTCAATCTATAGGACTACAAATTCAGTAAGAACATATAAACACTTTCAGATGCAGGTTGGATATAATATATGAAAAACCAACCAAAGTGGTACAGGCTACAATTAAGAAAGCTAAAGATGAAGGGCCTGAGTCATTAAGGAGAGCAAAGCATAAAAAAGGAGTAACTTTGCACCTGGGCATTGGAGGGGGAGGTAGATTTAAAAAGTGTGGACATATTTTTTTTTTTCTAAATAAAACTTTTTTATTGAATTTTCAAAGGCAAAAATACATTATAAATAAAACAATAGTTATATAGGTAGGATATTGATAAATATCAAAACATGGAGAGAAAATAATAGTTAATAAAGTTGTGGGGAGACAAACTAGGGAGAATCAAAGAGGGAGGAACAAGTGAGTTAGGGATTTAATTTGTAGCTACCTTAGATAAACAAGTGGTCTATCCAAGGTAGGGGGGGAGAAGGGGGATGTCAGTATCCCTTAGTAAGGATCTGGTGATGGACATGGAGTGGAATGCGTTATAATAATTTGTCCAGGGAGTCCATATGTTACGAAAATTAGCTGGAGTGTTATGTAATGTGTGGACAGATTTATAATTGGGATATGGCATGTCCTCGATCAACTTCAAATTTCAGTGTAAATATAAAGCTATAAAGTGTATATGTGGTAGATGAAAAAACAGTCAGTATTTAACTTATGTGCAAAATAATAAACTAATTTACACCCCTTGCATTGTAACATGGTTTGTCCCGGAGAACATTTACACCGTTTTTTGCCTTACGTTTCTTAACGACTCAGGCCCGAAAGGCTTTACTAACAATGCAGGTGGGGAAACCTTGGTGGAATGTGGCACAAATGCTCCCCTGCTTAATTCTCCAACTAAGGTGTTGGAGAACTACTTGCTTAGCAACTTGTTTCTAAGCACAGCTTCAGCAAATGCTGTATTTGCTGTTCCTTGCCATGTAAATTGAGTATTCACACATTTTCAAAGCAGATGTAATTTGTCGAATTATCCATGGTGTAAAATCATAGGTATGGCAAAGCAGCTGCTGGATAGAGAGATGATGGCCTGCGAGTTCCCTATTGTTATGACCTAATGCTCAGGCACATATATCCAGTCACTTATTCTATTAAACTCTTCCAGAGGCAATTAAACCTTTGTATACAATTATTCTTATCTTATTTATTAAAGTAGCCTAGCAGGTCAGAACAGCATTCATAAAAAATGCTGAGTGCTGAACAAAGTTCTCATTTAGTGAGAGGAGTAACAGACATTTGAGATAACTTGCAAAAAGCTAGATGGTAACTGACTCAAAGGTTTACTGATAAAACAAGTGATGAAACAAATTTTTGTGCATTTGTGCACAAAACTTTGCATCTTTCACCTTCTGAAATTGACCATAAGTGTTCTCAGTCTTACCCCAAACACACCATCGCCTCATTCATAAAATATAAATTTAGTTTGAAATGCAAATTTACAAATACAGGAACAGCATATAAAGGAATGTTGAAACAAACTGAAATCTAAGATTATAAGGTCTGACCTTTATGGTACTGTAAAACAGTGCTCTGCAGTAAAACTTTTTTCTCATTTCTACTGATCTGGACCAGCCAATCCTGTAATTACACACAGAACTGAGGGAATCTTATTTTATTTGATGGTAATAGATATGTAATATCACAATGCAGGTAAAATTACATAACGTATAGGGCCTCATTCATTTTCAGACAGAATCTGTACGCAACTTGCATTTAAAAAAAAAAAAAGCACCAGAACTTGAGCATATTTCAGTCCGTATTCAAATACAAGCAAATCTCAATATACCATTGGAATCTCGGTATATGTATGCTCTGGCTAAAGATTACTTACCATGTGTAGACAGAACAGAGTGCAGGATATGCACAACTAAATGTGCAAAAAGGCCCATTAGAACTCATGGAAACAAATGAACAACCGTTATGCTATAATCATTAATAAAAATATTTGTAAAAAAATTTTTTTTTTGTTGTTGTTTAAACAGTAAATATATAAATCAGGATGTTCTTAATGTGTACTTTACATACAATGCATTATTTAGTCTATCTTCTTGTATAAACATGTTCTGTGCTATCTAGTGGTACACGCACACATGTAGTTTTTAACGCAAAGACAATCTTCACTATCACCTGGCACTGACACCAGCCCTTTAGCTGGTATAAATGTTACGGCTAGAAAACAGAAACCCAGGACTTGAATCAGCCATATCTGCTTTGGCACGCCATTATTTTACATTGCCTAAAATTAATCCACCCCTAACCTCCTCCATTCCGCCTTTCAAGTCATAGGTAGCCGTTAAATGATATAAAACTTGCTCTCTTTCTAAACTTTTTATTATTATTATGAAAACTGAAATCTTTGAAACATCTGCAATTCTACCTTTCTATATTTTGCATATTGGTAACAAGTTTGAATGACCATTCATCAGACTTAATATGTATCATTTGTGCTTCTATTTTCCCACTGATACCAAGCTTAATAAGATTAGCATACATTTACCCATATATTTAATTATGACTTGGATTGGCACTTGTCTTTAAGCCACTTTATCCAAACTAATGATGACCACTTTTTATATATAATCAATATAAAGATTTTATGAAGGAAAATTCCCTACTGGTTAAAAATGGAAAAAAGGAAACAAAATATTTTTAACAATTAAATAGTAATAATTGAATTTAAAAAGTTTTTATTTTTTTCATATAGAGATTTTCAAAACGTTTCCATGAAATATTGGCCTCATTCTGCATTTGGCTGCAAAATCTCGTACTTTTGTGCCAGAAGAGTTTGGCCGTAAGTGTACCCAGTCCTATCACAACCACACCACAGGTCAGAATGAAAGGATTGTTATCGTCCCAGTTTTAATCATAGGCTATATTTTGTGTAAAGAGCAAGCTTGTAAATATTGTGCAGAATGCTAATTCAGCCACCTTAAGCGTTTTTATTAGACAGTGGCTGGTGAAGAGTGCAGAAGTACAGTAACGCACCTTATGTACTATGTAGGTATGGAAGCAGTCGCAGATACGTGTGTCAGCATGCATGTCTTTTAAAACTATTAACCTAAGCGCAATTCTAGCGAAATTTTAAATTTCAAAGTGCAATAGTGATGTATGAATATTTGTGAATTAAAAACTTTTATACCACATGGTTGTCGTGAGCTCTCGTTTTGTTAATATTTCAGTTATTCACTTATAATAATCACTTTAAATTCCTAAATAAATTTGAGGTGCGGTTGGTCTATGAAGTTATTTTTCATGCACACCTGATTAAATCCTTATGTCTTAGTTATGTAGGTGATTTATTCTCACATACAAATAACAGTCATTCCCTTATTGTTGGTGTACTGTGAAATAGGTCATACATACTGTTATGATCAATGGGGGCTCCTAAGCATCTCCGATGAGGGTTAAGGAACATGTGTCAGTTTTTACTATCTAGTGTTATAATATTTACAGTCTGTTATTAGACTCTTTTTTCCCATCCTCACAGTCAGAATGCCTTGAGATATTCAGTAACAATTTTGCTCTAATATAGCAGTTCTTAGTATCGATGACTGCATATTTCAAAATCAAAGGACAATCTCATGTTTTAATGTTAAATTGTACTGAAAGTTTAAAACTCTCCTCCAATTATGGGACCCATGAGACATTAAGTATTACTGTTGCTCTTATATCCCGATTATTAGCATTAAGACTTGAATCAGAATGTCTTCAGTAATCTTATGCTTTAGTCCCAAATTATAATGTAGATTATGAGCTTCTTCATTAAAAGTGGATATTTACTCCCACCAGTCAGAGTCTTACTGATCAATACAAGACCTAATTAGTGACATTTGTCATATACAATCCTTTAACCCTCATCAGAGATATTTAGGAGTCCTCGGTGATAATTCCATCATAACACTGCGTATGACATAATTCACACTATACCAACAATAAAGGAATGACTGTTCTGTGTGTGAGAATAAATCAACCACTGTAACTAAGAAATATATATTTATTCAGATGGGCATGGAAATAGCCTCACAGACCACTGGCAACTCAATTTTTTTTTAGCAATTTACAGCGATTATTATAATAGGTTGAATAATAAAATCATCTATCCTAGGAATAACAGAAATAGTAACCTAGTAATAACAACATCTATTTGATAAAAAGTTTTTGTTTCACGAATATTCACACACCACTACTGTACTTTGAAGTGTTATGTTTTGCAGAAGTAATACTTCGTTTAAGAGCGGGGAGGGCTGGCAAATTTTAGTCCGGGCGAACGAGACTTGACTGCAGCCTATTAGGAGCATTTTAAAGGAAAAAAATGCAGGTGGCCCTGTGACCCAGCCCAAAGTAGCCTATGGGACTGGCCCAAGTGGCAGATGCCCCCTTGCCCCTGGTTAAGAGGTTCTTTTATATATTGACTAATAACTTAATAGACTCCTTATTTTCTCTTTTTCTTTTTCCTTGGAAATTGCGTCTATTAATGTTCAGGGAGCAACGTCTACATATAACGTATAAAATAATTTCATATATATGTTACATATCCACATATAAAAATGCAATAATTTCATACTTACTGTTTGTGAGATAGGAGACATTTAATTTTTTGTATCTGCTGTTTGGAATCAGGAGTTACTCTATTCCAGACACAATGGTGAGCTATAAGACTAAAGGTATCCTTTCAGGCTGGAGGGTGGACTAAGCAGTGGCCTGTGGAGACTGGGTAAGCAGAAACATGCAGGAGACTAGAATGGACATACACAAAGGAGTTAGGAGTCAGGAGTTACACAGAGTAGACATAAGATACTGCAACTTGGCTTGCAGCAGCTGGGATTAGGCAGACTGGAAACACTGCAGCTTTGCTGAAGGATTTACACAGGCAAGCTAGAAATACTGAAACTTATTTGGAATCAGGAGATTCACTAGTCAGACAAATGTGAATAAAACATCAAGGTTGAACAGACAAGGAAGTACCAGGGTGTTCTCCAGAGGGTTTACATAGCAAATCAGCAAGGGGGAGTGTGCAGATGAACTCATTCCTCTAACTGTGGATTGACTCATCTACACATCATGATGGCCAGAGCCTTCAAATTGTTTTCTTTAAACATGTTCAGTTTATGATTTATTTAACACTCCTTTCCCTCTCTCAGATCCTCACCATACAACCTGTAAATTCTCTTCCAATACTTTAACCCCTTTGTTACCGAACCTCTCCATACTGGTAGAAACCTCAATTCTATTAATTTTTAACAACACATTAACACCCGTCTCCAACAACTTCACTCCCCAATTTCTACTTTCACCTCTTCTGATCTAGCTTTACCACATCTTAACCAAACCCTAGCAAACAACCTTTTATCAAGTGGCTCGAACTACTCTTTACAATTTCAGCAGTAACCTCAATCTCATCCATTGCACACTAAAGAAACAGGATGCTTTGAACGTTTTCTCACAAAGGAGAACAGCAGTGGTGATAGTCTCATACTTCTAAAGATAAGTCTTCTCAAATATACCACTATCTACTACTTCTATAGTAATGCTCTGGACAGTGCCACGCAACCATACTTCCAATATCTCATCTCCTGTCAGGCTTCTACGCCCAATAAATTAAGTTTTTAAATACATTTAATCTTTGCTCAACCCTCACAAATAAACTCCTTTGACTACGACCAATGCCCATGATCCTGATTTTTACCTGATTTTTTTTAAGATTGATAAGAGCTGACATGAAATTTTATCTTTTTTATCCATTAAAATTCTGTTGAATTTTCTTTTCCTGCACCCTCCGGTACCTTCTCCTCATTTAATCCTCGAGATGAAGAAGAAGTGTCCCCTCTCCTCTTTCTCTCCCACTCTACTACAAGTCCATTTGACCCTTTACCCTCACAGATCAGTCAATTGCTGTCTTCTGTGCGTATCTTAGCCTTAACTAAAATCTGTAATCTTTCTCCACCGATATTTTTCCATACTTATACAAGTATGTGGATATTACTCCTATTCTGAAAAAAAGTAATTCTGATCCAAACACTCTCTTAGATTAATATCCCATTTCTCACCTCCCTTGCCGCTCCAAGTTCTTGAGAGGATTGCCTACACTTGCCTCACATGCTTTCTTTCCTCACACAACCTCTTCAATCAGTCTTTTGTTCTCAACATTCTACAGAGACTAAAGTGCTCAATGATTTGGTCACTACTACATTTAAAGGACCTTACTCACTTCTAATTCTCCTGGACTTCTCTGCTGCATTTGATACTGTTGAGTAGTCACTTCTCATAGAAACTCTACATTTCCTAGGTCATCAGGACTCTGTCTTATCCTGGTTCTTACACTACTTATCAAATATCTCTTTCAGTATTTGTTTCTATGGACTTGCCTTTACTTTGCCTTGGATTTCAGTACCATCTCTTTGCAGATGACACAAAATGTCTCTATCCTCCCTGCATCTCTCACCATCTGTGTTGGCCCACATTACTGAATATCTCTGCCATTTCATGTTGGATGTCCACTCACCACATTAAACACAATCTTTTAAAAACTGAGCTAATAATATTCCCACCAGCCAATGTAAACTACTTACGTGACATGTCTATTTTGGTTGACAACACAGTAATTGTCACAACTTACCTGTTCCACACACTCCTGTGTTGCTGATTGACTCTCCCTCTGTGTAGAACTTAGCACTTCCTGGTTCGGGTGGTCACGTGATCATGGCTGGGAGGTGGCATAATCTTTCTGCAGAGTATATAAACTTATATTTAAAAAAAAAAAGTAGTATGTTTTTAAATGTGCTTTACTTACACCAATTGACATGATATGTTTACAAATAAACACCACAAATGGAGCATTACTCCACCATTGCACAATCTATTATGAACACTTCTACACCACTTGCATATGGACTTGATCTAGGAGGTGTTTTAAAAATTACATTAATTTAATGTAGTTTGTTAATTAAAATTAATATAACCAGACTTGACAATTATACTGACACATCACTATTACAGTCTTGTAATATTACAGGTCTTGTACTTTGTAGTGTGAAGGCTATTGAAAGCCACATTACTATATATAGCTTTCACTTCTACACTGGGATATAAGTACAAAGGCCAGATACAACCCTAATCAAATTTATTTGTTTGTAATTGTGAACTTATCCTGGCAATGTCCATCCGAATTTCCGCAAGGCACTGCGACTGCCTCCTGTGGAGATCGCTTAAGCAGCACTTAAATTGTGCAGAGTACCTCCTGCAAACTTTGTGCTTCAAGTAGACTTTTCAGCCCTATAGGCTGCATCTTGCCCCGTATTGTGGACATACTGAGGGTCAGGCCCTAAAAAAATTGTCTATGACCTTAGTCATGGCCCTGAGCTCCATCGTTAAGAAACTTGCAAGTGAGTGAGTTTTCAACATTCTACTTGCTGATTGCCTCACAGGGACATGTGTTGGCGTAGATATGTAAGTTCCGGTTCCTTTCAAGACCATAATTAAAATGGCGGACACACAATTTTCCAGAATGGAGTACCTGTCATACGCCCTTTAATGATAATAGTGGGCCGTACCAACAGAATTAGGGATATTCCCTCTCCTAAGCGTTCCTATGCAACAAATAGCAAATACACCTCTGCAGACACTGTATAATGTTGAAGAGGTGGATTGTGCATGTCGCAATCTGATGAAGTTTAGTTATAAAGAGCACAAAAAGGTCGCGCTTTAGCGTGGCAGTAGGAGCTTAGCCGAGTATGAAAGAAACCTTTATGTGCAATAATACCCTTACTAAATGTAAGTGTATTTTATTATTGTTTTAATCAAATTTTATATTGGAACACTACACTATTGGGGGAATCTTTGTTTTTTCTTGTCTCTTATTGGGTAACTGAGACAACTGAACCCGGAAAAAGTTACAGAGACATGATCATAGATATATATATATGTTATGGGATGCGGCCGCCGGGAAAAAAACAGTCGAAATTGCCTCCGGGGGGGGGGGGGGGAAGGCGGCCGGCCTACCCCCGGCCCTAATAGCGGTGAGAATGAGCAGCCCGGGGGACCGATGCCTCCCTGCCCCCCGGGCCAGCCCGCCCCTGGTAAGTACATATAAGGCAATATCCTTTGTCTAGTACTGCGTAATGTCTTCCAGGCCTTTGTTTTTAGTCTTGCATCCTGTTATTGTCTCTGTTACATGGGAAACACTTTTTCTTCACTCTTATGTCAAGGGCATAGTTCTCATATCTGTAGTTATAGCTTTTTATGGTGTTTCACACATATATTTGTACCTTTAATAACTATTCATTGTTTTATACTCTCACACATGTCACAAAAAAAATATATCTCTTGCCAGTGCCTTTCTTGAGTATTTATATATTTAGCAAATGCTGGTAATGACAATTGCAGCCAAAAAATGGTTTTACACCAGTCAGTGTTTTGTGGTGGTTGATGGGAGAACTGGAATATAAACATATGGGCAGTTTGTGTAATGGAAAAAAATGTAGACAATCTGTTGGCACAACAAAAACAAGCATATATCTGTGGGCGCTGGATATGGCAGTAGTTAAAGGCCACCTAGTGCAAGAGGTCTGCAAGCCTCCCGAAAATGTGAAAAGAAAACAAAATATGCACTGGTGATCAAATAACTACCTTCAAAAGGCCTGCCTGCTCCCCTTTGTTAGGTTGAGATGCCTCCAGAAATTTGGAAGAGAAAATATCTAAAGAAGTAACATGATGTTCAAATTCGTAAACATCACATCAAAGTGCAACTGTCTACCACTTTAGAACTTTTTTTTATTAGTAAATGACACTTGGTTTAGCCTCAGTGATGTTCAGTAATATGCCATTATTGATAACCAAAGATATCCCACAGTGATACTCCAGTTACAGTAAAGCCTAGTAATATGCCAGCAATAGTAATAGTGATGTCCAGCAGTAGTAATCCATACTTGCCAACTCTCCCGGAATGTCCGGGAGACTCCCACACTCCTGGGAGAGTGTGGCTATCTCCCGCATCTGCCCGAATTTAGACCAAAATGCAGCGATTCTCCGGGAATCGCAGCATTTGGCCCCGTCCTGCTGTAAAATGATGCGTTTTGCGTCATGGGGGCAGGGCCAAAATGCCGCGATTTTGGAGCCCCGCCCCCGGCATGACCACCTGCCCCAGGGAGGCTCCCGGACACCAACTCCAAAAAGTTGGTAAGTATGTAATAATCCCAGATATGTGCTCTTGCATGAACACCATTGAGTATGTCTCAGATGTCTATCGTAAAGTAAGCTATGTAGTCCTATCTTCAAAATGGCTGCAGGCAAGTGGCTAATAAGATGTTAGTGGCACAACAACATTATTAGCGCCAAAAGTCGTAGTGTAGTCAACTAGCATTACAAAGGGAGATTGCAGGTGAGAGATTCATGATTAACATGCAATTAACATGATTAGACTTACTACCATGGCCCTTTGAGTCTCTGGGCCTGAGTCATTAAGGTAAGGCAAAAAAAAAGAAGTAAATTTGATCCTGGACAAACCATTTTACAATGCAAGGGGTGCATATTAGTTTAATATTTTGCACATAAAAAAATACTGGCTGTTTTTTCATGTAGCACACAAATACTTGATAACTTTATATTTAGACTGAAAATTAGGGGTATATTTACTAAACTGCGGGTTTGAAAAAGTGGAGATGGTGCCTATAGCAACCAATCATATTCTAGCTGTCATTTTGTAGAGTGCACTAAATAAATGATAACTAGAATCTGGTTGCTATAGGCAACATCTCCACTTTTTCAAACCCACAGTTTAGTAAATCTAGCCATTAAAGTTAATCTAGGACATGCCCCACCCCAACTATAAATCTGTCTTCACATTCTAAATTTACCTCCCCCTCCAATGCAACATGGCTTTGCCAAGGTGCAAAGTTACTCCTTTTTTTGCTTTCCTCTCTTTAATGGCTCAGGCCCTCTGTATCTGCTGCCCAGTCATCTTTCTTGTTGCCTCTGAGTCAAAATGTCTGCTAAATAGATACCCACACACTCCATGTATCACAAATAATCGTTCTGTAGCAAATTAAAAGTTATTTATTCAGAAAATTATTCAAAACTATGATAAAACTGGGTGACATTAAATACTAATCCGACAGTTGTTTTGAATGACCAAACACTTTGTCAAGGTTAGTGTACAATTACTGTGATTGCTATTATTGCCATTATAATGAACACTGGCAGTATGCAGCTAGAGAAAAACTGTTTAAATTTCCTGGAATAAAAACTCCCAGGACACAAGGTTGAGAAAATGACCACAGAGTGGTTTGTGTTATGTAAATGTAAAGCGCTTCTGGGTTTTCTCACACAGTTCTGGCCAGAACGAGTATCTATATATTTTTGTTTGTACTACAACAGTAAATTCTTATATATTATTTATCTGTATCAGTTTGAGTGTTGACATTTTCACTCTTATAATTAGGTAGCACAGACTACCCACCGTATTGCTTTGTTTACGTTACCTACCTACCTTACTTGAAGCACGGTATCGCCACGTAGCCCTTCTTTACTGAGGTTTGAATTTATTGTGAACCTTTCTCTTTAAACACCCATAATAGATGCATCGCAGCATCCACAAAATCAGCACACTCATCTACTTCAATAATCTTAGCTGTTGTGTGAGCATTATAATGATCTGATTAACTGCCATATCCCTATATCCCTGCCCACTTAAAAACTGATAACAATTAGGATGAGGAGGAGATGTAGATTGAAACAAGTCAAACAAATAATAGTGACTCCTGCCTTTAACTTACCCTAGCCTCTATGGCAGGCATGTCAAACTCAAAACCTCAATTGGGCCAAATAATCAAAGTCTAAAATTGTGTGGAACACAAGAAAACTAAAAAGAAATAAATAACCATCGTCAGAACAAACGGTTAATCCATTTGAAAAACAATCGATAAACTGTCATATAAGTGTACTTGGACACCAACTTACCAAATGAAAAATGATAATGTTTTGAACACAAAACAGTCACAGATTACCAAGTAACAAGCAGTTCTCTTCAATTACGAAAGCGTACTGTTCTGACTGCATGCGACAACATGCAGCGTGAGTGGAGGGAGACGAGCGGAATCTGCACGCACACTTTTCATGTGACACTGACTGGGAAGGTTGACTGAACTCAAATGCAAACTGTTCTGTCGTATTCAGTAGATTTTTAAGTCATTTAACCAAATAAAATAAAACGGGGCCGCATTTCACTTGTTTTCCCATAGTAATGCGTAACTGCAAAAAATATGAGTTTGGGCCGTATGCGTCCCGAGACCCGCGAGTTTGAAACGACTACTCTAAGTTAATGTCACAGAGAAATAAGGGTGCCCATTTTGGCACAAGCCTACATCTTTTAACTGTATACCTTAATACTATGCTCCCTTCCTTTCCCAAATGCTTTAGTAATAGTGATGTCCAGCAGTAGTAATCCATACTTGCCAACTCTCCCGTGTGTGCACTCTTGGCATGCAAAAAATTAAAGTTTGTACACAAAAACATGCAAAGTTGTATTTGGTCTTCTGGTCCTTGACTAACATACCTTAATGAATCATTGGGCCTGATTCATTAAGAAACGTAAATGCTGGTACGTGCCATATTTTGTGTAAAATCACTCTGCATGCCCAGCAACGAGCCATGAGGCAAAGAATGCAGCAACATCCAATTAATCTTCGAGCGCAAAGCGCCATTAATACAGCCTACGATTTCATGTGCAGAACGACGGGGCAGATAGGGAATGGGTGTATGCAGGTAGCCAATATACAGTAAAGGTATGCCATGCTCGAGCACACGCAGAAGTGTCCAATTCAAGATTTGGGCATCTCAAGGGTACATGTTTTTCTGTCATATCACTTGTACCAGCTACAGGTCCAAGGACCAAGAAGAAGAATACTAGTAATTTACAACAACCTTTGCAAGAGGAAGCAAGTATGAAAGCTATCACCCAGTCGCAAAGCGGATCACAGACGCCATGGCAACTATGCTAGTATTAGATCTGTGTCCATTTTCCAATATTAATGCAGCTGCTTTTAGACAGTTACTTGAGGTCTTCTGTCCCCGTTACCAAATTCCATCACGACACCATTTTACTAGAAAAGCTATTCCTCACCTCTACCAGAAGGTTCGTAAAAATGTAATTATTAGGCTACAAAATGCCATTCTACCCACTGTACACTTAACCACAGATATGGGGACAACCGTAACTGGGCAAACTAAAGATTATATGATTGTGACAGCCCACTGGGTTGGTGATTCATCTTCACAAGCAGAAACAGCAGCAGCATGTACCCAAGAAAGTCACATTTTTCAGAGGCAAGCTACTCTGTGTATCATCTGCTTCACTAAGAGGCATATTATTATTATTATTATTATCGTAGATTTGTAAGGCAACACAGTGCTCCACAGTGCCGTACAGTAGGGAAGACAAGGACATACTTGAAGTAGTCACCTGTGAAGAGAGTGCAAACACTGTTTGCTTGAGTCAAGTGATTCCCCTAACTAGACTTTTTGGAAAGCAGCAAGAGAAATTGAAGGAGGAAATTAAACAAAGCAATTCCGCTAATTATGTTGGACTTGTAGATTAAGTACTTTATTCGCTTCGCCAGTATCCAAGAGTTATCAACATCTTGAAATTGGATGATTACATTTTGGCAACTGTACTTGATCCTAGGTTTAAGAGTTATGTCTTCTCTTTCTTTCCAACTGACCCAGATCTCAAGAGATGCAATGAGCTCCTGGTCAGCAAGCTGACAGCTCAAGTGGTACATGACACAATGGCATCTCCTCCTTCAGTTTCTCTGGAAATTGCTGCTAGGAAAAAACTAAGCTTTCCCAAGATACCCAGTGGTGATGCAGATGAGTCTGCACAACAATTTGACAGTTGGTCTGGTCTAAAAGAATTGCCCAAATATCGTGACAGCTCTTCTATAAAATTAACTACAAATTCCATGAGGCCTTTACTGGCAATTACATCAAAGTACACAGACTTCTGTAATGGTGGATTCCAGTAGGGATGCATTAGTATTGTTTGAGGATGATGTACACACTGATGAGGGTGAATATGATGACAGTATAGATTGCAGGTGCCGAGAGAAGGGAGCTAGCTGATGCTGGTATGCTTGGTAATATTTTGGGTAGAATTGCATGTTGGCAATTTTATGTTTTTCTACAGTAAACTTTCATCTTTATTAGAGAGGTGTCTTTTTCTTTAAAAAGATGCAAGCTCTTTTTTTTACATGTTTGTTTTCCTGACTTATAACCACTATACACTTGAACATAGGCTTTAGCACATGAGGTATAGGGATTAGTATTATCATGACTGAGACTGGAGAGTGACAAGAACAATGCCACCCCTCCTGTTTCTGTATGAGCTATGGCACAGTAGAATGTCACTGCAGTCTTTTAAGAACACTGACAGACCTATTATTACAATTTCTGTTTCAGCATCGAACTCTGCCACCTCTCCTGTTTCTGAGTGAGCTATGGTACAGTAAAATGTAACTGCAGATTTTGACCAAGACTGCCAGCCCTATAATTTCTATTTCAGCAATAACAATTAGCAATGAAGCAATGTAGTTCTCCTCTTTGTGCTTTACCTATATAACACAGTACAATGTGACTGTAGCTTTAGAAGACCAAGCCTGCCAGCCCTATTATTTCTATTTCAGTAATGACAATTAGCAGTGAAGCTCTCCTCTTTGTGTTTTACCTATATAACATAGTACAGTGTGACTGCAGATTTAGAAGACCAAGCATGCCAGACCTATTATTTCTATTTCAACAATGACAATTAGCAATGGAACAATGGAGCTCTCCTGAATGTCACTGGAGACTTTGAAGAATACTGCTATTTCTCCTCTTTCTTTTCTACCTATGACACTGCCCAACTGCACTAGAGACTGCCAAGAACTGTACTACCCCTTCTGTGGCCCTCTGTGAAATGACGCTGGATCGTGGTGGAGGGCGGTACTTATAGTATCCAAAACTTTCGAGATCCGATGATGTAACGATAACGTTTTGCCTCGTTTTATGTTCTGACGGCGCGCAAAAGCACCGAGCCGGCTCGGTATTTGGATCTGCTAAGTTCAGGTGTGTTCGGTTCTCTGGGAACCGAACCTGAGCATCTCTTGTAAAAATGCATTTTATATACAGTAGACATTCATAGTGTTCTAATAAAATGTTCTAATAATAATTTTTTGAAATGTTTTGTCATTAAGGACTATTTTATTAACAGGTGATATTAATTGATGTTTTTTTTTCTGTGCGTTCTTTTTTGACTTTATATTCCATATATGATTTGAACGTATCCTGCCATGTATTGTCTGTTAGAGTAGAGTGGACCTAGATGCATATTCATCAACAGACGTATCTTTAGATCCGCTTCTCGTTGAATGCGGATGTGCGTGTGCCTGATTTACATGCACAAGGCATTCACTTTGAATCAGGCCCACTATGTAGCATATTTATGGGGTTCCACTATTGCACTATTTTATATTAGTACTAATAAAACTGGATGCAAGTCTGGAGGAGCAATGTAAAACAAGTTTAATTAGTAATAGGTACAAACAGTAATAACTGACAAGATACTTGACCCTTCTCAACCGAGTTCATGATGTCAATTCTCTGCATTCACAGCAGGACATACATCTACATTAACAATGGACAAAATAATGTATAGTGTTTTAAACTATTTTATTTATTTAATGTACTTAAAATAAACATTTATTCCACCATATATTGTAAATAAAATAAGCATATATTTTTTCAGCCAAACACATTAACCTACAAAAATAGCCTTAATAAGATGCATCCTTTCTCACTATCACATGTAGAGAGCTGGATCATTTTAAAGTGAATAGGCCTGGAGCCAGATGGCATTTACTCAAGTATCGTAATTATGAAATATCCAGACACCCCCTTTCATAAATAAATATTTAGGACATCATATCAAATGCCATTAAATGCAGTGTCAGTATAATGTGTGCCAGCTGTTTTATAAGAAAATCAATAGGCATGTAGTGAAAGTCATGTTTCTCATATCAATATTTTGAGATTATATTATCATTAAATTATACAATCTATGAATATTATTTGAAAATTATAATAAATTCACATTCAGGAAATTAGAGTTGCATATGGATGAATCCCATGCATCAGAAACTTGCTAAAATAGTTTTATTGTAGGATGGGTAAAACTTAGCAATGACAACATTTTAATCATGCTGCAATAATACAAATATACTTTTTTTTAGCAATTTTCTGATCCTTGGGACTTGTCAATGTGTATCTCCTTCTTGTTTTCTGAAACCAGTGAATGTGGCATTGTTTTTGGATTATCTCTTTGTTTCCAGAATTGTTAGCACTTGTTCAAACCAACTTTTTCTCTTGTTCCATTGCAAACAGAATAGAAATGAGAAAGATAATGGTAAATTGTACAGGAACAAATAGTACAGTGATTAATCAGTCCCTATGCTGCGTCTTGTTTGCTGTCCACAAGTACATAAATTATATACTTTGTGCAGTGTTTAGGACAAGATAATGACATCTCTATTAATCGCCAAACAGCTGATATTCCCCCTCTGCACATTCACCTTCTACCCCTTATATAATAAAGATAACTACTTAATACCTGAAATGAAACTCATAGATTTCATATTGGTCGAACTAAGGTCACAGTGTCACACGCCGCACTTCAGCTATCCGGCGCGGGAGTCGGCGTGTGTAACCTTTGTCTCCGCTGCTCCCCCCGCCTCAGGGGCAAACGCAGGATTCGATGAGGGGGGTTTCCACGCCACGATACCAGTGGGCGTGACCAGAATGTGTAGGGGCGTGGCTACAAACACACATCGGGTCAAACACACAGACATGTAAATTGTCCCATACACAGACAAGCACAGACACACACATACACAAACAGGATCAAACACACAGACATGTAAACTGTCATATAAACAGATAATCACAGACACACACATACACAAACAAACACAGGATCAAACACACAGACATGTAAACTGCCATATACACAGATAAGCACAGATAAACACAGACAGGATCAAACACAGACATGTAAGCTGTCATATACACAGACACACACAGACTGACACACATACACAAACACACACAGGATCGAACACAGATATGTAAACTGCCATATACACAGATAAACACAGACTCACACAAACACAGATATGTAAACTGCCATATACACAGATAAACACAGACTCACACAAACACAGATATGTAAACTGCCATATACACAGACTCACACATACACAAACACACACACAGGATCAAACACACATACATGTAAGCTGTCATATACACACACACACATTCTTACCTTCTCCTGCATTACACCCATGCTGGCTGTGTAGGAGGAAAGGGCGGGGCCAAACTGCCGGCAGAAAGCTGTGCTCACACAGCAGGGGACTGACTGGGGGACGATCCTCCCAAGCTACAAGCAGAAGTGGCTGGTCCCGGGAGAGGGCTCAGCCACTGTAAGCATACAGCATCCCAGGTAGGACAGGGGTTCCTGGGGACTAGGAAACCCCCCCTGGGTGCGCCCCTGCGCCTGATATCTATTCCCTGCCTCACTTATCTGGTTCCACGCTGCAGCTCTCCTCCAGCGCTGTCTCTCTGCTTCCTGGATTGGCAATCACTGTTCTGCGCATGCGCAGAACGTCCTAACCCTTTTCTCTGCTTCTACTGCCCTCTATTGGCTGCCTAATTTGAACTACACTATTTAATGCCTTCCTGACCTGAAATCTGTGCTGGTTCTTTCAGTCAGTCTCTGACACCCGTACTGAATACAGCTCCTGTGTCGTCTCAAGATTCCGGGGATTCCTACTCAGCCTTTCCGAGTTCCTGCACCTCCGGGCTCCTACGCCACAGTATATTCCGCTATTCCCTCCTGGAGCTTATTTCGCATCATTATCGCTACCATCTCCAGTGGCAACGCGGCAGGATATCCGGTAGATCCGCTCCTAGCAACATCCCTTGGCTCATCTTCTCGCCAGTTGCCAGTAGCAATGCATACTACCTACATCTTTCTACGCTCTCTCTCGTGGTGCAGCTGGGAACTTCCTAGGGGGGCCGCGACCTGCAAGTGTAAGCCGCAAAGTCCATATTCCCCTTGCGGGAATCACTGGTGAACACCTTTCGCCCCTAGCTGAAGTCACGTCAATTCCAGTGAACCACCAGGATCCAGTTGTCCCTCGTTGGAACCGTGACATTAAGAACCAGCCATGTCTGATCCTGACAGAGAACCTTCCGCCAAGGACATACTTCAACACTTGGTTGGAAGGGTGGAGCGTCAAGATGCCATTCAGATGCAATTACTACAGTGCATACAAACGCTGACAACCTGCCTGGATGCACTACAGCTGGCTCCGCCTCCCCCGGTTGTTCAACCTCAACCACCAGCCGCCGAGATTCCTCATGCCGCTGCTTCCTCTTTGCGTTTACCTACCCCAGCCAAATTCGATGGACACCCAAAATCTTGCCACGGATTCTTGAATCAGTGCTCCATTCAGTTTGAACTCTTACCACAGAACTTCCCCACTTCCAGGTCAAACGTGGCCTATATGGTCTCCCTCCTAACTGGTCAAGCTCTGGCATGGGCCTCTCCTCTCTGGGAGCGTAATGACGGCCTCCTCAATGATGTTTCAGCCTTTACCTCAGCATTCCGGAGGATTTTCGATGAACCAGGACGGGTGACCTCCGCGGCTTCGAGTGTTCTGAGACTACGCCAGGGTTCCCGCTCGGTGGCGCAATATGTTATTGAGTTCCGGACCCTATCCTCCGAACTCCAATGGAATGAGGAGGCTCTAATTGCGGCCTTTTGGCAAGGGCTATCAGATAAAGTCAAAGACGTCCTTTCCTCTCATGAGTTACCACCCACCTTGGACGATCTAATTTCCCTCTGTAACCGGGTGGATCTTCGCTTCCGGGAAAGAACCTCCGAGAAGGATTTCCCCAGACGCCCTATCTTTTGTCCAGGTCCCCGATTTTCATCGCCCACTCCTGCGGATGAGCCAATGCAGCTGGGACGCTCCCGGCTAACTCCTGAAGAAAGAGACAGAAGGATGAAGAATAAGTTATGTTTATATTGTGGAGATTCTAGCCATCTCCTAGCCTCCTGTACCCGGCGTTCGGGAAACAGCAGACCTTAGCCTGCTCTGGAGAGGTCAGGCTAGGGACTTTTGCTTCCTCTCCAACTTCTTTCCCAGACTCTACATGTTCCTTTAGGATCCACTCCATCCATGGCATTGTTGGACTCAGGAGCAGCCGGGAATTTTATATCACAATCTCTAGTTACCCAGCTCGCCTTACCTACTGTTCCACTGAAGAAGGCTGTGGTTACTACCGGCATTGATGGTTCCCGACTCCCTAATGGCAGCATTCATAAATGGACCAGACCCCTCTCCATGCAAGTTGGGGCACTCCAGTGGGAAAAAAATTCCTTCCTTGTTCTGCCACTGACAATCAGCCCCATCATCCTCGGACTACCTTGGCTACATCTTCACTCACCCCACCTGGATTGGCCTTCTTCACAAATAATTGCATGTGGTCCTGCATGCTCCTACAAGTGCTTGACGTCTGTTAAACCTATCTGCTCTACTCAGATTCCTCTGGAAACCGTTTCAGTTAACTTACCTCCCCAGTATTCTTCATTTTTAGACATTTTCTCTAAAGCCTCCTCTGAGCGTCTACCACCCCACCGACCCTGGGATTACCCCATCGATCTCCTTCCCGGGAAAATTCCTCCACGTGGACGGGTCTACCCCCTTTCACTACCAGAAACTGAGGCTACTACGCTCTATATTAAAGAAAATCTGCAACGAGGATTCATTAGACCCTCATCTTCACCTGCCGGGCCCGGATTTTTCTTCGTAAAAAAAAAAGATGGAGCCCTCCATCCCTGCATTGACTGCAGAGGGTTGAATGCCATCACTATCAAAAACCGTTACCCTATCCCATTGATCACAGAGCTGTTCGATCGCATTAAGGGTGCTAAGGTCTTAACGAAATTGGACCTACGTGGAGCATACAACCTTATTAGGATCCGTTTTGGCGACAAGTGGAAAACGTCTTTCAATACTCGGGACGTTCATTATGAATATCTAGTGATGCCGTTCGGCCTTTGTAACGCCCCTGCCATTTTTCAAAGCTTCGTTAATGAAATCTTCCGTGATCTGTTATATTCATATCTAGTAGTATATCTGGACGACATTCTCATCTTCTCCAGGAATCTCCTTTCACACCGTATGCATGTGGCTGAGGTTCTCTAGACTACGCTCCAACCATCTGTTTTGCAAATTGGAGAAGTGTGTTTTCGAGGCCTCCAAGTTACCTTTCCTAGGTTACATAGTTTCCGGAGCAAACCTACAAATGGATCCTGGGAAGGTTCGTTGTATTATCGACTGGCCCCAGCCGACCACTCTTAAATCTATTCAACGTTTTCTGGGCTTCGCCAATTATTATAGGCACTTTATAGCCGGTTACTCTTCTATTGTGGCTCCCCTGGTGGCTCTTACTCGGAAAGGTGCTGACCCACAGAATTGGCCCCCAGAAGCGGTAGAGGCCTTCCAATTTCTAAAAAGTGCCTTCTCCACGGCTCCGATTCTCCAACAACCTGATGTTTCCCTTCCTTTTTTCTTAGAGGTAGATGCTTCCTCCACTGGAGTGGGGGCAGTTCTCTCCCAAAGGACCATCCAAGGGAAGTTCCATCCTTGTGCGTTCTTCTCCCACAAGTTCCTGCCTGCAGAGAGTAACTACGCCATCGGGGACAAAGAACTCTTGGCCATGAAGTTAGCCTTAAGTGAGTGGCGTCACCTCCTAGAGGGGGCTCGCCATCCAGTTACGATCTTCACGGATCACAAAAATTTACTCTACCTTCAAACTGCCCAATGCCTGAATCCACGTCAAGCCCATTGGTCTCTTTTCTTTACCCGTTTTGATCTTCGGATTACCTTCAAACCTGGTCATAAAAACAAGAAAGCAGATGCTCTATCACGGGCGTTCCCTGGGAGTTTACCTTCCGATGCTCTTCCAGAACGTCCCATCTTGGATTCCAAGTGCCTTAATTTTCTCTCAGTCACTCCTACTCCTCCCCAAGAGAAAACTTTTGTTCCACCTCATCATCGGAAGAGTCTCCTACGTTGGTTCCATGCTTCATGATTTGCTGGACATCTTGGTTCCCGTAAAACCGCGAAACTGATTTCTCGACAGTATTGGTGGCCCAAATTTCACTCCGAGATCAAAGATTTCGTGGCCACCTGTTCTATTTGCGCTCAGAACAAGACTCTCCGCCAAGCTCCATCAGGGTAACTGCACCCACTTCCAGACCCTGGACCCATATTAGCATGGATTTCATCACCGACTTACCCATAGCCAAAAGATGTAATACCATCTGGGTCATAGTAGACCGTTTTTCCAAAATGGCACACTTCGTTCGACTCATTGGCCTTCCATCCTCGGTGTGCTTAGCTCAACATTTCGTGAAAGAAATATTCCGACTACATGGGTGTCCTGTTGAAATTGTCTCGGACCGAGGTGTCCAATTTGTCTCAAAGTTTTGGAGGTCCTTCTGTCATTTTCTGGGTATTCGTCTGAATTTCTCCTCCGCATATCATCCCCAGTCGAATGGTCAGACCGAGAGGGTAAATCAAGACCTTGAAACGTTTCTCAGAATATTTTCCTCAGCCAATCAGGATAATTGGGTGGATCTCTTACCCTGGGCAGAGTTTGTCCACAATAATTCTTTCCACGAATCCACGATAGCTACTCCTTTCTCCATTGTGTTCGGCAGCCATCCTCATATTCCGGAGTTTTCTGCCCTCCCTCCCACCCAGGTTCCTGCAGTTAATGCCCTACGACAGACTTTTGTATCCATTTGGTCTCAAGTCAGGAAATCACTCAAGAAGTCTTCTACTCACTATAAGTTGGCAGCAGATAGGAAACGCAGAGCTATTCCCCTTCTGAAAATTGGGGACAAGGTCTGGTTGTCTACAAAAAACATTTGTCTTAAAGTGCCTTGTATGAAACTAGCTCCTCGCTACATTGGTCCCTATAAGATCACTCAAGTAATCAGTTCGGTTTGCTTTAAATTACGATTACCACCCACTCTACGCATCGCCAACGCCTTTCACATTTCTCGGTTGAGACCACTCATCATCAATCGGTTCAGGAGTCCGGCTACACCTACTACTACTCCTTCTCTCCAACAAAGTGATGAATATGAGATCAGCCATATCCTGGATTCCAAGACTTCTAGAGAAACAATCAAATGTCTAGTGGACTGGAAGGGGTATGGTCCCGAAGAGCGCTCCTGGGTGTGGGCTGCTGACATTTGCGCCCCTCTTCTGCTAAAAAAATTCCACTCCAGATTTCCGAAGAAGCCAGGTCCTAGGTGTTCAGCGTCCACCTTTGTAGGGGGAGGTACTGTCACACGCCGCACTCCCGCTGTCCGGCGTGGGAGCCGGCATGTGTAACCTTTGTCTCCGCTGCTCCCCCCGCCTGATATCTATTCCCTGCCTCACTTACCTGGTTCTACGCTGCAGCTCTCCTCCAGCGCTGTCTCTCTGCTTCCTGGATTGGAAATCACTGTTCTGCGCATGCGCAGAACATCCTAACCCTTTTCTCTGCTTCTACTGCCCTCTATTGGCTGCCTAATTTGAACTACACTATTTAATGCCTTCCTGACCTGAAATCTGTGCTGGTTCTTTCAGTCAGTCTCTGACACCCGTACTGAATACAGCTCCTGTGTTCGTCTCAAGATTCCGGGGATTCCTACTCAGCCTTTCCGAGTTCCTGCACCTCCGGGCTCCTATGCCACAGTATATTCCGCTATTCCCTCCTGGAGCTTATTTCACATCATTATCGCTACCATCTCCAGTGGCAACGCGGCAGGCTATCCGGTAGATCCGCTCCTAGCAACATCCCTTGGCTCATCTTCTCGCCAGTTGCCAGTAGCAACGCATACTACCTACATCTGTCTATGCTCTCTCTCTCTCGTGGTGCAGCTGGGAACTTCCTAGGGGGACCACGACCTGCAAGTGGAAGCCGCGAAGTCCATATTCCCTTGCGGGAATCACTGGTGAACACCTTTCGCTTGTTAGACTCTGCGCCCCTAGCTGAAGTCATGTCAATTCCAGTGAACCACCAGGATCCAGTTGTCCCTCGTTGGCACCGTGACACACAGTTTTAATTGTATTATTGATGGTAGTGAAGAAAGCAATGAACGTAAATACAATGCAACCAAACATAGTGATGGTCACCCGGGCCCAGAATCTCAGGCGATGACTTACAGCGTCAGAGAGACTACACCCCTTCGGGCCTCAAAGGGTACCTTCATTGAAACCCTGCCCAGAGTCATCGCAAAAAGGACCCTAGCACTACTTTCCCACCAAAGCTGTGTTCCTTTAACAGACACACAGCCCGCCACCACTTCACCCTAGAATTTCCATCAAATGGTCAATTTTTGGGCTACAAAAATACTCAATCCTTGTTCATGAGATGTATTCCATCTGGTCTATGAAGAAGAGGGTAGCAGAATTTAATCAAGGGGTGTTGTATTATCACGCCCCTTTGAGCGCTTCATGAAATTAGAAACAAATCAATTAACCTGTCATCTAACTTTGACCATGGCCAGTCCACTATGGTACCCCTCCAAGTTAATTGAGGGTTGATATTGAACCAGCAGATTTTAAGCGCTGGACCGTTATCTGGTATGAACTGCAAAACAGCTCTGATATGTAAAATGAGCCCAATAAAATGAGCCTGCTCTAGCTACTATGACAGTGTAATAGGATTTATTGGACTTGTATGAGGATCATTACAACCTTCATTTTGGAATTATTACAACTGTGGCTGTATTATAAAAGAGAAGAGGTGATTTCCTTTCCCTAACAGCCTACCTTCTACATTGGGTGAGATCGTTTTTTTTTACAATTTTTCTCAATTTTTTTCTATTTCTAACAATTCCGCGAATAAAGCTGTTTGTATAGATCCAAGTAGGTTGGAGCAGCTATCGATAGGGAATAAAGTCAATATGTTTTAAGAAAGGACATGCATGCAGTGGACAGCAATTGTTTTTAAGAAAGGAGTGGACTGGTCACCCACCCTTTATGATTATAAACTCTTGAAAGAGCACATTAATAGAGGTACAGAGTACTGTTTAGACAACTAAGATATATTTTTCTGTTATAGGTGCATACATGAGTATGTTGTAGTTTCTATATCTGTTTGTTGATTTTTGTATATAGTAGCACTAGCAGTATTTGAATCAAGCTGTTTATTATAAGTTATTTTTTTAGATATTGATATCTGTTTATATCTAGTTTTGTAACAATTATTTTATTTGTGAAATTTTTTTTTTTTAATATATAGAAGGACACAATTTCTGTCATAGATCTGAAGATTTTTTTAGCTTTTGGCGCATCGTTCTTATTGTTTCTGGCATTGCCCTGACTTATTATCTTGGTGCACGCCATCCAGATCTCAACTTCCTTTACCCAAATGGAATGCTAGCCACTCTGCTCCTTTTCTTATAAGACTAATCATCATAAACTGTTAGCAAATGTGTCAAGGTTCATGTGCAAATACATCAACACATCCTGGTACTCACTGGGCCTATTATCTAGATATTCTGATGCAAAAACCACAAAGCCTGACATTCAGTTAGAGTAGGACCTGAAAACTTCCTCTCCAATGCGTGATGGCAGCAGACACATAAATTTATTGTAGCTCTGCCCCGAGTTTGAGGAATCCCCTGCCCAGCCCCCACTCCACTGCATGTCTCTCAAACTCACTGAAAACTAACATGCTGGATACACCCGTGACAACCGCCGATTTGCCCAGAACAGATGTCCTCTCGCTGATGCAGCTGCGGGTCCATTCCTGCATCTAAAAGCTGGAGTCATGAAATAGGAGATGTTTTTGAAAGAGACAGGTCCCGATGGGATTCCTGAAGAGGTTGACAGTCAGGGTGGTGGAAGGGGTGGTACTGGAAAGGATGGGGGGAGCAGAGCAGGGGACCAGGTGAGAGACAGAGGAATGCACCATGAACTGGGGACATGTGGAGTGTGATGCGTGAGAACTGGCTGTGAAGAGGCCGGCTAAAGGGAGGTGTAAAATTATCAAGGGTAAAACAGTGGGGGGGGGGAGACTAACTGGGCAATAGGTAATAAAATGGGGGCATGCTGAAGACTTGGAAGTCTGGGTGCAGGACTGAAGAGGGGGTTCAGCCATAGGCAAAGGAGACCCAGCAGCTGCTGGCATGTGGACATTGCCTCCAGATATCAGCTGCTCTGACAGTTTGGGTGCCATAAATGCAAGGGAGAGGGAGTGAGACATAATAACCAATGTGGGCAGGAGGGGGACAGAAGATCCTTATTAACATGTTTGAGGACAGGAGAAGCGGAGGGGCGGTGGTGTGCACTGCATGGATGACATTGCAGCTGCCAGAGCTGCACTGAGGAGGGATATGTGATCACAATGCGACGCAAGGGAAAGGAGTTCACTATGGTGTGGGCGCTATACAAGCCGCAAGGGGGGAGGGCAGTGTAAGAGGGACTACATTCTCATAGCTGAGCGGGAAGGGCCAACTGAGCGGCATAAGTGGGATATGACGGAAGGAAAGCAATGGGCTGGGAATGAATGGCGCTGCTGAAAATGGGGGGCAGTCAGTGGCTGGCAGAATGTAAGGGAAGCAGAGGGAGAAGGAAAGAAAAGTAAAATAAAAGATCACAGAACAAAGAGATGAAAAGGAGAGGAGATGAAAAGGAGAGGAGATGAATAAGGACAAGATGAAAGAAAGATAGGCCAGGAAAGAGCCAGAAGCAGCTGCAGGAAAACACTTATGGGATACAATAGCTATCACATGAGACAGATACTTATCATTGTATTTCTTGAAGGAAAAGAGGGAAAACTTCCTGTTCTTGGATGCAGTAGGTTTGTTTGCCATACCCATTGGCAGCCTATTGGATATATTTCAAAACAAGTCAGCGGAAACTTTAACCCCTGAAGGTAAGTGCAATGAAAACATACAAGCCTGGAGTTTGAGTGCATTCATCCGTATGCAGGTCTTCATGTATCAGCATTTCTTATGATAGTGTCCATGCCATATTTATATATATATATATATATATATATATATATATATATATATATATATATATAGCAGGAAGATCAGTTAATATATATACTACACTATTCCCTAGTTCATTTTCTCAACCGGCAGTCCACTTGTAATGAGAGAAAATTAGATTGGACAAGTCCTTAAGGTCCAATATTCACCTCTTTAAATACAATTTTGCGACAGATTGTGGTCTAAACTAGTGAGAAATAATCACTGTAAGTTTAGTCTGCAGGTTACCATGGATACCCTCATTCAACTTGTGCTGTTCTTTGGTATTTTATTATATGGGATGTGCACAAAGATATTGCTTTCTATCTGTGATCTCTAAAAAAATATTCCTTATTCTTTAAAATGAATCTGGCTACATTTCCCATCGTTGGGCTGCATGGAAACCATATGCTGTGTATCTGATTAATTAATCCAATCAGAGGGGAGTGTGACACATTTCACTAGTTTGAACTATTTAGTGCTAAATGGCTCTACTGACAGAGGTTTTAGGTTCTCTTATATTTAGTTTTTTTTCATCTATATTTTCTAATTTTGGTATGAGGCTGTTGGCTATGATTGACCTCAATTCAAGATGAGAATTCAGGGCATCTGTTATGTCAAGGTGCAAAATCATGACTTTGATACAGGTGGGAAATAGCATTAATCTTTGAAAATTACTTTTAGTCAAGTTGAGTGCTTTTTAAATAAATATTTATGTTGCATTTATTTGAAGAATGTGTATGTTTGACTGTATGTGAATTATCTCACTTTATTTTAGTATAAAGGCGAGGATACATATGGATCCCCTGTCCATTGTTTAACCCTTTGTGTGCTAAGGACGAGTGGGACTACATGACCCCCTAAAGTACCTTCTCTTGTTCTCTGTATTTAAGTGGATAGGAAAACCCACAGATCATTTCTCAATGTGAACTGTAGATAGGAAAACCCACAGATCATTTCTCAATGTGATCTGTGGATTTTCTGATAATGCCGGAGGAAAGGAACCTTTCCATCATTATAAGCGTACAACTATGTGCACGCTAACATTGCAGTGTGTGTGCGTGCATGCTCATAGTCTAAAACCTAAAATTAGAAATGTAAGGGATATGACAAGGTTTTTTTTGAGCCTTAATCTCCAGAAAGCTAGGAGTACTCTCGTTTTGAAACAGGAAAGCACATTCTTTCAAATGATATTAACACCTGTTTATCAATTGCCAGCTGATCATTTTTGATCGACAAGAAATAAACAAATATGTGATAAGCCCAAAAGTGCTCAGCACAGGGGTAAAAACCATTAAGAGGATTGATTGCTTGTCACTTTATACATAACAATTGTAACTGCTAATGTTGAAAGGCACCATTATGTGGTGCCAATAAGAAAACAGACAATGGCAATTGGTATTTTTCTGCAGCTACTTTTGGTGTAGCAGAGTTGGAATGAGGATATATAGCATAAGACAGAGGCGGTGGTAGTTATTTTCCCCGAAGACTACATTTCCTATATAAATTTACTCGATTCCAAAATGCTGATACTTAAAATCTGCAAATGTTGTAAAGACAGACTTACCTGAATAAAGACAGCTCACATATTCGACTGGTGTGCTAAAATGTGCGACAGTTGAAAATGCTGACACTGAAGAATCCCATCACTTAACATAGCGACAGAGAGATTGCCAGTTTTAAAGCGTTAATGCCAGGACCTGACGGATAGATAATCTAAAAACTTCTTATGTTTAGGGTTAGGGTTAGGATTAGGTTAGGGTTAGGATTAGGGTTGGAGTTAGGATTAAGGTTAGTTTTAGCATTAATGTTTTCCGCCGGGTCCTGGCATTACCGCTTTAAAACCGTCAATCTCTCTGTCACTATGTTAAGTGACGCGAATCTTAAGTGCCAACATTTTCACCTGTCGCACATTTTAGAATATCAGTTGGATATGTCAGTTGTCTTTTTTCTGGTCAGTCTCTCTTTACGACATGTGCAAATTTTAAGCATCAGCATTTTAGAGTCATTTAAAGTTATGTAGGAAATTTAGATGTCAGGAACCCAACAGAGGCACAAAACATAACTTAGTCACTGTAATAATCATCTGCTATCAACCTTAAGAGTTCTTCACCATTTGTTTAAACTGACCCTCATTCCTCTATCTAGAGAAGGCTTTTGCTTTTGTGCTGCATATGTATTGTGGTTATCTGCCAGCTTAGAGTAGTTGTGTGCTGGGTGTTTTTGTTTCGTATAATACACACTGCTGTAAACAGATCCAGGTTAGTTGAGCCCCATGTTTGTAGTCAGAAGAGATCACCAAAGGAAGAGCAGAGATGGCAACAGCAATGACAGGCGACAGTTGACAACAAGGACAGTTGATGGTTGACAACAAGGGCAGTTGATGGTTGACAGCAAGGGCAGTTGACGGTTGACAGCAAGGACAGTTAATGGTTGACAGCAAGGACAGTTGACAGTTGACAGCAAGGACAGTTGACAGCAAGGACAGTTGAAGGTTGACAGCAAGGACAGTTGACAGCAAGGGCAGTTGATGGTTGGCAGCAAGGACAGTTGACAGTTGACAGCAAGGGCAGTTGACGGTTGACAGCAAGGACAGTTGATGGTTGACAGCAAGGACAGTTGACGGTTGACAGCAAGGACAGTTGACGGTTGACAGCAAGGACAGTTGACAGCAAGGGCAGTTTACGGTTGACAGCAAGGACAGTTAATGGTTGACAGCAAGGACAGTTGACAGCAAGGGCAGTTGACAGAGAGGACAGTTGACAGCAAGGACAGTTGATGGTTGACTGCAAGGACAATTGACAGTTGACAGCAAGGACAGTTGACAGCAAGGACAGTTGATGGTTGACAGCAAAGACAGTTGACAGTTGACAGAAAGGGCAGTTGACAGTTGACAGCAAGGACAGTTGAACTCACTCCAGCAGCTGGACTGATATGGTATTCAGTAGATGTCTTTGGTATGATGTTACTCCTCAGCACTACCAAGTAATTTCCCACTGCCTTTAAAAGTTTTTATATTTGTGGGAAGATGATTATGTTGACGGTAAGGCACAGAGCTGATCTAAAGCACAACTATCACCGGTGTCAATTGTCTGCATGTCACACTAGCATTTGTACACATAGAGATGCATTTCCCATATAAAGTGCATCTTGTTGGTGCAAAAGTGTAGGCTGCAATCTGATTTCACCCATCTGCAATGACATGCAAAAATCAGACTATTCTTGCTGGTGGAAAAGAGTGCAGTGGTCATCCAATAAAGTGGAAATACCTCCCTGCTTAATTTCCACCCCTTGTTCTGTAATTGTGCACCCCATTTTCATTGCCATATTGATGCAAATCCATGCATGAACCCATAAAAATGGACATATACACCAAAAAAATGAATGATATCAAAAGACAGATTTCTAGCTTTATAAATTAGCCTTTGTTTTTCAGATCCAGAATGGTTAGAATTCAATTTTTCATAGCTAGCTCAGTGCTGACTAACTGTAGTTCTGGATAAAAGAAGATTTCATTAGTCACATGAATCAACCCAGATTGGGGTGTTTCTTAGAATCATGTGTACATGCGTCCTTAGAATCACATGTACATGTGTGCTTAGGACCTCCAGCACTGCCATCACAGTGGATGATTTTACTCCACAGTAAAGAATAGACTATGGCACTTACTTACATTTCATTTAGGTGAAACATTTGCATACAATAACAGCAACCAATCAACATTTAGCTTTTATCTGGCTAGTAAAAGTTAGACAGTGAAAGCAAGTATATGTTTGGTTCTTATTAGAGATGAACAAATGCGTGGTAAAATTTAGCATAAATTGTTGGAACAGGAAGTTTCACAGAGGAGCTAAACTCCACTGATTCCGCTTTTTTTTTTTTGCCATTTCACACTTTATTTGTAAATTAACTTCTCACTGAAAAATGGGGAACGAGGCAAATATTTCATTGAAAATTTGTAAAAAAAAAAAAAAATTTTTCTGCAAAATAATCAAATTTATAAGCTGCAATTTTAAAAATAGCTATAGTGAATTTGTTGAATTGACTTCAGTGAAACAGTGAAAAGTTAGTAAGAGTTTGATATAAATTCATAGAGACAAATATGCAAATAAGCCATAATTGGAAAACCATTGACTCAAAATGCTGCCATGTAAATGGTATAGCCTGAAGTATTGGCCCCTGAAAGTGGCATTCTTGAATTAACTTTTGCTATTTGTTTGCAAACAAAAAAGTATTTTGTGCCCAAAAAAATCTATGATATACAACATTTTAGAGGACATAATATAATATTAAACTTAGGTCAGTACCTTCAAGAAACACCTTGGTATGTTGTTAAATCAAAATGTAATACACTGTTAAAACTAGATAGCCTCTATGTTTGTAAATGTTACTGTTCTGGTTCTTAGACGCAGGAAATAATACCTACCACAAAGTCACTGTAGCAAAATAAGATGTCCCTTGTTGGGTTGTACTTTTGCAAAATGATGTTTTGATACAAATATGAATAGAAAGGGGAAAACAGTGCCACAGGCAAGATTCCTGGATTCCACTATTTAGGTCTAGTGCAGTATCTCAGACAGCAAAATGACTCGAAAACTATACCTATGTTGCCAAATTTGTGCAAACAATCATTACTTTATTCATTGGATTGGTGAACAAACTTAGGATAATACATATGAATAACAGATAATGTTCTGTTTTTAAGGGTACCTTTTAAACATCACTTATAAAAAATCATATAAAGGATTCTGTTTTGAGTAAAGCATACAATTGCATGTGTTGATATACAAATTGCTTCAATTCAAATAATCTCGCATAAGCACCCTTTTAGAAATTGTGCTGCAGCATGAGTGCTTTAAAACTTAGTCCATGGTTTTTCTGCATAAGGAAGTTTTCTGCACATGATGTTACCAGTACTGACCTTACTGTTAATATTGCTAAATAAATATATCAATCTCATGTATTCTTCTTTCTTCTAATTGTAAAGGATGCCCCTGTGTAAAATGTAATGAACCTAAAAAATACAGCAGAAAGGTCATTATATCAATTTTTATATTTAATTATTGTAATGATGTCCCCACTATTTTCTAATGCATCATAACCATTCTAACCAACTTTTTCCTTTTCACGCCATTTAGGAATTCTGTTACTGCTCACATTAATTTTCAAAGTTCTTTATATTCATTTTCATGAACTGCTGAATTAAACTACATACTGAACTAAAAATGATTGAAAACAAGTGACTTTTGACTTCTCTTATATCAGTTACTCTTTATACATGGTAAAATGTTACTAGTCAAATCCAAGCAAGTTTATGGTAAACACACATACCTTAATAATTCTCCAACAATGATATCCAGGGGAGGACTGGCAAATTTTAGCCTGGGGGGCAAGACTTGACTCAGCAGCCTATTAGGAACATTTTAAAGAAAAAGGAATGCAGATTACCCAGGCCAGCCCAAGGTAGCCCGCTATGGGCTTGGCACCGGTGGGTTGATGCCCCCCTGACCCCCAGCCCAGCCTGCCCTTGATGCAATCCAACAATTAATCAAACTATTACATTTCATATCTTGTTTTTTATTAGCAAAAACACTGCCTCCAATATCCACTTTACAGTGATTAACAAAATAGTATATGGAATTGGAACCATTTGCAAAGAAAACACCAGGTTCAGTCATGGAAAATGAGGACTTCTTCATTTCCGTGCTCCTTGGCGTGATGATATGAAAATAAAACAAAGCAGAGGAGGTAATTTATGAAGTGCAAAATGGGCAAGACCCAGTACAGTCTCAGCTTGGAGCCGGCTATTCTCATTGATTTGTGCTAGTGCTCCAAGATTTCTGCTGAAGCTTGTAAATTTATGGAGCTGGATAACGACATTTAGGTAGAAACATAAGTTTACACAGGTGTGTGGAGGGGGACTTTATCTGCTTAGTATGGAGAAGATGCATTGATGCTAGGAATTAGATTTAATTATGCTAAGTAAAATCATGAAACAAGATAAAGAGGTGGGGCGGGAGCATTTTCAGTTCCTTGTTGTGCAGAGGGTTGCACAGCAATTGTCACTCTGAAAAATGACTTGCACAAGCTTAAAGCTGGTGGTCTACAAGTCTAGTCCTATAATTCGTCATGTTGCACTTTGGAGGAGAAGTGCATTTCTAGACGTGCCCTGAGCATTGTAATAAAATACTTCTTACACAAAAAAAATGAAACATGAAGTAAAATCAGCCTTTATGGCCCATAGTTTCCCCCTCATTTTCATCTTCCATCTTTCTGTGAGGTCCATAGCTCCTACCTGGCCATTTTTAAATTACATTGCTGCTAACACTTTATCATGCGTCCAACATTTAAAATCCCTAAAGCGGGATAAAATAAGCACTGCTCCCATTGTGCCAAACTCTGCCCACAAATGGTCAAATTTGGATAAAACTCCACCCATTGTTCTGTTAAATCACGGCCAGTTGTATGTATTATGTATTATGTGTTGGGAATGCTAACTGCCACAGCCATCTAAAGAGTTCTCTCAACATTCAATAAGGGCAATTTACAAAAATGTACCTCCTGCAATGCAAGTGGTATTCAAATTAGGGGATCTGACTTAGTTACAGAAACAGTCTCTTCCAGGCTTCCTCAAAAGAGTTTAACTTAGCAGCCAGAGGACCGCATCCTGCAAGTAAAGATAATCTAATCAACTGTGCAGAAGCTTAAACTTGAGAGGTTGATCTCCCAACATTTAGGGAGTAGAAGAATTGGGCCTCCCACATCATCCTTCTACTTTAGCAATCGCTAGGCCCTTGCTGTAAACGCCAATCTTGGTCTCTTCCAGTACACTCCTGCAGAGAAAATACAGTATGCTCTTCTGATTCATCCATTTTAGCGTGATCTAGAAAAGCTGATGCACCGGTATTTCTAATGTTGCCTGAAAGAAAGTCAGCCCCTGCCTAACATTACACACGCATTGTTGGCTGAAAACAGGGCTGAATTAAGGCAACAAAGGCCCCGGCCTAAGGGCTCAGTGAGTCCCCCCGTCCCCCCCGAAATATATACAGCACTTAACTGGCCCACTTCTCTCGCTGCAGCCTGCTCTTCTTTCTTCCTGCCCTGATGCCCTGCTGTTCGTGCAGGTGCGGTGGGCAGCGCGCTGCTTAGTGAGGAGATCTCGCATGACTATGAGTCATAGTCTCACAAGACCTTCTCTCTAGCAGTGCGATGTGCACTGTGGCACCACTGACAGCAGGGAAGCTAACAGTATCAGATTTGTTGTTAGCTGCGTCTGCCTATAATGAATGGGAGGACACCATCGACCCGATTGCCGGCAATATTACATAAAAATATTTGTTAGGACCCCCCAGCTGCCTGGGGCCCCTGGGCTATAGCCCTCAAAGACCATTAGGTTAATCCAGCTCTGGCTGAAACAACTGTCACTGCCTAACTGTGAAGGCCTTGGACAGCTGATGGTAACAAGAAACAAAGTACTGTGGATTCCACATGGAACATCTACTATAAATCCTATAGGCACCCTGGCAAGGATTAGCTGCACACTTTTTGCCCTTTTTGAATTGTATTAATCCTCTACTTTATGTATGTCTACAGCAGTGATATTTATTGTATATTCAATTATACATTTTTCCTTACACAATTTATGTTTTTGTAAAATATTTGTTAGGCAAAAAACTGGTCACAAGCACAAAAAGCCACACATGAAAAAAAGACTTCTCACTTATGATTAATATAAATGAGCCAAAACCTAGCAGTAGTTTAGAAGAGAAATGAAAAAAGTTTAAATGAATAAAGGCGATGATCCTAACATCGTACAAGATTGGACTTTGTGCTACTCTCCGTCCACACTTTTTGCGGAGCATTTGCCAAACCACAAGGCTAGTCACAGATTGCTCTTGCAGAGGTGTTTCATAAGACTATGAAACGGGTTTGTATGTTTTCCCTTAAAATTCTGCTCAATATATATATATAAATTGTCATTGGAAGGTGAAAAGGGGGCCCCATTAAAAATATAAGCTAAGGTTTGGTTTTTTTGTTGGTAAAAAGAAACCTGGGAAAGCCACTTTAAATGTGCCCTCTCTAGACATATCATATTGGAAAATGAAATTTTTTAATGTGGTTGTAAAACGGCGCACACTAGCACATATTTAATTGTCTATGCCTCCAATTCATCTAGATTTCCCATTTTGAACTTGCGAATCTTGCACCCACATAGATGCTGCCTGTTTCTGAGTTGTATTAGAAAAATGGATGTGACCTCAATATTTTCAACAAATGGCAACAAATAAAAAAAAATATTTAAAACATTTAGCACATACCACATAGAAACATACCGTTAATATGGTAATTACTCGCTGAATTTCAGCTCGCAGCTCCCTGAGATGCGAGCTGAAATTCAGCGAGTAAATTATCGTATGAACGTTTTTTACGCGCAATTTTACCGTATTAACGGTAATAGTTTTAGAGCGCGAGTTTTTCGGCGGTCCGGACGAACAATTGAATACCCCCCATAGAATTTAACTGCAAAAACAACCAAGAGATAAATCTGCTCTGTCCTTTTTTGTGTTGTTATTTATTTTCTTTAGGTATGTGTATTTGTAGCAGCTTTTGGTATACATGCAAAAAATGTGTTCTAGAGGTTCTAAAACTTAGTGAAAATCTAAACATCTGCAAGTGTTTTACCATGCCTAGCTGTTTAAATTCTCCATACCTATATAATATAGTTTTTTTTTTCCACTGCATAAAAATGTAAGCTCAGACAGAACACAATACAAACCACATAGGAAGTAGAATAATCAATTAACTGGTTTGCTTTATGATATTGATCTGACCATTGAAGAAAACCCTTGGTATAAACTCAATAAATCACTTGAACAACATTCATAATCTGCAGGATGTTTAAGTGTACAGTACCCATGCTGACACACAAATTCTAGGCACGTTTTAAAGAAGACACGCAGAGGTCAATTATAATGTTTGCCAATACTTCAACCGCTGTAATATATTCCATTTGTTTAAAATTATTGACCTAATGATTCAATACTTTAGCAGTTGAAATATATTCCAGTTATTGACCCTAACGAGATCTTCTATGGGTGAATGCATATAATTCATGAAAAACCTATGCTCTGAATGTATTACCATGTTTATATAATCTTTTGATCTTTCTTTTCTTGTGGCACTATAAGTCTTTCCTACTGTGTACCTTGTATTAATGAAAACCTAGTTGTCAGTTCAGTGATTCAAAATGTTTGCATGCTGAAGTCTCTATTAACTAGTACCCATAAAACATAGTTTCTAAATTAATGTATATTATATCCTATTGTTTGCTAATTAATTTTATATTTTTATTTGTGCTTTAATAAAAGTGTCCATAATTAATCAACACAGACTTTTTCAGCAGTTCATTAAAAGCACTTTTACTCTCTTAACTGGGTAAATGCATCCCATCTAGCAACAGCTACATCACAGATGATAGGAGACAAGGACTTGACATACAAGCCTAGTTATGCTTTACTGTACCATTGCAGGGGAAAACACAGGGTTTTCATAGGTGGAATTCCAGCTTTACCTTTTACCAAAAACATAATTTGCCATGTAAACCGATTCTTAACAAATATAACATACAGTATATATTGCCAATATTATTGATTCATCCTGCTTGTGAATTGTATATATAAAGAGAGGGTTTTTCAGAAAAATGTTATTGGCTTGGGAGAGTTTGATCAGGCGTGGTATGAAATTCCCTAAATTGATAACGACACAGGAGAAGTCTTGCAGGCGGGAATAAGAAGTGATATGTTTCCATAGGCGAGACGCAGATCAGAGGTAGATCTAAGAGGGCGAGTGAGAGAGAATTTGAAGATGAAATTTGAGATGTTTGAGGGGGTGGTTTTGTTGAGGGCTGAGGTTAGCATACAGGTAGAATTCTCAGCACTTGTAGTTCCCTCCTGGGCTTGCCTATGCCTACGCCTCAGTCTTATAAATATAGTATAGCGTGAATATAGGGAGAATTCTGAGCGCTTGTAGTCCCCTCCCATATAGTTTTCCCTTTATTCACTGGTGACGAGACCACTATTGCTACCTTATATCACTAAGAACTCATTTAACACTCTGACTGCCCAAACATAGATGCCCTGCAAGATGTTTGGCAGTGCTAATTGCCTAACATTACAATACTGTTTATAATTTAAACATTGTAAGACTACTACATCACTCTATTCATTCTAAACTTATGATAAGACACCAACTGTGCTTCACCTTTTCTCTGCAGCCCCTGGTACATTCCTAGAGGTATTTGAAGAAGCTGCGATGAAGATCACTTATCACCCACATAATACCATTCTTCTCTGTAAGCATTCACAAACTTGCTCTTAACTATGCGCTAATATATTTTTTCCTAAAACATAAGAAAACAAGGTCTAGAGGAAAAAGTGTGTACACGGGTAAATAACTGGTTAAAGGGCAGTTATGAATGGAACATATTCAGACTAGGCTAACGTTATTAGTGGTGTACTATTTGGATTAGTATTGGTCGTGTCCTTTACATAAAATGTTTTGTGACCTAGATATTAAGGTGTCTAATTTTGCTGATAACACTAAACTATGTAAAATTATGAACAGAGCAGGATAGTAACTTGCTACTAAAAGATTTAGAAAAAATAGCAAAGCACGCCATTAGAGGACAGGTCAAATGTTATGTAGATACATGTAGGATTATGTACCTGGGTTGTGATAATACATTATACTTACAAGTGAAAGGGATTGCTGAGTTAGAAAAGTATATACATGCTAGTTGATAGAAAGGTGAGTAGCAGTACACAGAACCTGGTAATGATTGGAAAGTAAAATAAACTCCTGCAATGCATAAAAATGTGGAAAAATGCATGTGATGCAAGCATGCTATTACTATTGTATGAGTCACTAGTCACTTGAATATTGACTACAGTTGGACACAGGAAAATTCAGAAGATTCAGAGGTGGGAAACCTTGTCAATATAGGTCATGGAAGGCAGGGCCCTCTTAAGAACATCTTGGGCCCCCGGGCACAGCAGTGCACCGGGGCCCCTATATATACAAAAAAAAAAAAAGATTATATATATGGGCCCTGCAGCCCAGGGGAGCCCGTCGGAAGCAGCAAAAAAAAAAACCCTGAAAAAAAGAAGAAAATACTTACCTTGCGGTCAGCTGGCGATCTGGCTCCCTCCATGGTCTCCTCCTCCGTCGCGCTCCGCAATGGATGTCGGGCGGGCGTGATGATGTCACGCTCGACATGCACTGCGAGTGCCGTACGGAGGAGGAGACCATGGAGGGAGCCGGATCGCCAGCTGACCGCAAGGTAAGTATTTTCTTCTTTTTTTTTCAGGTTTTTTTTTTTTTTGCTGCCTCCGACGGGCTCCCCTGGGCTGCAGGGCTGCAGGGCCCCCGGGCACCTGCCCATTGTGCCCAATGGGAAAAACAGCCCTGATGGAAGGTTTAAGTTATAAAGAACTTAGAAAATCTAGGTTTTCTTTCTTTGGAAAAAGGTGCCTTAATGGTGAGTTAATATGTAAAAATATATCCAAGGTCAATAAAAAGGTGGTATCTGATGTATAATGTTTTATACCAAGGAACATTCTCTGTCCGTATAGGAAAGGTTATTTTCTGAAAGGGTGGTTAAGCTGTAGAATCCATTACTAGGTGGTGATAGCAGAATTTAAAAATTGGTTGCATGGCTTTCTTAGAAGTAATGGTATATGTAGTTATAATTAGTAGAGAACATTACGGGGCTAATTGATTTAGGGGATTTATTATCAGTAAATTCTATAGTGCCTACACAGAGTGCAGAGAATATTTAATCATTCACATCAGTTAATGCACCAGTAGAGCTTACAATCTATATTCTCTACCACATTGACACACATACAATAGTGTTAATTTCATGAAAATTCAATTAACTTACTATTATGTCATTGGAGTGTGGGAGAACACCTGGAGGCAACCCAAGCAAACGCCTCACAGGGCCAAGGCCTGGATTAAATCCAATGTCCACGCACTTTTGGGGACACAAAATCATTTTTTTCCTCCTTTTTTCCTTGGTTTATTTCTATCTTTTTTTTCTGGATCTATACAACTAAATGTTTGAATGAGTGAAATTGATGGATCTGTATTTTTGTCAACCTTGCTAACGATAGCACTGTGCCACCTTCCTCATGTTTATATTAGTGCAGGGTAAGAAATCATTCTACATTTTTCCTGTTTTTTTCCTGCTTAGATTACTATTATTTTCATTTTATAAAGCCTACAAGAATGTCATAATGTCTGCATGTTGAGATTAATTTTATACTTTATAGAGAAAATATGTAGTTTTTATGTAAATGTAGCATGCCATCTTCACCAGTATTTCTATATCCTTGTATGCTTGGAAGGTTTAAAGTATGCATCAGTTTTAGGTATTGTTTGTTGAATGGTAGTTTTCCATACAAAATGTGTTACCATCATTTAAATCAGTAGTAGATTATAGATTGTTTATGGTCACCAATGGTAAATTGTACTTTGGAGTCCTTTGTAAACTATATAATTTTTTTGTTTTACTTTGCTGTTTTCTAAAACAGCTACAGTTTAATTTTGCTTCTATTATGATGTACATAGTATCCCAATAGCGCAATTTGCAAATTCAACAGCTAATATTTACACATCTACATAAGTTTTCCCAGTCTGATCTCCTTAGTACAAATCCCCAAAGCAATTCTAAATGATCAGTGTAGGGATTTAATATTTACATATTAATTACCTACTGGTTATGAAAAGCTTGTGCTCTCTTTTCTTCTTAAAATATATCATACAAATATTGAATTGAAATATAAAGCAATTATTTTTCTATTAAATACAATAATCTTGTGTCAATCCTGATACAAGCAACTATAGCTATATAAGTGTTAATGACAAGGTTTCCATTATTTTGACATGGTTTCCTTTATATTGGTACAAATAAATGCTCTTTAGGGTAGCATGTTGGCTTAGTGATTAGCACTTCTGTTTCACAGTACTGGGGCCATGAGTTTAATTCTCACTCATTGCCTTATATGTGTGGAGTTTGTATGTTCTCTGTGTGTTTTCTCTTGGTGCTCCAGTTTCCTCCCACAATCCAAAACATACTGGTAGGTTAATTGGCTTCTCTTTAATTCACTATATATATATATATATATATATATATATATATATATATATATATATTTATATATCTATTATATAAATGCCTAGTGGCGTGTGTGGAAAAAAAACAACCAAGCTGCAGCGCCACCTGCTGGGCAGAGTTATACACTGACCTATATATTTCTTGAAGGAGAAGTGACAGTTGGGAGTGGTTGGTGGTTGCCGGGGGTGACAGTGAGGAGTTTTTAACACCTTAAGTAGCTTGATGAAGGATGTGGCGATGAAGATGAAGGATGAGGTGATGGAGAAAAATGATGAGGTGGTGACATGTGAACAAAACCACGTTAAAAAAGGGTGCTTGCGTCGGGAAGTAACACTCTTCCCCTGAGGAGGCCTGGGCTAGGCCCAAATGCATGACAAGAACCTTTTTAACACCTTAAGTAGCTTGATTTGACTAGAATGCATGAGTACCATGTACGGTTAACTTGTGTATATATATATATATATATATATATATATATATATAAATATATGCATATATATGTAAAGGGTTAACTAAAACTAAGTATTTAACATCTAATGTCAGAGAGCCAGAGCTAGTATCAAGAAACGGTCAGTTATAAGACCTGGAAAAACATTTAAGCACAATACTAACAGAGGGTCTGACAAAGCAGGGGTTAACCTACAATACAGGAACAGTATAAAGATAGAGAGATAAACAACTAGTGAGGAAATATGACATTACACGTTCTGGGCTTATAGCATTTGCCTTTCACTTTGTAAGATATGATTCAGTACTCAAATGTGCCCAATGAGCTACAACTGGTTTTATCGGACAGTAGGTGACATGTAACAGAAAAGATAGGTAAAGAAAGCCTACAAAATTGCAGTATATGGAGCCAGACTGAATAGTAGACAAGCTGAGCAGCACAGTGTACAATATAGAGGTGCTAAGATTGTATCCTTCAGGCAGGGACAGAATTAGCATAACCCCATACCTTGCAATTGTCTCAATTCACGGACTCCAAAGATCATGGAGGGTTTTAGTGAAGTGGTTGTGGCTTTCTCAGAAAGTAAATCTATTTGGGACGATTTGGATCTGTTTGGGGATAATTATGGGTGTTGTTTGCATGAATTGGAAGCTGAAATTATTTTTCCTATATTTTCCTGGCTAAATATTGGGAGATAAGTTATGCATACTATTTCCTTTAGATTACCTCCTAAATATATCACAACTCTTTGTTTCATTCTTCTAAAACATGGCAGTTAAGTTTTAAATTTAGTCAGGACAGTATGGTGACATCCATATTATATTAATTTCATGTTTTGCATTTGTACATTTTAATTATATTGTTTTTTCTCCCATATGGAGCTGAATGGTGCAAAAGTGTATTTTTGTATGTAAAGAACAAAGCATGTTAACCACCATTTCAGACATTGTTTAAAAACATATTGTTTTGCAGGGCTAATGAGGCTCTATAGACACCTGAAAAACCAGACTCTTCCTCTCAAAATCTTGATTTCACATATGGGCACATTATTGGGTGCATAACTGAGGCTCGCACACATTCATCAGGGAATGGCCAATCCTCGCAGCTTCTTCAATGAGAAGGGAAAAAGTACTGCTCCATGCAGTTGCCATAATTATATAAGCCATGTGCTTATCCGTGAACTTTAGTACAATCATGCAAAAATAGGCTTATTTTTTCTTCCTTGTAAATTATGTTTATTGATTTTTTGTAGAATCAACCACTTTAATATATAATACTACTTCTAATATTATGTCTTGCCAGTATTCTACATTGCAAGCTTTGCATTGGGCTTGTCTGTTCTTCCTCACTCCCTTTACTTGTCTAGTCTGTTATTTGTTATCAGCCAATGTTTGTTACTGAGCTAAAGAGTAGCCTGTTTACCTTGTTATTCGAGAATCCTTCAGCGTTATATTTGTAGCGCCCCTTTGGCTAAACACTAGTGTGGGATAGAGGTTAAGTAGGAGAACCACTTCGGGGATGATATTAGTGGCAGAATGAAGGGATTTAAATAGAGCCTAGCCAATCCCAGAGGGACTTTTCTGAATCTGGGATTGATATCAAGTGCACAGAAAGAAATCTGAGATACTCCTATAATTGAGATCTTTTGTAGGTAGACAGAGGCCTACATGTGACCAACTTAGCAACTTATCTTTCATTGGGACCCGAAAAGCTAATGAGAAAGTAAGTTGTGAGACCATGAGGGAAATTTTTCTGACCAGAGGTATACGCTGGGATGAGAGCTCAAGATCAAGCTGCAGTTGGGGAACGTGCTGGGCAAAGTTTGGAGGGAATTTAGCAAGAGCTGCAAAGAGCTACAGATACATTGAGTGCATTTGTGGGAATGTTGGGACCAATAATTCTTCAAGCCCAAAACTGCTAAATCCATCTCAGCAGTGAGTTGTGATATTAGAGACCTTAAGTCTTCTAAAAAGAGCTGGGGACACAGGACATGTGAATGATAATTATGTACAGAGGGAGTAAGATAAAAGGATCCTATAGGGCCTGGTTAATTAAGGAAAATAAATGTTGATACATGTATACTGTAGTTTGTGTAAAATTGCTCTGCGCATGCTCAGAAATTAACTTTATGCTAGTGAACACAGATGAATCCAATTCATCTTTGAACACAAAGGACACATCCGACAACCAACAACTTCAAGGGCAGAAAGGGGGAGGAAAGGGGCATTTGCACAAATGTACAGTAAGGGCGTGCCAAGGTTGAGCGAACATACATCCGTCCGATTCAAGCTTGGGGCATCTCTCAGGTACGTGATCTCTCAGGTACATATCACTTGCACCAGCTACAGGGCAGGTGTAAGTGCCAACTGATATTGATGATGGTTGAGTATGCATGCTAGAACATGTGTTTGCAATCAAGAGCAACCATAAAAATGCATTTTATGTATAATAGGAGTTAATGACATCCTCATAAATGTCTTTCATGTAAAAAAAATCTCATGCTTTTTCATTAATGATTATATTATTAACAGGTGTTAATGTATTTATTTGTTTTTTTCTGTGCGCTGTAATTGGACATTATATATACATATGCATTGTGTGTATCCGGCAGTGTGTTGTGTCTGCATATGGCAAGTAACATTTTTTGAGATCCTCTTTTTGTTGAATATAGGCATACTTGCCTGCATTTTCCATTTAAAAAAATGCAGATTGTGTTCACTTTGCATTCCTTAATGAATCAGGCCCGTATGTCAACCCTTAGGTAACAGCATTGGTGTACTGTTCTATTCTATTGCAACTTACAAGGCTGTGCAGGAGCTGTTCAATAAAGAGTGGCGACGATGACTAATTTTTATGTAAAGATACTATTATGTTCCTTTATCCACATGTTTTCAAACTTGCATTACATTTTTACTCCGTATTATAGAACCTAGGAATAAGGAGGATCTGAGGGAAAGGCATCCTGAGGGAATATAAGTACACCAAAAAATTGGCACAAACACTCTGTTCCAGTTGTACACTTAAACCAGCACCACCTGTGGCAAAAAGGGTTTCAGGAGGCCTTTGCTGAGACCATGCCATTGCCTGGGCATTTGACTTGTCTCTTACCCCATCCCTCCTGTTCATCACTTTATATCTGTTTTATCTAGAGATGAGCAGTTCAGATTCAAAGAAATCCAGCAGAACTAAATTTTGGGTACCAACTCTGTTTCTTGCTTCAAATTCGGATCTTACAATGAGGCTGTGACAGGATGGACCACCTATGCCACCTTGTCTGTTGTTTCTGGGAACAGGCTGGGCTTACTTTGCCACCGTTCCCTTTCGTTATCCAAAAAGTGCCTTCTTGCCGCAGTAGGAAGGGCTTAAGCTCCTGCCACCACTGGACTCCTATACCGGCATCCAGAACCGGGTTTCTTCTGGGTCACTGACGCTGCTAGTGTACCTTGTTGCTGATGTACCTGGGCCAGTAACTCCGGACCTCTTACTATGGATCCAGGTTGCTGTGAATGGATCCCCCTGGCCTATCACATGGACCAGGTCTGCATGGGTAGCAGGCAGAGCAGTGGTACCAGAAAAGCTTGGGTCCAAACCTCAGACACAGCCGGAGAACGGATTAGATTTGGGTCTAATCTGTAGATCACAGGAATACAGCGATATTGAAGATGTTTCCAAGCAGGTCTTTGAAGCAAGATGGTTTATTTTCTCTCTCCCTAGTTGAAGGTACCAGGGGGATCAGGTCAGATGAAGTCAGAAGAATGGTACATTCCAGTGTAGAAGTCAGAGCATTTATACCTTTCAGACACATGCTATTTTTAGCATCAGGATATACTCTATTTGCACAAACATAAATTTACATACATTGCAAAGCCACTAATATTTATACTTAGCTTTGAAATTCTTAAAAATCTTGCAGTGATATCCTGCATCTTTGAGATGCAGGAAATGTAGCAGCACATTTTTAAATTCTACCTTCCTGTCTCCAAGTTAAACCTCACACATCAAAAGATCTAATTAACACGTGGCCTTTCATCAGAATGTTCGGAATTCATATTCATATTCACACAGAACAACAAAAGGACCCACAACAAGCCAGTTTCCCAAACCACAATACACCAAAGGCTTGGTAAACACAGGCTCCTTGTATCAGATATATGCATCAGAAATATGCATATCCTATAGCAAGGTTAGACAAGAGACGAATTTCTTCCCTGGTCTCAGAAATAACGATTACCTGTCCCACAATATAAACAATATCAACAAATAAGTGCAGATGCAATTACATAAATAAGTGCCCTGCGCTATTTGCTTTAAATACATTTTTACCAAAAGTTATTTAATAGTGATCCAGTCACAGAGGCAATATATGATTTCTGGAAAAATGTCGGAGTTTTGGATCGAGATATTCTATATATACCATCCACAGCGGCAAGAAAAGGCTCAGAATATGGCCACTTTTTGCTACTAGCGGACAAAAAACATTCTTTCCTGCTTTTAAAATCCAGGTGTTTCAATCTAAAGGCAATTGAGAGAGGAGCAGATCACTGGTATCTAAACTATTTAGTGGACAAAAGACAGGTTGCTGTTTGACTCTGAGCATTACCATTGTCCCCCCAAAAATATATTTATTACTTTTAAAATCCAGTTGTTTCAATCTGAAGGTAATTGTGTGAATGTTAGGTCTCAAGACCACCAAGATGAGCTTTTAGAACAGTTAGAGTAGAAGTCTTCACCTTTAGCAGCTGCCTTTCCCCTGGAGATTTATATGCTCACAGGTACTCAGATGCCCCCAGGTCTTAAGCTCAGAGTAGTAAAAGCTCATTAATGATGGCCGAAGCGCAGATGGAACCGGAAGCGCTAGCCCAGATTGGAGCGGGTGGTCAGTGGCAGGCCAAAGTCAGAGGTCCACAGCGAAACAGCGAAGTAAGTAAATCATTGATTACTTTTGTGAGAGCAGTTTCAGTGGAATGTTGGGGGCACAAGCCTGATTGCAGAGAGTCGAGAATGGAATAAGAGGAGAGAAAGTAAGACAGGTGTTTGTACACTAATTGCTCAAAGTAGTTTGGAGGCAAAGGGGAGGAGAGAAATAGGGCGGTAGTTTGAGAGAGTGAGAGAGGCTGGATCGAGAGATGGTTTCTTAACAATAGTTGAGATGTGTGCATGTTTAAAGGAGGATGGAAATGTGTCAGTGGAGAGAGGTTGAAGAGATAAGTTAGAGGTGGGCATGCAGTGGAGGAAAGAGAGCAGAGAAGTTGGAAGGGAATAGAGTGGAGTGGACAGGTTGTAGGGTGAGATGATAAAATGAGTGCAGAGACTTTGTTTTCAGTTACTGGAGAGAATGAATTAAGGAAGGAATTGGGAGTGTAGGTAAAGGTGGTTAAAGTGAGTGGACTGAGTGGAATTTGGCATGCAGAAATATCTTCTTGAATGGTGTCAATTTTGGCTTTAAAATAGGTGGCAAAATCATGGGCAGTGAGGGAGGAAGGAGGAGGAGGTGCAGGTGGGCAGAGAAGTGAGTTAAAGGTGGCAAAGAGGCGACGTTGGTTAGAAGACTTGGTGGATATTAGAGATTTGAAGAATGTTTGTTTGGCAATCAAAATGGCAGTGCTGTAAGATGAAAGGATGAATTTATAGGGGAGGAAATCGGTGTAGGAACGAGATTTCCTCCAGTGGCGCTCTGCAGTGCGGGAGCACTTTTGCAGGTTGCGTGTCCTTTTTTTTGTTGTATGACCTATGGTTTGGATCGTTGGAGACTATATGTAGCTGGAGCTGCATTGTCTAGTGCTAAAGTAAGTGTTTTGTTATAGAAAGAGTCAGCCTGATTAGTATAGGACAATGCAGTCACTGGAGAAAATAATTGTTTTAGTGAAAATGAGAAGTTGATTGGGTTAAGAGTACTTAGGTTCTAGTATCAATCTGTTGGAAAAACTCAGGAATGTCATAACACAATGGCTCACCCTTCTAAGACACTCCTCAGGATTCCTCATTGCCGGTAATGGAGAAAACATAGTGTGTGCATTATGACTGCGTGAATATTAACACATACCATGCTCTGCACACACAAAAACTTGGTGGTTCAGAATGTTTTAAAAAATGACAGTTCAGTACAGGAGAAGCTGTCTGTGAGCTATAAAATTTCTGGGCATACTCGGCATTCAACATCCGCATGTAGAACATTGCAGCAACTAAAAAAAATAAATTTGCCATGCTGCCAACTGAAGCATCTGGAGGAATTGCAACAATCCATCAAGACCTACACATCAAACCATAAGATAAGGAGTGGCACATGCTATCATACGCCAGCACACTGGAGAATCCTTTCAGTTTTATGTAAGCTATTCAAACCATTTGAAATTGTAGTAAATAAAGTGAGTTCAGATACTGCCAGCCTGAGTCAAGTCATACCACTAATTAAAACAACTGGAAAAGCAGCTAGAGAAGCTGAAGGAGGAGATGAAAGTATGTTGGCCTTGTAGATCAAGTTATTTATTTGCTTCTCCAGGACCCAAGGGTTTGCAGCTTCTTGAAATTGTATCACTACATTTTGTCAACAATCCTTGATCCTAGGTTTAAATCATATGTAATGTCTTCTTTTCAACTAGTACAAATCTTCACAGATGCAAACAGCTCCTTGTGAGCACATGTCAGCCTCTTAAAAACGTAAATTTTCTAATAACCACACTGATTATGAGTCAACACAGTGCATAAATGTGAACGATTATTATGACATTTGGTCAGGCTTGAAAGAAATTCCCAAATATATTGGCATCTCTATCACATCTCAATCTGATACACCTTGTATTAATAGTATGGCGAAGTATTACTTTAGTGATAATGTACAAATTAGTATCTCAGACAGTCCTTTCGACTTCTTTGAGGGAAAAAAGTAAATTTGGAGCCCCTTGTACAAACTAGCTATGAATTACTGAAGCAGTCCACCCTCCAGTGTGTACTCGGAAAACATGTTTAGAGCAGCTGGGAACATTGTGAGCAATGTTGTAGGAGCTCACAAAACTGTTGAAAAACTAAACTGCTGCTCACCAAAATGAACTACAAACTATATGAGGTTGCCACCAATTAAAGAAAAAATCTGTAATGCTGGATTCCAGTGGGGATGAACTAATATTATGGGATATTGACATCAGTGATGAGGATGATGATGATGGTGATGACATTGCCAACATTGAAAAAAATTATCACTGTTAGGGACAATTTATTAAAGGGCATTCAGGCTATCTATTCTGCAATTCAACAAGAAAGAGCCAAAATGTTCTCTTTTGTGGGGACCCAAAGAAATAAAGCACTTTAGCCACAAAAGTGTCACTCCTTATCGTGAAATGTTTGGTTTGTTAAACTTTTTAAAATAAGGGTAGGTGAATGGGCCCAATGACAATTCCACCTTGCAATATTTTACATTTTGGCATTTCCCCACCTTGGTCTATTATCTTGTCTAAAATGTCTATTGATCCCGTTGCTATCCGTCTACTGATCTTTTATTACTTACTCTTTACATTATGTCACACATGCTGTCTAATGTTGAGAATTACAAATAAGTCATTTTTTTTCTCTGACCATTTCACTTAAGGGTGCAGACCACCTTCATCTATCTACATGTCTAAAATGTCTATTGATGCTACTATCCATATACTGAGCTCTTATGATTGCCTCTCTACACTGTATTATACATGCTGTCTAGAATTGCAAATAAGTTGGTGGTTTTTCTCCAACCATATCACTTCTGTGTGCAGGCCACCTAAGTCTTTCATCTAAGTCTAAAATGTATATTGATGCAGCTGCTATTCATCAAATGAGCTTTTATTGCTGCCTCTTTTTAATGTGTTGGACATTCTGTTAACATTGAAAATATTGTGTCTGTGGTCTTTCTCCTCCGTCATTTCCCATCTGAGTGCAGTCTACCTTCGGCTATCTACTTGTCTAAAATGTATATTAATGCTCTATTTGTTATTGAGCTTTTATTAATGACTCTTTACATGGGTCACATATTTGTAATTCTCAATGTTAGACAGCATAAGTTGGTGATTTTGCTCCCACCATTTTACTTCTGTGACTATCTACTTGTCTAAAATGTTTTTTGATGCTGTTGCTTTCCATCTACAGCTGCTAGCTGACTAATGAGCTTTTGTTTCTGACTTAATACAATGTGTCACACATGCTGTATAACATTGAAAATTATTGTGTCCATGGTTTTTCTCCCAACATTTTACTTTGTGTGAGATCCACCTTGGTCTATCGTCTTTTCTAAAATTGTTATCCTATTATTAATAGAGGTGTTCACTCATCCCCGTGTTTTGGTTTTGGATCTAGATTAACTTTGTGCTTTGGTTTTGGTTTGGCAAAACCGCCCTCGCGTGTTTTGGTTTTAGTTTTGGAACTCTATTTTTTTTTAAAATCACTATTTTTTATGCTAAAATCACATAATTTGGCTCAGTTACATTATTATTAACCTCAATAACATTAATTTACAGTCATTTACAGTGAATTCTTGTCAAGTGACAAGAACACTGCTACCCCTCCTGTTTCTGTATGAGCAATGTCACTGAGCAATGGCACTGTAGACTGGAGAGTGACAATAGCACTGCTACCCCTGTGTCACGGGCACTAGGAGTCTTTACCCAGGGATCACCAGGTGGTAAGCTTACCAGAGCAATGTAGATGGTAATAGTGTACTCTGGTAGCAGGGTGATCACGGAACAGGCAATAGTAGATGATGAGATGCTCAGGAAAGTCTATGACTAGCAGCACAGGTAATATGGAGGTAATAATACACGAGGAACTGTATGGACAAGGGCAAGTGGAGGTAGTCAGTGGTCTGCGTTAGCAAGTTGTACCACTGCTATAGTGAGGAGGAATGTCCAACAGAAACGAGGAGGTGATGAGAGTCAGCGGTCTGCGGATAGCAAGTGGTACCGCTGTCTGAGTGAAGGAATGGAATCCAAGTGGAGGTATCCGGGAAGTCAGTGGTCTGCGGTAGCAAGTTGTACCACTGCTATGTGAGAGGAATGGAACAGGTGATACCGGAACAGGAATCAGTGGTCTGCCTTCAGCAAGTTGTACCACTGAAAATATATGTGAGGAGGTGTATGGGGAGAGACTGCAACACAGGATGTACACGGGCACATTAAACACGATCCACAGTAATATGCACAATATATATAAATGACTGAACAGGTCTGCAAATGTAGGAAGTCTCTGAAGTAATCCAGCACAAGGTAACACAGTCAATGATGGCAAAAGACTCAGCGGATTGCAGACTCCAGAGGAGAACCAACACAGTCCAGCAAGATATGCAATACACCAGCACAGTCAATGAGAAGTATGCATACCGTGGTTCAGAAGGCAGTCAGATAGGAGTGCAGTGATACCTGGGCGGCAGGAGGCCGACAGGATGAGAAGTCCCTGGATGTAAGAGGCAGGAGTCTAGTAGGTGCAGCGCACAGGTAAGTAGACCAACAGGGACACGAATCCACAGGAATCAGTAAAACATGGAACTGGACTCATGGAGGACCCAGGAGAATGGAGATGATCTAGCAGAGGAGTAGCTGATGAGATACGAATCCAATGCTGACAGGAGGGTAGCGACCAGGGGAAACAGGAAGGCGTGGAGAGCGGATCAGCAGTAGATGGACGATAGGACTGGCAGCGGCAGCAGGGCTCTGCGGACCCACGGGAGAGATGAGATGAGGCTGACGTGCACAGGAGCAGCGGATAGGAATCAGCTAGCAGTCACGATGATGAACACAGGCGAGTTGCCAGCTGGAGGCTGTAGTGCACGGAGGCAGCGGATAGGAATCAGCTCACGGTCACGATGATGAACACAGGCGAGTTGCCAGCTGGAGGCTGTAGTGCACGGAGGCAGCGGATAGGAATCAGCTCACAGTCACGATGATGAACACAGGCGAGTTGCAAGCTGGAGACTGCAGTGCACGGAGGCAGCGGCTAGGAATCAGCTCACAGACTTGATGATGAACAGGTGAGTGGATAAGGAGAGAAGGCTGTAGTGCACGGAGGCAGCGGATAGGAATCAGCAAACAGTCACAATGAAATATAATAGCGTTGAAGTGGTATAGGAGACTGTAGTGCACGGAGGCAGCGGATAGGAATCAGCAAACAGTCACAATGGAATATAATAGCGTTGAAGTGGTATAGGAGACTGTAGTGCACGGAGGCAGCGGATAGGAATCAGCTCACAGTCACGATGATACAGTTGATGGTAGAAGTGGTATGGGAACCACAGTAGTAGAAGTGGTTTGGAAACCACAGAGGTAGAAGTGGTTTGGAAACCACAGGAATCAGCAGCGCTGAATACACGAGGAAACACAGGAACACCTTCAGAGGCTCATGGGGAATGAGACTCCAAGATCAGGCACGTGGTGTTGACCACAGGTGCTTAATATAGGGAGTGTTGCCTGATCTGCCAATTGAGTTAAAGGGACATACACTGAAGTATAGGAAAGGGCTGCGCATGCGCAGACCCTCAGGATGGAGGACGGCCACGGTTCCTAAATGTCCGGGAAGAGGCACTCACGGTCCGGTGAGTGACAGTACCCCCCCTTTTAAAGGTGGGCACAGAACGCCTGGAACCGGGCTTGTCCGGATTTTTGGAATAAAACTTCTTCAAAAGGGCAGGAGCATTAAGATCTTCAGCTTTGATCCAAGAGCGCTCCTCAGGACCAAAGCCCTTCCAATGAACGAGGAAACGGAGGACTCCTCGCGAAATTTTTGCGTCTAGTACCTCAGTAATTTCAAAGTCCTCCTCCTGATGAACTTGAACTGGCTGCGGAGCTGAGGGAGGTTTAGAAAAACGGTTGATAATAAGAGGCTTGAGTAAGGACACATGGAAGGCATTAGAAATCCGAAGATTCTTAGGAAGAAGAAGTTTCACACATACAGGATTGATTACTTGAATGATCCTATATGGACCAATAAAACGAGGGGCGAATTTCATAGATGGGACCTTCAAACGAATATTTTTGGTAGATAACCAGACACGATCTCCAATTTTTAGTGGTGGAATAGCCCGCCTCTTCTTATCTGCGAAAGACTTATATTTGTTAGATGTCTTCTTTAAACAGGTTTTGACCTGAGACCAGATATTTTTGAAGGTCTGACAAGCAGTCTCCACAGCAGGAACTTGGGTGGGAGGGAGGGCAGGAAATTCCGGAAAAGACGGATGGTGACCGTGAACCACCAGCCCTTGACTTTTTGAAGATGACTCCTGAGATCCATCTTCAACGTCCGATGACGTCACGAACGCCCGATGAGGAGGAAGGCGTTCAGACTGAACCTTATCGCACAGATCCGTAGATAAAGGATCCTGTGGAGGAGGACCTGGTGGAATAGACGAATGCTGTCTTTTGAATGAAACCATTTGAGAGAGACAACGATGATGACATTCAGCTCCCCAAGATGTAACTTGAGAAGTGCGCCAGTCAATCTGGGGAGAATGACATTGAAGCCATGGAAGGCCTAAGACAATCGGACTTGTCGTAACAGGAAGAATTAAAAACGAAATCTCTTCATGGTGTAGCCCACCAATCTGAAGCGTTACTGGAGACGTACTCTGGGTGATGAGACCATTGATGAGACGTGATCCATCCATAGCAGTCACAGTAATCGGTGTTTTTAAAGTGATCACTGGTAGAGACCATTGATTCACTAGCGATTTGGAAATAAAATTTCCTGCTGCTCCGGAATCAATTAATGCCTGTGACTCAAAGGTTTTGGTAGCAGAGGAAATCGTAACATCAAAAGCGCAGACTTTAGATTTCATGGACGATGGAGAGGACTCCAGGGACCCTAACTTCACCTCTCCAGAACTAGTTAGGGCCTGGCATTTCCCGATCTCTTAGGGCAGGAGCTGAGAATATGAGTGGAATCAGCACAATAGATACAGAGTCTATTCTTTACTCTTCGTTTTCTCTCCTCGGAAGATAATTTGGAACGTCCTATCTCCATGGGAATCACAGAGGGTGAAACTGGACGAAATTGAGGGTTAGAACGAAGAGGTGCTTTAGCAGAAGTTGTTTTCTCAGCCTCCCTTTCACGAAATCTCATATCAACACGATGGCAAAGAGAGATCAAATCTTCAAGTGACGAAGGAAGCTCTTGAGTAGTCAGTGCATCTTTAATTTTATCGGAGAGCCCCTGCCAGAAGGCGGCAACTAAGGCTTCAGTGTTCCATTGAAGTTCAGAGGCTAAGATCCTAAATTGAATGACGTACTGAGCCACAGTGCGAGATCCTTGGCGAAGACGAAGAATGCTGGATGCAGCGGAAATAACACGACCTGGTTCATCGAATACACTTCGGAACGTGGAAATAAATTCGGCACTATCCTGTAACAATGGATCGTTTCTTTCCCACAGAGGGGAAGCCCATGCGAGAGCTTGTCCAGAAAACAATGAAATAAGATAGGCCACTCTGGAACGATGGGTAGAAAAATTTTGAGGCTGGAGCTCAAAATGAACTGAGCATTGAGTAAGAAAACCCCTACAAGTTTTGGGGTCTCCATCGTATTTTGACGGAGTAGGCAGGTGAAGCGTGGAAGCCGTAAACACCTGGGATGGCACTGGGGAAACGGAGGAAGGCACAGGAGCATCAACAGTAGTTGTGGCATCTTGCACGGACGTTCTTTGGGAAGCTAACGCCTGGTAACATCGCAGTAAATGCCGTTGGCGAACTTCCTGTTGCTCAATACGGGTAACCAGATGCCGCAGCATCTCTTTGGCTGTAGGTTCCGTATCTGGGTCTGTCATGGCCTGATCTTACTGTCACGGGCACTAGGAGTCTTTACCCAGGGATCACCAGGTGGTAAGCTTACCAGAGCAATGTAGATGGTAATAGTGTACTCTGGTAGCAGGGTGATCACGGAACAGGCAATAGTAGATGATGAGATGCTCAGGAAAGTCTATGACTAGCAGCACAGGTAATATGGAGGTAATAATACACGAGGAACTGTATGGACAAGGGCAAGTGGAGGTAGTCAGTGGTCTGCGTTAGCAAGTTGTACCACTGCTATAGTGAGGAGGAATGTCCAACAGAAACGAGGAGGTGATGAGAGTCAGCGGTCTGCGGATAGCAAGTGGTACCGCTGTCTGAGTGAAGGAATGGAATCCAAGTGGAGGTATCCGGGAAGTCAGTGGTCTGCGGTAGCAAGTTGTACCACTGCTATGTGAGAGGAATGGAACAGGTGATACCGGAACAGGAATCAGTGGTCTGCCTTCAGCAAGTTGTACCACTGAAAATATATGTGAGGAGGTGTACGGGGAGAGACTGCAACACAGGATGTACACGGGCACATTAAACACGATCCACAGTAATATGCACAATATATATAAATGACTGAACAGGTCTGCAAATGTAGGAAGTCTCTGAAGTAATCCAGCACAAGGTAACACAGTCAATGATGGCAAAAGACTCAGCGGATTGCAGACTCCAGAGGAGAACCAACACAGTCCAGCAAGATATGCAATACACCAGCACAGTCAATGAGAAGTATGCATACCGTGGTTCAGAAGGCAGTCAGATAGGAGTGCAGTGATACCTGGGCGGCAGGAGGCCGACAGGATGAGAAGTCCCTGGATGTAAGAGGCAGGAGTCTAGTAGGTGCAGCGCACAGGTAAGTAGACCAACAGGGACACGAATCCACAGGAATCAGTAAAACATGGAACTGGACTCATGGAGGACCCAGGAGAATGGAGATGATCTAGCAGAGGAGTAGCTGATGAGATACGAATCCAATGCTGACAGGAGGGTAGCGACCAGGGGAAACAGGAAGGCGTGGAGAGCGGATCAGCAGTAAATGGACGATAGGACTGGCAGCGGCAGCAGGGCTCTGCGGACCCACGGGAGAGATGAGATGAGGCTGACGTGCACAGGAGCAGCGGATAGGAATCAGCTAGCAGTCACGATGATGAACACAGGCGAGTTGCCAGCTGGAGGCTGTAGTGCACGGAGGCAGCGGATAGGAATCAGCTCACAGTCACGATGATGAACACAGGCGAGTTGCAAGCTGGAGACTGCAGTGCACGGAGGCAGCGGCTAGGAATCAGCTCACAGACTTGATGATGAACAGGTGAGTGGATAAGGAGAGAAGGCTGTAGTGCACGGAGGCAGCGGATAGGAATCAGCAAACAGTCACAATGAAATATAATAGCGTTGAAGTGGTATAGGAGACTGTAGTGCACGGAGGCAGCGGATAGGAATCAGCAAACAGTCACAATGGAATATAATAGCGTTGAAGTGGTATAGGAGACTGTAGTGCACGGAGGCAGCGGATAGGAATCAGCTCACAGTCACGATGATACAGTTGATGGTAGAAGTGGTATGGGAACCACAGTAGTAGAAGTGGTTTGGAAACCACAGAGGTAGAAGTGGTTTGGAAACCACAGGAATCAGCAGCGCTGAATACACGAGGAAACACAGGAACACCTTCAGAGGCTCATGAGGAATGAGACTCCAAGATCAGGCACGTGGTGTTGACCACAGGTGCTTAATATAGGGAGTGTTGCCTGATCTGCCAATTGAGTTAAAGGGACATACACTGAAGTATAGGAAAGGGCTGCGCATGCGCAGACCCTCAGGATGGAGGACGGCCACGGTTCCTAAATGTCCGGGAAGAGGCACTCACGGTCCGGTGAGTGACACCCTGTTTCTGTGTGAGCAATGGCACTGAGCAATGTCACTGGAGAATGGAGAGTGACAAGAACACTGCTACTCCTGATTCTGTGTGAGCAATGTCGCTGGGTCTCCTGGGGAGGAAGGTATTTATGGAATCCAAAACCCGCGAGATCCGACAACGCAACAATGACGTTTTGCCTCAATTCAGATCCGAGGATGCACGAAAGTACCAAGACAGCTCGCGAGCCTACTCGGATCCCCTAAATTCGGGTGGGTTCGGTTTTCAGAAAACCGAACCCGAGCATCTCTAATTATTAAGGATTCCCAGTATGAATACAATGGAGAGTTATGATAGTGAAAACAGAATGTCTTTATTACTGAACATGGATCACACATGTATAAATAAGTTCAGTCAATGGTTAAACAGCTATAGAAAAAGTAGGTACAAAATGCAGAGTTCAATTGGATTGATAACATAAAAAACAGCTGATATTGTGCAGTTATGCACAATCACAGGAGATAGGAGGAAGTCAGGATACCAGTTTTAGCTTGGAAACGGCAGATGCTGGATACCCAATTTTACTAATGCAGTTACAGGCATAAGTATACCCAGACTTTTGCATTTTTATCTACAGTAGAAATAGCAGATCTGTTGCTGGCTATAGCAGTGTGCTGGGGGTATTTGTCTGTGTTTGTTCCTTTAAGGATAACCCCACCCTTTCATGCACCTGATATAGCCTATAAATTGATTTGAGCAACTTCCATTTTCTTTATTTGTCTGAGAGGCATGTTGATGTCAGTAGCTGAGGGGGAGTGCTGGCATTGGATTGCTATTTGGAGGCTTCTGGGGTGCCTCTTTGGTAAGTTAGCTCTCAATTTAAAAACACATATGTATGGCCCAAATATATGGGACTCTCATTGTTTAGAGTAGGACCACCCTATTAGCAAAATCACCGTGGAGTGGTGGGTGGCTTCAACATACATTTGCAAATGTGTGCAACTAAGACTTTTGCATTTTTATCTACAGTAGAAATAGCAGATCTGTTGCTGGCTATAGCAGTGTGCTAGGGGTATTTGTCCATAAGTATACTCAGGTTAGCTGAGAAGCTGGAGCAGGAAAGACTGATGTCCGGGTATGACAGTTGACGTGCAGGAACAAGGAGACTGGATTGCCAGGTTTAGCCACAGGAGCAGGAAATACTCTTGCCCAGGTATGATAGATGAAGTGCAGAAGCAAGGAGATTGGATTACCAGTTAAGCCACAGGAACAGAAAATACCGGTGTCCATGTATGACAGATGAAGTGCAGGCACAAAGAGACTGGATTACAAGGTTAACCAGGAGACACAAGGCACAGGATGAACCATGGAAGAATCAGGCAAAAGGAGGGCCAGGCAAGCCAGGTGTCAGAAGTCAGAAGGTCCAAAGTATACCAGGGGGTAAGCAGGAGTAAGGTCACATGAAGCTGGGGTCTGGGTCATAAGAGGAGGTGTAATATGTAGGAACTAAGCAGGAGTCAAATGCCAGGGAGATATCAGGATCTAAGCAGGAGTTTCACAGAGAGACCAGCAGCAGAAACAAATGATCTGGAACCAGGCTGTGGGAAAAGGTAGTCTTATAAAGGCCAGCCACAGGTTATCACAATCCAGATCAGATGATAAGTGCTTAACCCCTTGCAGGCAAAGATAAACATTAGTGCCAGTATAGTCTAGGTATAACATCAGTACCTCTGGTAGCACAGAGGTACTGCAGGCCTAATTCAGAATAAGGACAGAGTCCTAATACATACCAACCAGTGCTCTGCTGCTATGTTTCATTGGGATCATATGTTTTTTTAAACTTCCATGTGTTATGCTGCTGCTCTGTTACTATTTTAAGCTAGCCAGCTTGCTGTAGCCTTTGGTCAATATTGTTGAAAATATTGACAGTTGTGAGGTGGTCATTAGAAAATAGACTGTAAATGGCTGTAAATTAATGTTAATTATATAAATATAATGCAGGTACAGAAACAGCTCAAAATGACATGATTTTACCTGTTTTTCACTTTAAAAAAAAAAAAGAAATTCAGATCCAAAAACACGGTGGTCTGCGCACATCTCTAGTTTCATCTGTTGTTGCAGTTTATTCTCTTCCTTGCTCTGCGGCATCTGTACCATTTGTTCCTTGTTTTGTTCTAGGTTCAACTTCCATCCTTACTTAGTATCTGATTTTGTCTGACCCTTTCTGTGTCCTGCTTTGGCAGTTGTCTGTGCAATCCAATAATTCTTATAAAGAAGAAATGAAAGCAGTTCTTCAATAACATTTTAAAACATGCTATTTATTATATAATTATACATTAATAATATAGCAACATTAAAAATATTATATGTATAGGAATATTAGCATATTCCTAACCTTTGTCACACATGAATAATTTTTTAAAATTATTTTGGAAACAGGACTTGCACATATCTGATAATACGAAAATTTTAGGTCTGTTTGACCTCAAGTTACACCTTCTCTAGGGTAGGATAAATGTCAATCAGGAATCTTTGAACAACAGTCTACTTTGTTAACATTCACAAGAAACAGGCAAACAATATGACGTCTCACAGAATTATATTTCTTTTTAAGATGCCAGGAAGAGAATGTGCACAGTAAAAATGCTAGTAGATGTTGAAGAAGTCTAGTGCTAGCACTATAAGCCATCATGAATGTCGTTGTCTCACATTAAGGCCATATACATATGACACTTCTTATTTCTGTCTCCCCTTCATTTCTGTAAGAAAACCACAGGTAAATGTAAGAGAGTCAGATACTCGCATAAAAATCATTGATCCCTGTGGAATAATGGAGAGACCATATGAAAAAGTAAGAAAAAATGAAAGTATGTTCAACGCTCTCCTGCCCCTGCTCTAACATTCACTTCAGTAAATGCCCGTGTGTAGGTCACTCCAGCGATCAATAATAAGTAAGAGGCAAATATCGCTCTTTGTTTGGCTCCACTTGGGAAAACTAAATATAGGGCAGATGGAAATAAAAGTGACTGTGTGTATATGACCAAACTCACATTTTTTTTTAACCTCTATTCATCCTACCTTGTGCAACATATTGTAACCTTCATACAAATTAACACCTCAACTTCTAAACATTCCCTTTATCATCCCTTTAATTCTGAGATATATACAGCTGAGTTTTAACTAGGACATAGTTCATACTGTTTCTAAGGGAACCAACAGGAAAACACGGCTTATAGAATCTATCTTGCCTCACGCTAAAAGCTATGGTTAAACTAATAAATAAATGTGCTAAACTACGTACTTTAATGTGATATAACTATGTGCGAGTGTGACTACATTGCATGCATGACTTCCTTACCAAAATGTAATACATACACTCCGGGGGGGTCATTTTGTTTATGGAAGCTGCAGCTTTTCCTGCAATTTCTCAAGCGGTTTTCAATCCGCAAAACCTCTGAAAAATCACTGGAATATCCCTATTTTACAAAGTGCCGAGTTACAAATCGCTCTCCCATTTTTTTTCCCATGGGAAGAATACAAAGCGCTAAATTTATCAAGGTGCACCTTGACAAACTGCTGGAAAACCATACTTACCTACTTTTGAAAAGTTCTTTCCAGGAGACGGGCGTGACTGGAGGGCAGGAGGGGGTGAGGTGCGGCCAATTGCGGCATTTTGGCCCTGCCCCCCCAACTGAAGAATGCCATTTTGTCGCGGGGGATTGGGGAATGACACGATTCACAGCGAATCGCGTCATTTTGGGAAGACAGTAATGAGATGCGGGAGACTTGCCAGCTCTCCCGGGAGTCTGTGAGACTGACCTGAATTTCGGGAGTCTCCGGGACATTCCGGGAGAGTTGGCAAGTATGTGGAAAACCCGCTGGAAGTCCCACTGGACAAGAGAGTAATTTGCGAGAGGTGCGAAATCTCAAAGCGTATGTGATATAAACCATCTTGACTTGCAATAGTAAAAAATAAATAAAGACATAAAAAACCCTCCCTCCATTTATGTAATAGTCTTTTCGTCTGGCTGGAATTGGGCCTGATTCTCTGGGGGTGAGGTTGGGATAGCACTGGTAAAATGGCTCCTAAATAATAAATTATAGTGCTCACATTACTAAATAACTATCTAATTATGGACCCATAAGTGAATAAATAAATCATAGTGATCCCATTTAAGAAATAAATAAATAATAGTGTCCGCATTTAATAAATAAATAATATTGGCATAACTGACATAACTGTGCCCTTCTGTACTGCAGTGGGATTAATATATACTTATTTGGAATCTTCTTCTGTTCAAATCTGACATAATCCATATAGATAAAATAAATAAGAACCTCTCAGAGACATCACAGACTACTCCAAAGGAGCTCCCAACGTGAAAGGTGTAAGTGTCCAGATTGGCCGCCTACTTACTTGATGGGCAGCCAATCTGGATCTGTCTCTCTATTACCATGACTCCCGGTGATACCGTCTGGCAGCATTAAAAGAGTAGTCTTATTTCTTTACCTGGCCAGTATTGTGAATCTGAACAATGTGTAACCCAATTGTAAATCGGCATTTACAATTGGCGACATTGGTAATATCGCCAATTACTCTGACGACATTGTGCACCTGTCTATACAATGCAAGTGCTGACATTTACAGTGTCAGAATAATGACCGCTGCCGCTCTAGGGAGTGTAAACTATTCACTAACTTTTGGGCAAACCTGAATTGATTTTTGAATCGCTGATTTTCCCATAACTAGTCACAAAATAGTTTTGAACACCTCTACCAGTGTTCTTAACATAACAGAAGCAGGACAAAGTTTCCATAATATATAACATGCATAATCTGAAATTATCATTTCTGCATTAGCTTAGCATTCATATCCTGATTTGTAAAAATTGAAATGCATTGCATCATTAATTTCTTCTTATTTAACATAAGGGGGCGATGACTCAAGCTGCCACTAGATGTCATCCATGAGCTTTGTCTTTCACTTAGAGCAAAGTTCAAAGCCCCATTATTTGAAGGTTCCTAAGTGGATTACAGTTGATATAATAAGGAAAGTGTCCTGTTTAAGTACATCTTCATGTAAATAGTATCCCTGATAAAGTAAGATTACCAGATAATTAAAATGCACATTTTATGATATAGAATTTAATTTTATATTGCTACATAAATATAATGCCTCCTGCAGCTTTATAGTAAACCATTCTCCCTGATGGCTGCAGACATGAGAGTTCCCAGAGAATAAGACCCCAAGAAAGAATGGGGGCACACATAATGGGGCAAATTGAGTTAGCCCTGAAATGGGGGAGAGCCCTCATAATATAATAATCAAGAGACCCCAGAGATAGAGGGAGCGATGCAGGCAGCATTATGCCAACAGTAATGATCCCTGAGTAATTGGATGACCAGAGAGAGAGAAGAGACTCTAGATAGATGGCTGCTGTAGAGAGGCAGTTTTGAGTGTAAAACAAGATGGGATATTATCCCCACAGAGAAGTGAGCACGGCTGAGAGTACACTAGCGATAGAGTATCAGAGCCTACTTAAGCAAATGTGTTCCACCATCCCCGCAGAGGAGAGAAAAACAGTAGGTGGGAGTAGGCAGAGTGTGTCTGAACTGCAATGCAGAGAGGCTACAATAGCTTGTGACTGTGACTACACAAGCAGGTTAAGATAGGTGCAGGAGGAGTAAGGAAATATACTTGCAACCATATTCATATTTCCCATTTAAGAACTGCGGTTTGGTTTTGGATTCGGTTTTGGATCTGGATTACCATCGTGTTTTGGTTTTGGTTTTGCAAAACAGCCATTGCGTGTTTTGGTTTTGGTTTTGGTTTTGTTTGGTTTTGTTTTGCTATTTTGCTGGAAAATCAATGTTTTTGGCCCTAAAATAACCCAATTTAGTGCTCCAACTGTTTCATAGATAAGTAATCTAATTGTAGAGGTAATAAATCATCCAAAAAACAGTTTAATTCCTGGTAGGTAGGCCTTCATTTATTCTACACACAAAACAGATTGTCTTCCTCTCCATCTATGCATATTGGCAATGCAGCCATCGTCTTTGGATGTATATTACACCCTACACTTATAGTTCAATATGTAAAGAAATGGAAAAAGGCAGATTGCTTTCTGTCTCTATAGGCCCCCCTCCACTTGTTTAAAAAACACAAAAATTCAGCCGTTATAGACTGTACAATATTAATTTAAATGGATAAAACCAGTTTAGTGTCTGGCTCTCTAGGCCCCCATCCACTTGTCGAAAATACAAAAAAATTCAGCCGTTATAGACTGTACAATATTAATTCAAATGGACAAAGCCAGTTTGGTTTCTGGCTCTCTAGGCCCCCTTCACTTGTCGAAAATACAAAAAAATTCAGCTGTTATAGAGTGTACAATATTAAGAGAAATGGACAAAGCCAGTTTGGGGTCACTCTGTCTATGACACCCTACCCTTAAGGATAAATTGCCCAAACAGCAGCCTTTCAAGACGGTACGTGATATGGAAATGCCACAAGTCCCTTTCCTGTTTGGGGGTAGATTGCACTCTACACTTACATAGAAAGTTTTAAACAGATGTTATCGTCATCATCTTCAGCTTCATCCTCACCCTCATCAGTGTGTACGTCATCATCACAGACTATCAATTCATCGCCGCTTGAATCCACCATTAGAGAACAGTCAGTGCTTGGATGGTGAAGGCCTTCCTCGTGGAAGATGTAGTTCATTTTTATAAACATCATTTTCTCCACATTTTTGGGAAATAACCTTCTACGGCGATCACTGACTAAGTACCCTGCTGTGCTGAACACTCATTCAGAGTACACACTGGAGGGTGGGCAGCTTAAGTATTGCAAAGCAAGTTTGTACATGGGTTTCCAAATGGCCTGCTTTTCTTCCCAGTAAGGAAAGGGACTGTCTGACATTTCCATATCAACTACCTCTTGAAAGTAATCCTCCACCATCCTTTGCATATTTATACTCGTATTGGATGGAGTTATGGGCAAAGTGACACATTTTTTTGAAAAATCCTTCAAACCAGCCCAGATGTTAAATTGTTCTGGTCTGCCCCCTGCGTCTTCCCTGCTTCTTTTTGGGAAATTTAATTTTTTACGAGCAGCAGCAGCTGGAGAAAGTGAAGGAGGACACTTCATCAAGCCGAGGCCCAGTTCAGCAGCCAGCTTGCTGAGCAATAGCTCCTTGCAAAAGTTCACATCTCGCTCATTTACAAGTAAAGACTCAATGTAGGTCTTAAACCTTGGATCAAGCACAGTGGCCAAAACGTACTGATCCGAGTTCAAGATCTTAATAACTCGAGGATCATTGTGAAGCGAATTAAGTACTTGATCGACAAGGCCAACATACTTTGCTGAATTGCTTTCTTTCAGCTCCTCCTTCAGTTTCTCAAGCTGCTTTTTCAATAGTCTAATTAAAGGAATGACTTGGCTCAAACTAGCAGAGTCTGCACTCACCTCACACGTCACAACTTCAAATGGTTTCAGCACCTTGCACAGCACTGAAAGGATTCCCCACTGTGCAAGAGTGAAATACATCCCCCCTCCTTTCCCAATGTCATGGCTTGTGCAATATGCTTGGATGGCTTTGCGCTGCTCCTCCATCCTCTGAATAACGTACAGTGAGGAATTCCACCTAGTTACCACCTCTTGCTTAAGTTGGTGGCAGGGCAAGTTAAACTGCTCTTGGAGCTGCTGTAATCTCCTACATGCTGTGGCTGAATGCCTGAAATGGCCTGAAATTTTACGGGCCACCGAAAGCATCTCCTGCACCTCACGGTTATTTCGTAGGAAGCTCTGCACCACCAAGTTGATGGTGTGAGCAAAACAGGGAATGTGTTGGAAATCACCCAGCTGTAATGCTCGCACTATATTGTTGGCGTTATCAGAAATGACATACCCTGGGGAGAGTCCAAGTGGTATAAGCCATGCATCAATCACATCTCTCAGTTTGCGTAACAAATTGTCAGCCGTATGCCTGTTAGTGAAGCCGGTGATACAAAGAGTAGCCAGCCTGTGACAAATGTTACGTAGTGGTGTAAATGCTGCTGCTGTTCCTGCTGGTGAAGGTGAATGACCAACACAGTGGGCTGTCACAGTCATATAGTCTTTGGTTTGGCCACTTCCATTTGTCCACATATCTGTGGTTAAATGGACAGTGGGCAGAATGGCATTTTTCAGCGCAATCTCTACATTTTTACACACTTTTTGGTATAGTTGTGGAATTTCTTTACGGGAGAAATGGTGTCGCGATGGAATTCTGTAACGTGAACACAAAAACTCAATTAACTGTGAAAAACCAGCTGCGTTTATTGTGGAGATTGGACGCAGATCTAACACTAACATTGCAGCCATGGCGTCTGTGATTCGCTTGGCGACTGGCTGACTGCTGTCATATTTGCTTCCCCTCGCAAATGATTGTTTCACAGTTAATTGCTGAAATGTAGGACTACTCATTTTCTTGACCTGCCTCTGGGATGACGATTCACCCCCAGCAACAGCAGCAGCAGTGGGACTAACGCTTTCTTCAGAGGAATCAATAATAGTGCAGGAGTCATCCAACCTTAATAAGTGGGATGCCGGGCTAACTCCGAGCGCTACTGAGGATATTGATGAGGATGGTGTGTTGGGTGTATTTTGTAGCCGTCGGGATGTCGGTGAGCGGAGGGTCTTAGCTGATGATGGAGTGCTTGTAATTTTTTTGGAAGAACTTTCAGCTTTTCCCAACACTTTGCCATGAACTCTCGTTAAATGGCGTAACATAGACAAGGTTCCAAGATGGTTAAGGTCCCTCCCTCGACTGACTGTGGCTTGACATACACTACAAATGGCTATACAATTGTTGTCTGGATTTGGGTAGAAATAATTCCACACATAAGAAGTGTATTTTTTTGTTTTATGCCCAGGCATGACAATGGCCTTTTTCTTGTCACGTGCCAGAACTGCTGCCACTGGTGCAGGACTTACACAAACAACCTCATCCTCATCAACATCCTCATTAGCGCCCTTGTCACCTACACAAATCTTCCCCTCATCCTCTTCTAATTCCAAAGTGGCATCCTCAATTTGTGTATCACCGGCTACACTCGGTCTATTAAGGCACACATCAGCAGAATGCTCACGATTAGACATCCCACTGTTGGATGGACTCTCCACAGGGATTGGTGTCATTTGTGAATCAGAGCAAACATTATCCTCCAATGCCTTACTGTTATCAGCTCAGCTCAGCTCGGCTTTGACGCGTAACAGTAGTTGTGCACCAATTGTAGGCTGGGTAACTTTTTAGGATCTGCCACTAATAGCCAAAGGTGAAGGCCTCATTCTCTCTTTGCCACTGCGTGTGTAGAATGGCATGTTTGCAATTTTTTTTTTATCGGCACTTAACTTTTGCTCAGTAACACTTCTTTTTCGCTGCAACACAGTAAATTTTTTTTTTGTTTCTGTTGTTTGGACTGATTTCGAAACACTCTGTAGTTTGACATCGCCTTGCCCAGATGAAGTAATGGGAACACTAACATCAGGACTGGTGACAGAACCTGGTTGCTCATTCTGCTCATATGTGGACTGCTTTGAATCCATTCTCAGCCCAAAGCACTTGTAGTGCTAAAAATTATTTGTTAAGATACTGCTGACAGATAGTAATTTTGACAGCCAGAAATATTTATGCACAATTATGGGGGACACCCCAAAAGCACTGGGGAGTGCTAAAAATTAGTTGGTAGATACTGCTGACAGATAGTAATTTAGACAGCCAGAAAAATTTATGCACAATTAGGGGGGACACCCCAAAAGCACTGGTGAGTGCTAAAAATTAGTTGGTAGATACTGCTGACAGATAGTAATTTTGACAGCCAGAAATATTTATGCACAATTAGGGGGGACACCCCAAAAGCACTGGGGAGTGCCAAATATTGAAAAGAAAAAAAACCTCTATCCTCCTTTCTTCTCTAGCGATTTTTGTTACAACAATTGGAATAAGAATATTGGATTCTCTGTCCCTGCTCTAATCAGCCTGTGACTACACCCTGCTCTCTCCCTCTGTCAAATGGTGATGGATTGCTGTGGAGGCGTGTATTTATAATCTTGAAGTTTCGCGAGAACCGAGTCCCGAGATCCTATGACGTCACGATGAAGTTCGGCCTCGATTTGAATTCGGAGCGGGCGGGAGAGTACCGAGCTACACAGCTCGGTACTCGGATACCCAAAGTTCGGGTGGGTTCGGTTCTCGGGGAACCGGACCCACCCATCTCTAATATTTATGCTCATATACTGAGCTAGATGCATCTTAAGATCCATGCAGGTCAGCACCAGTTGCATATATGACTCGTTTAGGCCAGGCACACATCAGAGACACTTACGTGCCAATTGAGACCATGTTTCTCATCATGTGTCTTGGCCCATATTGCTGGATACTTTGTATGTCACACATGATACTGCAAACCTTTAATTCTTGTACTCATAATCTCCTGCATTGACTATTGCAATTCCTTCATTACTACTCTTCCCCTAAGCAGACTTTCAGCCTTACAATCTATTTTGAATACAGTGACTTGGCTAATTGTACTTCTTCTGCAGCTCCTCTCTGTCAGTCCCTACATGGATTACCTGTATTTTACTGATTCCAATCTAAATTATAAAGCCATAAATAACACTGCACCAAAATACATACTTGTTTCAAAATATCTCCCAACTTGACTACTCCACTCTGCACAAGTTCTCTCATCTACACTCATCACCTGCTCCCACTCCCAATTACAGGACTTTTTTTGGGCTACACCCACTATGTGGAATGCTGTCCCTCACACAACAAGCCTCTAGCCTCCAAACCTTCAAATGTTTCCTAAAAAAGTCACCTCTTCATGCAACCTTATCAGATTCTTACATGTGTTCACTTTCTATGCTCAAACAACCCTCTTTCCCCCAGACCAACATTGCTGAGTGACTGGATAACCCCATAAAACATTTTTTGCCATTACAATCCTGCTCTCTAATATACAATATATGGCACTTAACCTCACATATGAAACTCCTATTGCCCTATAGATATGTAAGCTTGTGAGCAGGGCCCTGTTTCCTCTTGATAAAGTCTAGTTTTGGTACTACGTTTGTTCCCAATTGTAAAACGCTATAGAATAGGCTGGCTCTATATGAATAAATGATAATAATAATAATAATAATAATGATAATTAGCGTTTCCATGAGACATAGGGTATGTGCTTTTACCAGTATGTCCCTAGTCTACATGTGGAAATTGTTTTACCTCTTGTTCCTCATATGTCTTTGTTTGAAATGCCAGAAGAGACAGGACACCTGCTGTGGGATCATAGTCAGGTTGTGCTCAAAAGAATTATATAATATATATCTTGTGACATTATTACAATACTTTACTGTCAGACAATGTAACTGCCTCAGCCCTGACCTGAATAGCTTTAATCAAACCATTCATTATACATTATGCATGCAGAGCTACACTGTCCTCAGTGGTTAAAAATATATATATGTTTTCACACGGGTACAGCACGGTATTCCATTGTGTTTTTATGGGGTAATACACAATTGTTATTATTATTATTATTATTATTCTTATAATTATTATTATTCTTTGTTTATAAAGAGCCAACATATTGAGCAATACTTTACAATGAGAGGATCAAGATGAAAATAAATTTCTTGGGAGTTAAAAATTGCCCTTGGGAGTTAAAGATGAGCTTACAATCTAAGTGCTGCTGGGTACAATTGAAACATATGGTAGTTGGTTAATCATTGCAGCTGGTGTGTGTGACTACAGTAAGGCAGAAACATCAGTCACCAATGTAGTGTAGTAGTTATAACTGTAATAAACAAATAAACACAGTCTACAGTGACTTCCAAACTATTATTGCTTATTCTTAAATTATGGGGAATGAACTAGGAACTAAGACTATACCTTAGCCCATGAAGTGTGTACACTATATTGACTGATGCAATGGTATTATTTAATCAACCACACACATATAATTAATTCCATGAATATCTGACCAGCATTCCAAAGGAGACCATATACAAATGGGGGTGCAGGACAAAAGACCTGCAAGTGTTTTGTGGAATCACATAAGTGAATTGAGAAAATATTTTAATATTTAATTTGTAACCAATTTACAAATGAAATCAGATATTTGTAAATAACAAATTATTGGCCCATTGATTAAAACATTATTTTCTACATGACTGCCCATCTAGCCCATCTTGTTTTCATTATATTAAGTATATTTATCATATATAAAGAATTTCATCCACACCCACTGCAATATTTATTTCAGTGAAAATGATACATTTATAAAACAGAACTTTTTTTTAAGCACAATTAGTATAAACAATATTAAAATGATTTTATATCTGTGACATTTGAATAAAATTGAGTTGTTAATAAAAAAGACAATTTACTGCCACAATATAAATAAACAATATTCATTATATTTTAACCACAACAACTATTTGAGTCTAATAAAGGAGACAATCTTATAACTATGTTACAAGCAAAAATCTCGAAATAATTTAAACCATCGCTACTATGATATTTATATAATTTCAGCTGAGGTTTTTGTAAGGCAGACAATATTTTGGGACAGATGGTATAAACTATATTTTTATCATTTCAAACTTACCTGCTGAAATATTTATTTCAGTGATCAATTCTGGGTCAGCTGAAAGACAAATCACCATCATGTTTTGCCCCTGTCTATCATTAAGACATATGTGCGTGAGAAAATTGCAGTCAATTGATTTCTTTAAATTATATCACTATCACCATAAGTGGGATGTATAATGCTGTATTACAAAAGTATTTTTAAGACTTTTTAAACAAAAAATAGTATGGCGATAATAGAAAATAAAGTGTATTGAAATAATTTAAAACCACTTCTATTGTGACATTTATTTAAAACAAAAAGAGACATAAGGAAAGCAATTTTTAGCTCTATAAAGATAAATTATATTCCAAACATCTATACCATACATACTACAGTAGTTATTTCAATGAAAAGCAGGCCTTTTTAAGACAGGAAATTTTATTTAGCTATAAGGATAATGTATATTCCAATAATTTGCAACCACATCAACTAAGTTAATTATCTTAATGGAAAATTAGGTGTTAATAAGAAAGGAAATGTTCTAACACCCTAAGGATGCAATATTCTGCATTTATATATAATGACGCCTACTATGATGCTTATTGCAGTGAAACATTTTTTGAAGGAGTGGGTGAGCTTAAAGACAAATGTGTGTCACTAGTGGAAAAAACCCTTCCAATTTCTGTAATGTAAATTACACTTACAAAAAATTCACTGCGAAACATATTTTAGGGCAAATGTTGCAGGATTCACTTAATAGAGCCTGCGAGACATTTCTCCTTTGATATGTGGAAGAAATCAAGATATGGAAGCTTCTATAAAGGAACCAAAGTCACATTTATTTAGAAATAAGGTATTTACCTAGAGTGTATTCAAACTAACTTGTATGGCGAACACAAGCTAAAGAACACTTTTTCTTCAAAGAAGGATATACTTGTATTTTAGCATGGAACAGAGAAAGGAAAAGAAAAGTGAACATATTTTGAGCAGTACACAATAAGATTATACTGCGAAAACTGTTCCCTTATTAATGCACATTCCTTTCTCTCAACAATTGCACAAGTCTTATATTTTAGGCATCACAGCTTAAGTTTATCATCTTGAATACTTAGGCATATTCTGTTTTCCACTCCTAAATCACATATCTAATTAAGCACACTCTTATAGCCAACTATATAATATCTACCAGAAACAAGTACCAATGTTATCATCACACTTACACTTTCCTTCTTCTTCTCAGTTTTTGGCCTTTCAAAATAAATTGTAAGTAACACACAGAAATTACTATGTTGGTTTGACTCTTAAGGCCTACTTCCACATTCCCATCTTTTGAGTCTTTGTTAGTTCAATTAAGTTCTGTTATGTGCGTATTGTCGCTAACCAATAACGATTGTCGAACCTCGATTTGTGTTTCCAACGCACAAAGATTTATTCGCAAATAGTAGAATAATATGCTCAAGCGAAGTGATAATAAATACAGCAGTTACTTATCGCAAGGGCTCTGGATCCAGTGTGCAGTCATTCAATCCTGAAGTCTGGGGACAAGATGTCTGAACACTAGATGTGAAGCTGCTGCTTATATACACACAGAAATACAGTAATACAATGAAGGTGGTATAGCTTGCATCTAATGGTCCAGGTCTCAGGAAGGTCCAAGGGGTTGTCAATCATTGGCTAGTTCATCCTAAGGAATCCAAAGGAGGGGGTCACCTCTCCAGGGGGTATGCTCGGCTCTTCCCACCAAGATTCCTTAGTCTTAAGTAGTTCATAATTTCCTATCATTCATAACTTGTGTATGCACTCTGCGATTCTCTCACAGAGTGAACCAAACAGTAGGATATGTAAAGAGGTTTATTATGATACCACTCAAGATATGATTCCTTCAACCTGTTCCGTGTATTTCACTAATATGCATGTAACTCTAATATAACATATAAATACTACTATATTTCGACATAACTGACTATGTGTTGCAACTACGATTAATGTGTACTATTTTATAAGTATGCGTGTTTGTGCTAATGTATGGTAAAAGACCAATTACTGTTGCTGCCATGTGTAGTGGATGCGTACGCCCTTTCACGCCGTAGCGTGCCCTTGTACGTCGTAGCGTACCGTACGCATCTTTTCAGACAAAGACAACCAAGTTTGCTCAACTTTAATTAAAATGACTTTATCCAATTTGCTGACTTTGACAGTTCTTTGTTAGTTAATACTCATGAGACCATCCACAAATCTGATACTCTATTTTTATCCTTTCCTTAAAATAAAAATAAATAAATTGTTTTTTTTCTTTGAATGAACTTGTGTTTTACATCATCTTCAGTCATTTTACTATAGATATGAGTCAAACAGCATTCAATAAACGGTAAAAGCAAATAGACGAGTAACAAACAAATAGCCAAATACCATAGAATGTATGTGTCCCTAAGGTTTCTAACCAACCAAACTCCATAATTCAATTTCAATGCAATTTTTTGATTTAGAGGAGTAGACTTTGGACTGACTATTGTTATCTACCTTCTGAAGGAGCTACATATACAGTTTGGGAAGTGGAACAACTTTATCTCAACTAGTTGTTATATGCTTCACAGACAAGAAAATCTGGTAGGAACATTGGCTGCACTGAATACCTACCTAAAGGGATGTATATGTTTTTAAGGTTTAATGTGAATTTTTATAAATTGTGAATGAAATTCCTGTAAGGACAATCTGCCCAGATCTGGTCCTATTTTCTCTTTTTTATATGATCCACATCCCTGAGGAAGATACACATTAGCAGTCTCTGTAAGTTCAGTAATACACTGTCTATAGCAGGTGTTACAGGAACAAAAAACCTGGTTTGATTATTTAAAGTTGATCTGGAAATGCAGTAGAAATATATCATACTCTATATAACATTAATCTTCTAAAATTACTGGAATGTCCAGAGAGAGAAAGAAAGCAGCAAAATAACTTTTAGGCACAGTCATGGCCTCCAAGAAGAATTTAGGGCCTGGGTGCAGTAACGTTTTTGGACCTCTCCCTCCATAGATGAACAGGAAAAGACTTGTGTGCCACAGCTCTGTGGTGGTGCCCCAGGAGGGGGCTTGGTCACAGTGTTGAGGGCATAGCTCACATGGGCATGGTTGGACCTCTTTAGGCACGACATTCTATGAATTAAACCGGTGTTGTTCTCACCTACCTGTTATGACAGCTTTCACAACCTGGCACTGGATGCACTGGATTCTTGTTTGGATCCTGGAATGTTGGGACTTCTTTGGAAAATATATATATACATGAAATATTGAAAACAGAGCAGTAAGTGAAAACAGTGCATAACACAAATCACACAGTATATAATACATACTTTAGTATATAAAATATTACCTTTACCACGCCCTCCCGAGTCACATCACACCCTCCCGAGACATATCACGCCACCCCCCAGACACATCACGCCACTACCCAGCCAATCTTGTGTAATTTAGAGCTCCTTTGCTTGCTTTGCAAGCTATTGGACAGTGTGTGATGTCGTGCACTGTCCGGGAACTGGAAGCAGCTATCAGCTCCCTCCCTCCCCTTGCAGATAATCTTTTATGGTATGATACAGAGCAGGAACCCAGAATTAATGACAGATATAGCCCATCATATTTAAAAATCTCATCTGGTAGACCTTGGAACTTTGATAATTGCATCTATATTGTTTGCAGAAAAAGATCTTTCCATTGTGAAATGTCATGATCTAAATAATGCACGTAAAACAAAGCTGACATTTTTCCTTAGATCTTGTGTGTCCCTTCTGAACTAGAAACGATAGGAGAAGTAATCAGTTTTTCAAATATGGTGAGGCTAGCAATAAAACATCTACATATTGGTGGCCTCTCCTTCACCCACTCCGCCAGGCCTGGTGCCCGCCCTGGCGGTGGAGTTGGCCTCCTCCTCTCCTCCACCTGTACTTTTCGTGTCATTCCCCCTGAACCCTCCCTCTCCTTCTCCTCTTTTGAAGCTCACTCCATCAACCTCTTCTACCCCATCCATCTCCGCGTCACTGTCATCTACCGCCCCCCTGGCCCCACCTCCCTCTTCCTTGACAACTTTGCTAGCTGGCTTCCTCACTACCTCTCCTCCGATCTCCCCTCGATCATTCTCGGTGACTTTAATATCCCCATCGACAACCCCACCTACCCTGCTTCCAGCAAACTGCTCACCCTCTCTTCCTCCCTTGGTCTCACCCAATGGACCTCCTCCTCTACCCACTGCCTTGGTCACTCCCTTGATCTTGTCTTCTCCTACCTATGTAATCTCTCCGACTTCTCCATCTCTCCCTTTCCTCTATCCGACCACCATCTCCTCTCCTTCTCTCTCTCCTCTTCTCCTGCTCCCCTCCCCCTGCCCAAACCTACTCTGTCCATACGCAACCTCGATGCTCTTGACCCTGCCTCTCTGTCCTCCTCTCTCGATACCCTCCTTTCTCCCCTTTCCTCCCAGGCCTGCCCCAACCAGGCGGTCTCCCTCTACAATCACACCCTCACCTCCGCTCTGGACGCGGTTGCCCCTGCCCACTCCGTCCACCCCCGCTGCTCCAAACCCCAACCCTGGCACTCCAAATTTACCCGCTTCCTCCAAAAATGCTCCCGTTCTGCCGAACGTCACTGGAGAAAATCCCGCTCCCTGGCTGACTTCCTCCACTTTAAATTCATCCTTTCATCCTACAGCTCTGCCCTCTCACTTGCTAAACAATCTTTCTTTAAATCCCTCATCTCTTCCCAGTCCTCTAACCCCCGCCGCCTCTTTGCCACCTTTAGCACTCTCCTGGCCCCCTCCCCTCCCCCCCACCCCCTCCTCCCTGACTGCCTCTGATTTCGCCTCCTTCTTCTCCTCTAAAATCGAGGCCATCCGACTTGAAATCTCCTCCTCCACTCTCTCTTCCACCCCTCCCACTCTTCTGTCCTCCCCCCCCCAACCACCTTCCCCTCCACTCCTTCCGTCCCACCACCGGCGAGGAAGTCCACTCTCTCATTTTATCATCCCCCCCCACTACCTGCCCCCTGGATCCCATCCCCTCCCACCTTCTTCGCTCCCTTTCCCCCACCACCTGCTCCCACCTCGCTCACCTCTTTAATCTCTCCCTCTCCACTGGCATCTTCCCCTCCTCCTTCAAACATGCTCTCGTATCCCCCATTCTTAAGAAACCTAATCTCGACTCCACTTCTCTCTCGAACTATCGCCCCATATCTCTTCTCCCATTTGCCTCCAAAATTCTTGAGAGGCTCGTCTGCAGCCGTCTCACCTCCTACCTTTCTGAATACTCCCTCCTTGATCCTCTCCAGTCTGGTTTCCGCCCCCTCCACTCCACTGAAACTGCCCTGGCTAAAGTCACCAATGACCTCCTCTCTGCAAAAGCCAGGGGCCACTTCTCCCTTCTCATCCTCCTTGACCTCTCTGCAGCCTTTGACACCGTTGACCACCCCCTCCTCCTTCACACCCTCCAGTCTTTCGGCCTCTCCGGCCCAGTCCTGTCCTGGTTCACCTCTTACCTTACTCACCGTTCCTTCTCTGTCACCACCTCTGGGTCTCTCTCCCCCCCATCCACCCTTCCAGTCGGGGTCCCTCAGGGCTCTGTTCTGGGACCCTTACTCTTCTCTCTATACACCTCCTCCCTGGGTGAACTCATCAGCTCCTTCGGCTTCAGCTACCACCTTTACGCTGACGACACTCAACTATACCTCTCCTCTCCTGATCTCTCTCCCTCCCTCCTCTCTAGGGTGTCCGCCTGCCTCTCTGCCATCTCCTCCTGGATGTCCTCTCGATTCCTCAAACTTAACCTTGCCAAAACTGAGCTCATAGTTTTTCCTCCCTCTCATACCCCATCCCCTTCTGACCTCTCCATCACTGTCGACAACACCTCTATCTCCCCTGTCCCCCAACTTCGCTGCCTTGGTGTCATCCTCGACTCCTCTCTCTCCTTTGGCCCCCACATCCTCTCTCTTGCTAAATCCTGCCGCTTCCAGCTGCGCAACATCGCTCGCATCCGGCCCTTCCTCTCCCAAGATGCCACCAAATGCCTTATCCACTCTCTGATCATCTCCCGCCTGGACTACTGCAACCTCCTCCTCACTGGCCTCCCCCACTCTCATCTCGATCCCCTTCGATCCGTCCTTAACGCTGCAGCTAGGCTTATTTTCCTCTCTCGCCGCTCCTCTTTTGTCTCCCCCCTCTACCTAGCCCTTCACTGGCTCCCATTCCCCTTCAGAATCCTCTTTAAGCTCCTCACACTCACCTACAAGGCCCTCGCCAACTCCACTGCACCCTACATCTCCACCCTCCTCTCTATTCATGCTCCATCCCGCCCTCTCCGTTCTGCCTCTGACCGTCGCCTCTCTTCCCCCCTTATAACCTCCTCCCACGCGCGTATCCAAGACTTCGCCCGCGCTGCCCCCCTCCACTGGAACAAGCTCCCTCCCTCCATCAGAACTTCCCCTAATCTATCCAGCTTCAAACGGGCCCTAAAAACCCACCTTTTTCTTAAAGCCTTTCTGTCTCCCACTTAACTTCCTACCTTATCTTCTGCCTCTGTCCCCCTACTCTCCCTCTCTCCCCTGCGTCTCTCTGTCTGTCCACCCCTCCCCTTAGATTGTACGCTCCTCTGAGCAGGGCCATCTCTCCTCCTGTTTCCACCACTTCTAACTCTGCTCTCCAGCTACTTAGCCCTCCTCCTCAAAGGTCCTCCACCCCACGTCCACTTTCGCTCCCTCCTCCCCCCTGGGGGTCTCCCTGTCTTCCACACCCCCTTCTTGGGCCCCGTCATTTTCGGATCCTCCCTCCCCCTTCCCCGCCCTCTCTAGCTGTGCATTGAGCGTACTGAGTTGCTGTGTTTACTGTACTGTGCTGTCTCCCATTGTATTGTGATTTTGTTTGTCTCTGTACGGCGCTGCGGATGCCTTGTAGCGCCTTATAAATAAATATTAATAATAATAATAAAATATTGAATATGGACAGAACCTGCTGGAAACCAATGTCTTCTAGATCTTTCTTTGCAATTTGCGAGATGAAGGGGGACTCATGGTGTAGCCTTCAGGAAGTCTGGTCCGGGTAAACTGCTTTCTCTAATATAAGCTGTGAACACAAGCAGGAATTTGCAATCATGGTTAACAGTAGGGATTTTCACTGACGCCAATGGTTTGGTTTTGGTTTTGGATCTGTATTTTTTTGCATAAATTGCTAAAAATCCTAACATCACATAATTTGGCACTTTTTTGTTCCTTCATTATTATTAACCTCAATAATATTAACTTCCAGTTATTTCCAGTCAGTTTTGATCACCTGACTCGTCACAATATTATTTTCATCCAGTTTAATCCAAAGACTGCAAAAGAATTATTCCTAATTATTCTGGATACAGAAAACTAAAATTATTACTGAAGAAAATTGGAAGATTTTGGACATTTGTGGGTTCAAACATGTATACTCACTGAATGACCTATCAATGTGAGCTAATTGAATAGTTAAAAGGAGTTTGTGTTTTTGCACTTTGCAATTTGCCTTTACAACTTTTACTTGCCAACACTAGGATCTATATATTGTGTTATTATATGTGTATGATTATTTTAAGTTGTTTTAAATTATTTATATCAAATAAATTCAATAGATTTTATTTTACACCTACTTTATTTATTTCAACCAGCGCTCTTCTGCTTTTTATTCTCAATCATCCTCATCAGTGTGTAGTTGCACCAGTATTCAGACTTCTGTAGATGATACGGGCTCAGTCATTTGTGTCGTTGTCCCCATGCAGTTCTGTCTCAGTCTCAATGATATGAACACACCTTACTATACTTGGTCTACATTTGACCCCATTCTGTCTCTCCCCCTCCCTCGCCCATTCCGCCTCTCCAAACGCAAGGAGGAGCAAGTGACACCATACAGGCCTAGGCTTATGCATTTTTTGTGGGTATGCACGATACAAATTTACATATTTTATGCTAAACAAACAGGTGTTCTTCCAACTCAGCCCGAGTCCCATAATGTTTTTTCATGAACTTAATTTGCACTCTACATTACAAAGCAGGCATTCTTTTAATACTTTGTTTGGTGTCTCTAATTGATATTGCATTGCAAACAATTGCAAATATCCTCAAGGATAGATAATGTGATCAATCAAATTTGTAATTCATTGAGTTTAGCTAAGTCCAACTGTTACAACAAGGTTTTTACTAATGCTTTAAAAATGAGTAGCTCAAGCTCTCAAAAAGCTGCAACAGCATTTTTTTTTTCAGCTTAACCATTTCACTGTTTATTGGCAGTTGTTAGGATGGCTTAAACAGTTTCAGCTACAACAGCATTTTTATAAAAAATTCTGATAAGACCAACTCTACTGGCCAGCAGCTTCACCATAAAAGAGTGTTTGGTCTGGTTGGGGACATCAGAACTAAGTGAAAGGACGCAGTCACTTTTGAACCTTCCAAAACAGCTATGACATTATGAGATTATATATAAAATCTGCCCATGCCTCTATCCACTTTGAAATTAAACAACGAGATTGGTGAATATATTTCCTCAATCTCACTACCAAGAGTTTTGTGTTAAAATCTTTCCTGTTTGACATCATGATAGAAGCAGCCATCGAGGGCAACATCCATTTATATCAATTTATGCTTATATAATTGGTCACTGCAGCTCAGTAACTTGTGCTACATTTAGTTATATGGTTGTATACACGTAACCCCTTGTTTCTGTTTTAATAAAACCTATATGAAACACAGTTATAGGAAATGAGAAATATATAGCGGAAGTAGAAAGTGTACAAGTGAGTACACAATAAAATTATTATCTTTATAGCTATTCGTTTTTTCGTGATTATAACAATGATTGTATTTATCTCATTACCTCAAACAGGACTCCCGAAAATGGAGCAAGAATGAGAGGGAAGAAGCAGAGGGAGAAGCATGAGCTGGCGTCTAGTCAAGTTGCTCTCCTTCCTGTTTATTTGGGAGCAGATCACCGTGCAGGAATCATTCCAATCCCAGGAACATGTCTCCAAAGAGTTTGACTGGCTCATCTCTGATCGAGGTCCATTTCACCATTCTAGGAGTTACCTGTCTTTTGTGGAGAGGCATCGGCAGGGCTACTCAACTAGATACAAGATTTACAGGTTAAAGTCTGCCTGTTTTATTAAAGTCATTGATGTGTTTAGTGCAATAATTAGAATTTCACCTACTTAAGATTCTCCCCTACACCTGTGTCTTTTTCTTGATTACTGAGTGTGAAGCACATTTAAATATAAATTGACCTGAGCAGATGTTAAAAGCATCATGTGCAAGTAGCCAATCCGGTATAAAGGCATAATCAGGAGAGTATTGGAACTTCTGGAATAATTGAGCATGATGAAATCTTTTTTCACATTAAAAGCATGGCAATACCAGAAATGCTGTCAGACCATCTGATGTGTTTTTGAACTTAAATGGACCCTTTGAGATTTATAATGTGTCAAGTGTTCTCACAGTTTTTATATTTGTTGCTATGCTTTTAATAAGAGAAAATATTGATTTTGTCACTTAAAACTTTTCATCTGTCTATCTGAGATGTGAACTCACCATCAAGAACCATAACAAAGAATTCACTATGCAATGCTGTATTTTAGTCACTCTTATTATACATGCTTAGAAGGAGAAAACAATATTTAAAAAAATTATAAGCATAAGCACCTTTTTGCGATTTTGTGTTAATAGGCTTGGCATTGATGACATTACTAAATCAGTGTTTTTATAATTTATTTATTTTTATTTAGTTTTGGGTTTTGCATCCCAAGTAAAACTCCAGTCTCACATGTTAGTCACCTGATATCCAGCATTTAGGCTGTCTGATAGTTCCCCTGACATCGTGTACACCCTCACTAGTGCTCTACTTGCTTCTACTTGCAATTAATATGGCTGTGCATTTGACAACATGCTTCCTGTATGAAAGAAAAGACTGAATTTGTAGGAATAAGGCGAGTACAATAGCAAAATGAATGATTATAGAACTATATATTACTTAATTAGAAATCAGTAATTTTGAAGTATGTTTCTGATCATTATATTTAATTCCTAAAATGCTATGTTGTTGTATGTCCTCTTTCTAATAATATTAGATGGTAATCAAAATTGACACACACACATGACACACACACACACAAACACACACACACACACACACACACACACATATATACTTGTTTTTATTTCATTGCGCCATGTCATAAACATCGCACAATGGGACACTCCTTTCCTAATGCCTTGATAACAGAACAATCATATGGGTATGTGTAGGAGCTGTTTGTCACCAGAAATACCACCTGAGATTTGCTATTTGACTTTGCTCAAAGTATTGACATGGACTGCATGGTGAGGAAAGTTTCATGTATTTTGGCCGTCTGGGGACATTCACACATGCACTGACACCTACCGTGTTTCCCCGATAATAGGACACTGTCTTATTTTTTTTTTGGTTCCAAATAACAGCATAGGGCTTATTTTCGGGGTAGGGCTTATTTTAAAATGATGACCGTTATGCTCCCCTCATTCCTGCTTTTTTCCCCATCATGCCCCTTATTCCTGCTTTTATCCACATCATGTCCCTCAGTCTTGCTTTTATCCCCATCATGCCCATCATTCCTGCTTTTATCCCCATCGTGCCCCTTATTCCTGCTTTTATCCCCATCGTGCCCCTCATTCCTGCTTTTATCCCCATTGTGCCCCTCATTCCTGCTTTTATCCCCATTGTGCCCCTCAGTCCTGCTTTACAATACTTTTACTTACCGTTTTTCTTTCTTCTTCACTTTCTTTTTCTGTACTCCCCTCTGTGGCGCTGCTGTAAATGACTCCGGCAAGCACACCAGCGTCATTCACAGAAAATGAGGGGAGGGTGCACGCTCACTGTGAGAAAGTGAGACGCTGCAGCTGGGATTGGATGCCACTGTTAAATCTTTATCAGAGCTGGGGGCATTGTAGTGTAGTGCAGGGACCGGGCAAAATGGGGATTTAACTAGGTCTTATTTTCGGGGTAGGGCTTATTTTAGACCGGTCTGCAGATTTATGGGTAGGTCTTGTTATCGGGGTATTTCTTATTATCGGGGAAACACGGTAGCTATGGAGGTCACAGCCCTGGTCAACCACTGTGTATCATTTCAACAAGTTTGATCCCTCTTTAAAGCTGTCATGCGGTTCTTTGTGTAGAATTTCAACCCCGACCATTTCAGTGCTGATGGTTCAGCCATGAGGTTGAGGCATGTGACACAGTTACGCTTTCCGGACAACCAGCATGTTTGGATCAACTTGATCATGTGCTTCTCCCCAGCTTGGATTTCCTCTCTTTCCCAGATTTTTCTTCGAACTTCTTTACACCTAAAAGGAAGTAGAGCAGTCCATTTCGACTCTGCAAAAGGCAGAGAAGGCAAAGTGCTTTTGCTTAAGGAAACTGTGTGCTACACCGACCTGTGGAAGCCTTGGCTGGGCACTGGTCCTGTATTTCCGACTCTCTACACCGCCTATCTTCTGACATGGAAGTGATGACCGAACGCTTGACCACTTGTCCCTCTGTCACTGGGGGTTGCTCATCATCTGACATGTCGCTCTGTAGCTGGACCGGTTCTGAATGGAAACAGATATGTAAATGACCAAGGTGAAAGTCTAAAGCATACATCAGACACAAGATTTCCAACTTACCGTCTGGATCAATGTGCATCTCGTCCAAATTCTTGCCTTGAATTCAGCCCGTCTGCCACTCTCAAGAGCCATTAACAGTTTGATGATCTTGGCAAGTTGGAAGAGAGGCGGTAATACTGACAGTGCATCCTGAGGTCCTACCCAAAAAAGTCAGCCAACTGATCCAGTTCTATGTCGTTTATTTTGAGGACCTTTGAAAGAGTGGCAACGTGCTTTTGAAGCTTCATAGAAGACAGAATGGGGGGGTGTTTGCCTCATGCTCTCAGGCAAACAGTCATGCACAATCGGAGCCTCTGAATTGTGACAAGGCAGCTGGTCTGGCAAATATGTAGACATGTTTGGTAGTCCCTCCACAATCTTTATGCATCTCTGTGCGAAGTTCCATAGTGCCGTGCATGGCTGGTATTATTAGGGTGGAGACTTTTCTCCCAAGTTTTCCCCGGATTTCAATAGGAGTAAAGTGCCGGCAAAGCTTCCTCTCAATCTCAAAAGCACTAGGGCCACATCTTCATGGAGATCTGAAGTATCTCTTGAGGAGAAGGTAGTCAGCAACATCTTGGAAACTTTTAATTCCCTTCTTTGATAGACCAAGATCACATTATTATTATTAATATTTTTATTATTATTATTATTATTATTATCATCATAGAGTTGTAAGGCTCCACAGTGCTCTGCTGCACTGTTCAGTAGGGAAAACAGTACATACATAGAATAGGGACATAAAAAGGTAGACAAAATAAACATAGACATGAAAATAAAGGACCCTGCTCATTAGAAAGCTAACATTCTAAGTGGAAGAGGGCACAGCTGAAACAAGAGGAGCAAATGGGGTTCAGAGTGGAGATTGGGACAGTTGTAAAGGTGTATTAGTGTGAATATATGGGGTTTCAAAGAGTGTCTAAAGATTTGAAGGCTAGGGGAATGTCTGATTGAGTGTGGTAGGGAATTCCATGGGGAGCAGCACAGGAGAAATCTGTGAGAACAACCTGTGGCAGGCTGACATTTGCAAGCAGTGCCCAGATGTTAAGTGTAGGCTTGGTGTTTAGACTACTATGGTAGGCTTGCTGCTTCTAATCAAGGTACAAGTGCATCTTTTTCACATCTTCTTTGAAAGGTAAGAGCTGAGGCATGTTTCACTTGGACTCTTTAAGTGTTTTCACGGCAGCCAATGAGAACAACTCATTCCATCTTGCCTCTTAGATCTTCCTGAAGTTGTGTGTGTTTTTAAACACACAGCATTGCAGCCAACATCTGAACTGACCCACTTGGAGAGATGCTGCCCCATTTGCATGATGCATCTGTAATTTTTCACTGTGATTAAGTTTTCATCCAGTGGGCATGTCAGTTAAGAGCTTCCAAAAACCACTGATGTCAGATGGAACAGGCTGAGCCAAGGCGCACAGAGACTGTCGCCACAGGTACTTTCTGCAAACAAGCCTTGGCAGGCTGCACAGTGCATGAAGCCTTAGGCATCCATCTCTTTGGAAGTTTGTATATGACCAGAACACCGCTTCCTGTCCTCATCACCTCAGCATTGGGTGCAAAGTTGCCCCTATTGCGAAGATGTGACAACTGCATGCAGCATTTGTTTGGGTGCTTGGAGAATTTCATGGCCCAGGCTACTTCATTGTCATTGCGGTGAACACACTCCATATGCAGGGCTAATTTTTAGAGAGGCTTCTCACAGTACAGGCAGTGCTGATTTTTGTTATACGCCCTGGATCCATCTTGTTTCTGGATAGCATTTGGAGGGACACTGCACTGTCTTTCCAGTATTTGAAACACAACTGCCAGCAGATCGAGAATGGTCATGCATAGAACACGTATCTCGGCACCTGCACTTTGCAATGGGGCTGGTGTCTTAACCGCTCTCCTCCTCCAAAGTGTAAGGTGCATATTCATCTTCACTGCTTTCCGAACTATGGTCGGAGCCACTGATGGGTTCTGGCCCCACTTTACTTTCAGCAGCAGATGGATGCGATCCTATCTTATTGCTGTTAGCTGTAAAAACCCTGGGAATGCTGCAGTCTCTTCCTCTTCCTGCTCCTGCATATGTATGGATGGTCGACTGACCTCTATCAGTGGCATGCACACACACTCTCCCCTCCATATCGGACACATGCACTTGCACACTTTGGATGACAAAAGTAGCTTGCTGGGAAAAGCCAGATTTTTATGCCAAGCATATCAGCAAGGTCTTCTGCATTGATTAGCCTTGGTAAGCTTCGTGGGGACCTCATTTTTTGTCCCCACTACACCAAACACGTGAATGTTCCCACAAGTATAGGAATGCAAGTACATACACACAAACCACACACACACACACACACACACACACACACACACCACACACACACACACACACACATATACATTGTCCTTGGAAATTTGCATTCTATTCATATTACTTCCTTTCAAGTGGATATAATACTTTAAAGTGTATAATAAAATTAACCACACTACTTTGGACAGATTACTGTTTTTATCTCAGTGGGTAAAAATTGACTGTATCTGGAATTTAAACTGCTAGTTTGCAATACAAAATATGCTCACTGGTCAAAGTGGAAATTTAGAAGTTGTGGTAAATAAATTTAGAAGTAACAGTATGAAAAATGTAATAAGAATATAACTTCTGAGATTTATATACCACGTTACATTTTCAAGTCTACAGTGTGCATGACACTTCTGAACATCTTCCCACTATTCAAATGACTGGTACCAACAGCAGGAATTATATAACAGTAGATATATATATATATATATATATATATATATATATATATATATATATATATATATATATATACAGTGCATCCGGAAAATAAACACAACACTTCACTTTTCCCACATTTTGTTATGTTACAGCCTTATTCCAAAATGGAATGAATTCCTTTTCCCCTCAAAATTCTACACACAATACCCCATAATGACAACGTGAAAAAAGTTTTTTTGAGATTTTTGCAAATTTACTAAAAATAAAAAACTAAGAAATCACATATACATAAGTATTCAGAGCCTATGCCATGAAACTCAAAATTGAGCTCAGGTGCATCCTGTTTCCACTGATCATCCTTGAGATGTTCCTACAGCTTAATTGGAGTCCACCTGTGGTAAATTCAGTTGATTGGACACGATTTGCAAAGGCACACACCTGTCTATATAAGGTCCCACACTTGACAGTGCATGTCAGAGCACAAACCAAGCATAAAGTCAAGTCAAAGGAATTTTCTGTAGACCTCCAAGACATGATTGTCTCGAGGCACAAGTCTGGGGAAGGGTACAAAAAAATATCTGCTTCTTTGCAGGTCCCAAAGAGCACAGTGGCCTCCATCATCCATAAATGGAAGAAGTTCGGAATCACCAGGACTCTTCCTAGATCTGGCCGGCCGTCTAAACTGAGCGATCAGGGGAGAAGGACCCTAGTCAGGGAGGTGACCAACAACCCGATCACTCTGTCAGAGCTACAGCATTCCTCTGTGGAGAAAGGAGAATCTGCCAGAAAGACAACCATCTCTGCAGCAATCCACTAATCAGGCCTGTATGGTACAGTGGCCAGATGGAAGCCACTCCTTAGTAAAAAGCACATGGCAGGCCGCCTGAAGTTTGCCAAAATGCACCTGAAGGACTCTCATACCATGAGAAACAAAATTCTCTGATCTGATGAGACAAAGATTGAACTCTTTGGTGTTAATGCCAGTCGTCATGTTTGGAGGAAACCAGGCACCGCTCATCACCAGGCCAATACCATCTCTACAGTGAAGCATGGTGGTGGCAGCATCATGCTGTGGGGATGTTTTTCATTGGCAGGAACTGGGAGACCAGTCAGGATAGAGGGAAAGATGAATGCAGCAATGTACAGAGACATCCTGGATGAAAACCTGCTCCAGAGCGCTCTTGACCTCAGACTGGGGCGATGGTTCATCTTTCATCAGGACAACGACCCTAACCACACAGCCAATATATCAAAGGAGTGGCTTCAGGACAACTCTGTGAATGTCCTTGAGTGGCCCAGCCAGAGCCCAGACTTGAATTCGATTGAACATCTATGGAGAGATCTGAAAATGGCTGTGCACTGACGCCTCCCATCCAACCTGATGGAGCTTGAGAGGTGCTACAAAAAGGAATGGGCGAAACTGCCCAAAGATAGGTGTGCCAAGCTTGAGGCATCATATTCAAAATGACTTGAGGCTGTAATTGCTGCCAAAAGTGTAATAACAAAGTATTGCGTAAAGGCTGTGAATACTTATGTACATGTGATTACTTAGTTTTTAATTTTTAATAAATTTGCAAAAATCTCCAAAAACCGTTGTCATTATGGGGTATTGTGTGTAGAATGTTGAGGGAAAAAAGGAATTGTTCAATTTTGGAATAAGGCTGTAACATACTCTTGCAAACAATTTTTTTTTTTTGCTTTTCTCTGGACCAACACTGCTAGTTCATATAAGAAGAGATTGAACTTGATGAGTTTGTCTTATTTTTATATTTTCTTTCTAGCCATGTAACTAGAAATGACATATGTTGTTTCCTTTCATTCAACCTGCCATTTGGAGATGGGAATCGTGTATATTGGATGAAAGTTTACTTTTATATTGATCAAGAATGTATATGTATTAATGAAATTAAAAATGCACATATAACCCCCCCCCCGCCATTGTTTAACAAGTATTTATTGTTTACTGTCAGTTTAAGCCCCCTAACTTTCATCATAAGTTATTTTCAACTTGCAACTAATAAAAGATCAGTGTGGAAAAATTATGAAGATCTTTCAACAAGTTCCCATGTATTTGAATGTTAAAAGTATAAATCAATCACATTAATGAAACTGTGAAAGAAAAAAATACTTTAACTCTCAGATATCTGAATTTTCAGTAAAGAAAAGTATAGTATGGTAGTACTGATTCCATTACATCTACCTTGTAGAGTATATTTACTTAATAGTGAGTTTGTTCCCCACTTTCTCTCAGAACTGTATAATTATTTCAGTGCATTAAATCAACAAGTATCCTGTGTGCACAAAAACACATCCCACAACATTACACCAATTGACCAGCCGTTATTGTTGACAATTGTCAGATTTATCAATGAACTGATGTAGCAATCACTATATCCTGGTCCAGCCGTAAGCACGCAATAGTGAAAACATTTTTTGCATTTTTATATGCCTCTTTGAGTACCACTAATGCACTCAGCTATTAATTGACTGACTGTAGTTGTATTGCATTTTGATTGTTCTGCAAAATTCTTGTTAGCCTGCATTTGCACTCATCGTCAACTGTATGTTTCCAACCACAGTACTACTGTTGGAAGATTGTTATATGTTTATAGCTTCTTTTCAAAAAATCCTCAAATTCATGCATGAAAACTCTGTTCCTGATACACTTTTACCAGTATGTCTGGTGTGCAATACAATGCAACATTCAAAGCTGCTTAAATCTTTTTGACTTCTCAACAAACGATGATATTCCTTATGACAGGTACAAACAAAGAGTTGCTACAGAGTTTTTTTTATTTTATTATGGAAAAAAGTACAAACAGAAAGCAGGAACAAACCATAGGGTATTGAAAGATAAACACAGAAGACATAAAAGGCAAAAAGAAGACAATCCAGTGGAAAATACAGTGTGTAATATATGAAGCCAGAAACATGTAAAAAGGCAAAATACCAGTTCTATCACAAAATGTTGTCAATATTTTTAATTTTTGTAAGTCGGATAGGGAAGAGGAAGGAGGAGGAAACTGGTCATCACAGGTAGTGAGCATAACATCAAATACAAAAAATAGGAAGAAAAGAAGGTACAGTATGTGTGGTGAAGGGCTCAACCAATGGGATGGGGTGGGGGGAATTCAGATGGAGGCTGATGCGATATAAAGGAGACATGGGGGGAAAATGTGTCAAAGGAAAAGCCAGGGCACCCAGATCTGGTGGAATGTTTCATCCTGTAGTGAAGGCTAATCTTTTCCATCCGGGCAATGAACCAAATACAGGACTTTAGATTAGAAAGACTGGGTGGGTTGCTTTGTTTCTATGTTTTTTTTTATCAATTAGGCATTGCATAGCAGTGATTCATCCCAATCAGTGAGACTAAGAAGCCTGAGGGGAAAGTCAAGGTTTACCCAGAGGGGTAGGATATGAGGGGAGGATGGCGGAATACTCAGGTGGAGTCTGCAGGTCTCTTAGATCTTAGTCAAAAAACTCAGAGTGAGTGATGATTTCACAAGAGTAGATCTAGTTTGTTTATGCAGATCCCAAATGCACTAGCGAGAGGGCATGAGAGATTATTAGTCTCAATGTCTACCCAAGATAGAGGACGGGGAGGTAAACAAGGCCACAATTTGACTCAAGTGGGCTGCATAGTAGTATATTTTAAGATCTAGAAAGCCTCTATCCCCTCATTTAGTTAGGTTTTTCAGAAGGGATAATTTGATCATGAGAGACCTGCCCTTCCACACGAACCTCGCCAGGTGTTTTTGGATGGAGGTAAGCTCGGATACAGGTGGGGAGAGTTTGGAAGTAATAAAGGAGTTTGAGAAGGATATTTATCTTTATGGAAATGATTCTGCCCTGCCACGAGATGATTAGGGAGCACCAAGAGAACAGCTTTGATTTAAATTTGGCTAGGATATATATTCAAATAGTTTGGGATAGCTCTCTTGGTACAGGGATGCATAGTAGTTGGTTATAAATACTTAAATAACTAATCTTATTTTTGTGCCATTTAAAGTCAAATTAGGATGCAAGAAGCTGACCATCTTGGCTAGGAAAGTTGAGCAGGATAGCTTCAGACTCTGAAACATTTTTGCAGCCTGAGAGACTGCCGTAAAGAGTCAGAATCCTAAACATGCTGGTAAGAGTTTTTCTAGGCTGTTGATGAGTTAGGATTACATCATCCATAAAAAGAGATAATATGCTCTCAAGGTCCCCTGTCTGCACACCCCTTACATCCAGGCAAGCTCAGATGGTCACTGCCAGGGGCTCTATAACTAGGGCAAATATCAGAGGGCAGAGGGGACAGTCTTGGAGAGTACAATTGTGGATGATGATGGCATCGGAAGAAGTGCCATTGACCATGAATCTTGTTGAGGGATAGGTATAGAAAGCTTGGACACCTGGTAGAAAGTCATCAGAGATGCCGAATTTCAATAAAGCTTGATAAATAAAATGCAAGGATATTCTGTTTAACACCTTCTCTACATCTAGGGAGAGGATAATGGATTAAATCACACCTGATCATAATGGACAAGGGAGGGGAGTAGCATATTTAGTCTACTTGCAAGAATTGTAGCATACAACTTCACGTCAGTATTAAGGAGGGAGACGGGGTGGTAACTAGCACAATTATAGATATCTTTGCCTTCTTTGTGGAATACCAAGATTATAGCCTCCAGGGATTCATTAGACCAAGGCATCCCTCTGAGGATGGAGTTGAAGAGAGTATGCAGATGGGGAAGCAAGAGATCAGCAATTTTTTTGTAGTAAACAGCTGTAAAGCCATGAGGTCCCAGGGCCTTATTTGACTTCTGGGACTCAACAAACTGCTCCAATTCCTCAAATGTAATTTCAGCACTGAGTTGAGCAGTGGCTCGAGAAGATAATTTGCGGAGATTATTGCAGCAAATAAATTCTCAATTAGCTTGGTCTGTTGTAGTTTGGCTGAGACACCAGAGGGTTGGGGTAGGTTGTAAAGTTTTGTGTAGTAAGCCTGGAAATCAGAGCAGATTTGTAGCTGGTCATATTGTAAAAGAAGAAAGAGCTGCCAAGATAGAACCCTGTTCTGACCAGGTAGTAGGGTAGGTACGGGATGAGGTGAGTTTGAGGGCAAGATCATGTCTGAGCAGGATCAGGTTATTTCTGGAATAGGTGGACTGGATGGGGTAGAAAAAGGTATAGTCCCTGGCAAAAGGGTCAGAGATTATCCACAAATCATATAGGTTATGGAGTTTTAGGAATGTCAGCAACAAACTAGAATTCTGGGAGTCTCTCTGGAAAGACATGGCATCAAGGGAGGCAGATCTGTCAACACTGGGAGCAAGAACCAAATTGAAGTCACCTACAACCAGATCACCTTGCCAAACGTGCACCAACGAGGAGCCTAATTATATGAAAAATTTAGGTTGGGCAAAGTTTGGGGCATATAGGTTGACAAGGCTGCAGGGAAGGTTATTTAAGGTGCCAATCAGGATCAGGAACCTGCCCTCTATGTCCATATAAGAGTCTAGAAGGTGAAAGCTGAGGTGACAGGTGAAGATGATCGCAGCCTCACATTTTTTCTGCCTGAGATAACATGAATGACAGGTCAAGGGTGGAGAAGTTTAATGTAGCGGATTTCCTGGAAGAAGACTAAGTCACCCTACAGAGTTTAGAGAGAAGAGTGCAGTTTAGTCCTTTTTTCGGGGAAGTTGAGGCCCTTGATATTATAGGAAACAACATTTAAGGTCATGAGAAGGCCTGCAGGTGAGGATCAGCTCAGCAGCATTGGAAGAAAAATTGGAGAGAAGTAAAATAAGGTGATGCCCGGGAATTATAGGGAAAGAGGTGGAAGGAAGAGAAGGAAGGTGATCAAGCAGACCAATGGTCATCCATCTACTGTGCTGGCAGTGGATGGTGTGATGATTGAATCATCTGGGAAACCAGCAAAGAGCATAGGGCTCAGTGGGGGTACGTGATTGGCAGAATTCAGGCAAGAGAATTCCATGAGAAATCAGTGTGGGCAAAAAAAGGGAGGAGGCTACCAAGTGGGCTCAGGAACACACTAGACCTGGGTGGGAGGGAAGAAGGCAGAATTCACAAGAAAAGCAACATGTGCTGTAAACTCAAACATGACAAACTCACAAATGGATGAAAACAAGTTACAATACCACGAGATGCAATTAAATGAGGATATACTAGCAACTTGCATGCAGCTGTATTAGGTCCCATCTTCTTTGCTGTAGAGAGCAAGTTCTGCAGGTAAAGGAGAGAAACCAGCTGTGGAACACATAAAGGGAAAAGAACAAACATGTAGAACTGTATAGTTAACCAGGAGTGAGGAAGAGGCATTGTCAGCAGCTACAGTCAACCCGTTCCCAGTAGAGGTAGTCCATAACACAGAAGAAGTCTCTAGGCAGACTACAGAGATCATGGTGTACAACATAGACATAAGATACAGAGATTTAAGTGTAAGCAGTAGGTCAAATAATTTCTAATAACAAACCCCATCCCTCCTTCTTTGACATCTTGACCAGGCTATGTTGTTTCAGAAATATGCAGTAAATTCAATAAAGGGTATTGTTTGGGCATGAAGACCTTATTATTAACAGGTGGCATTATATTTATATATATATATATATATATATATATATATATATATATATATATACAAACCTACACCCAAATACAACAATGCACGTATCTTGAGATCGGAGTGCACAAAGCCCAAATTCATGCGTTTAACACCAAGCAACACAGGTTGAGTACAGAATACACGCCTTGATGAATCAGGCCCACTATATTAATATTCATCAGCTCATTTACTTAAAACTCCTGGGCACACAACTACTTAAAAAAAAAAAAAGTAGCAACCTGGTTCACGCAAAGAGCTGAATCCGGTGCTCACGGGAAGAGTAGAAGTCCTAAGTATAGGTCAATCAATATTGTATTTAAATCTCTAAGAATGGTTTATTAATATCACCAATGACTATCACCCACTGCAGCTAATTCAGGGCCTATTGTAGAACCCTACATAGAAAAATCACAAACACACGCAAATAACAGGGCTTAAATCATGTAAATGCATAAACAGCATTAATATATACACACAATAATAGATCCTAACATAAAAGTGTATATAAGAAAAATAAAAAATCAGACTAGGGAAAAGAAGGAGAAAACGTCTAAGAACTAAAATAGGACATGAATGTATTAATGAGCTATACTAATGTAAAAGAGGTATATTGCTAATATTCCACTATAATAGTTGGATCACTACATACCTACAATATCAGAACATGATGTAGATATATACAATTACTAATAATGGGTCACAAAAACCTCCATATATTACCACTCAACATCCAGCAGTGAGCAATCAAATAAAGTACCCCTACATTCAATCCAGGGATTTGTTAGATTGCAAGCCTCTCTTACTGCCGGTGCTAATTCAGGTTGGTGAAAGAGAATCCACTAAATTTGGTAGAACACACACACACTTGTGGACCCATCTGGTATGCAGATTGAATTTTATCTGCCTAAGTCTTATAGGAACATTGGGCTTTTTTGTGTGCCTGTAAAAAAGATTTATTGTTATTGTCAATGGTTTGGTCGATCTCTGAGATAGCCGGTAGAGGACATATGGTCCAGAAAGTAGAGTAAGCCTGTGGATGTAAACCACAGTTGGGGTTGGTGTTTGATTAGTGGATTAATTTAAAACATTGTCATAAACAAATTTGTCCATTGGTAGTATCTGAGACCAGTGGTTTTGTTAGAAATTAATAAATGTCCGTAGATATTGTTCCAAGGTTTGTTTCACTCACTCTGGTTGTCCATTTGACTGTGAGTGCTAAGAAGTGCAGTAGTGTCTCTTTCTTTATAGCCTGTCACAGAAAGCCTTCCAAAATTGTACTGTAATTGGGACAACCCTGTCTGAAATAATAATAATGCGCCCATTGAGGAGACACATTTAATTTATTTAATGGAGAGAAACTTGAAGAAGGCCTTTCAAAAAAAGTGTCTGCTTTGTAAACCAGTCAATGACCATGAAGATGGCATTGTTGCAACCAAAGAGGTAGATAACATGGAGATGAAGTCCATAAAAATGGATTTCTATGCTCCTGGTGGAAGAAATAATGTTTGTAGGAGTCCAGCTGGGTGAGTATGTTGGATCTTGGTCTAGGCATGTGTATCAAAAGTTGTGACATATTGAAATACTTTTTATTAGATATTCTTCCAGCAATAGTGTCAACTTATCAACTTCATACTTTTTCAAACTCCAAAGTGTCCAGCTGTTTTAGCAGTGTGAACTCATTGTAAAACTTCTTGTTGGAATTTTTTGTAGGGATGAACAGTCTAATTGAGTAAATCAGAAACCCATCCGCTTGAATCATAACTCCTGGTATCTCTTTTGGATTTCAGGAAATATGTGATCTTTATTGGTAGCAGCTGTTGCAATTGTTCGTTAAAGTTCAACCATGATGCACCAGTAGTAGCTGAACAGAAATGTTAGCTTTATTTTTGGCGACTGGCAGATCGATTTGTAACATGGAATCAGAGTCAGAATAAGGCAACTAAGCCATAATAATAATAATAATAATAATAATAATAATAAATGGAAGTGATAATAAATACAAGTTTTAAGTAACAAGAAAAAAAAACCAGATAAAAAAGAGTCCCTGTGTCATATCTAGTGACCAAATGTTACACTAAACTCACTGATTTAAAGTTGAAAATAGTTTTGTTTAAAAAAATATTGTCTTCAAATGAAATAAAGAGTTGTATAAAGAGAATTGGTGCCATGGCATTAGTATTAGATCAGTGGTCTTTGTCTATATATTAAATAAATAAGTGTATAATTCAAGGTTCTCCTCACTATTATAACCAGTCTGCAGACTGATGTCAATGTTCAGGAAGATTTTTTAGTGCTCTACTCATCACCCAATTGTGATTACCATCCAACTGGCTAATCAGCTAGAAGCCTAATAGTACAGATATAAGTGCTTATAACAAACATCGATACAGGGTGCTATAAGAACTCAGGTAAGGCAATAAGGCAAAGTGTTCATATATAAAAGACTATTCTACATTATTAAATTAAATGTTAATAAAATAAATAGACTGATTTTGGTAAAAACAAATATCATTATTTAAAAGACTCCTTAAAAAATTAAGCTTAGCAAATTAAAAAAATATTGGCAAGATGAAACATATGCATATCTCTGATGTAGTCCAAGCTCAGACTTCAGACAAGAAGTGAAGTCCTTGCTCTCAATTTTGTTTTGTTATACTAACTTTGACTCCATATGGGGAAAAATGGAGTTAAAAATTTAAAAATGCTTCACTAAATTTATAAGGCAGTAAATAACATTAACTGTAGTCTTACATATCTCTGATTAGTTGGAACTACAAACCTTTAAGGAAACAGGTTAAACACTTTTCCCAGTGTTCAATTTGATAAGATTAACTAATTCTTCTTACCAATTTAATTAAAGGGAAACAGTGGAAACATATCTGACCCTCTGAAGTCTTTTCCCATTCATCATAGTTCAGTACTGTACATTTCATAATTTAAACTCACTGTTTATCACTAGACAGCACATTTAGGACAGGTTACACCGAGTAGCAACATCTATTAAATTCATTCTCAGTCAGTCATTTCAATTATAATAATGTTTGATATTCAAGCGTATATTTTTAATCTGATTTTCCATGTATGATTTTACTAGTTCTGCTTATTTAAATAACTACTTTCTCATTTCCCTGACCTTGGATTTTGTCCTAACTAAGTTTAAAGGTCCATTTACTGGTCCATGGATCTGCTGCTGTTTATTAACATCAACTAATCTAATCTAATCTTGCATACCCAGGACCTGGACTCTTCCCCTGTCCACGCGCTTAACCTACACCTTCTGATCAGCAGCATAGTTTAACTGGCACCTTCTGATTAAAAGACTTACAGCTTCAAATTATGCATTTCCATAATGATTTAAAGCAGGGGTGTCCAACCTTTTAGCTTCCCTGGGCCACATTGGAAGACGACGAGTTGGTTTGGGCCGCACATAAAATACACTAACACTAACGATAGCTGATCATCCCAAAAAAACATAGAGAACATAGTTAACATATATATATATGAGAAAAAAAGTGATTTTATATATATATATATATATATATATATATATTACTTTTTTTCTAATCCCCCTATACTTACCTTTCAATCGCCCTGTTCAAAAAATCCTCTCTAGTTATTATACTATATTCACTTTTTGTATTGTTTCGATGCAATATCAATAAAGTGCATTTAAGCCAGACATTGTATATCAGGGTGCCCTGACCAGGCCTGCGGTACCTGACATATACACCACTGTGACTCCAAATTGTGACCTGTTTTGCTAATTACACCACTATGTTAGTTTAGGGATAACAACTTATAATGGGCCAAAGAGAATAATATATAATGCCCCATTAGTATTACAAGTAGAAGTATGTAGCAGGGAGATAAGGTCCATGATGCTCCAGGACCAGGTGACTTTTATTCACTGGTCAGCGTCCCTTGAAATAATAAAAAAAATCCCCCTTAACTTACCTTTTAATCGGCTTGTTCTCCTGTCCTTTTCTCTTCTGCAATTCTCTGCTGCTGATTGTTCTTCTCGCGCGAGTGACTCCTCTGTGCTGCGCTCCGCAATGGATGTTGGGCCCAACATTCACTGTGAGCGCCGGACGGAGGAGGAGGAGACAAGGGAGGGAGCCGGAGTACCAGTTGACGTGACCGCGTGACCGCAAGGTAAGCATTTTCTTTTCTTTTTTTTGCAGGATTTTTTTTTTTTTATTAACAGCGCTGCCCCTTGCCACAACCAAAACTCTTGCTAGGCCACATTTACAGGCGAGCTGGGCCGCATGCGGCCCTTGGGCCATGGGTTGGACAAGCCTGATTTAAAGCCTGTGGGTCGCTCAGGAACTAGACAAACAAAGGAATCCATACAGCACACCTTCTGGTAGCCTTACATATCAGTGTATATGCAGCACTTATTCTAGTCTTGTGATGCTTGTGCCTGAAATAAGTTTCCTTGACAGTTTTACTGCCTATTGACTCTAATATCTAGATTTTGTTGTTGAATTGCCTCCATCCAAAGGGCATACTGTCAACATGCCAGTAGTTGACTGCTTGATAATGGATGCATATTAGGTTGCATTACTGCCAGTTTCCACAGTAGTAGGGATATCTACTATTTTCCTGTCCAATGTCTTCAGACTTCATTGATGCCAAGGTTATCTCAGACAGAATGTCTCAGTTTACTTTAGATATTGGAACAACTGTTTGAAAACTTCTAGGAATAACTATCGATTTAACTTCTGCATTTCACATTCAATACAATGGACAGAGGGAGTGAGTACACCAAGCTTAAGAACAATATTTATGCTGTTGTTTTCTAATACAAGCAAGACAATTCCGTTTCACTTTTGCCTCTTTAATACTTCCTCTTCAAGACCTGATATTTTTTATGGTCCCTGCTCCTATCCTGTACCGCAAGCTAGGTGCATGGACACAGTAGTTCCAGATTAACAAGTGTTTCAATGCACAGGGCACCCTACCTCCTTGTATTCATGTTCTAATGAGAATTTTTTTTATGGGGGATAAAAAAAACCCCATAAGTTTCAGAAAAGCTAAATTCAATCAGTTTAAAGAAGCAAGTAAAATAAGTATTACATTTTTTTTAAGCTAACAATAATGGGCCACTGCAAAACAAACTGGGTATACTTGTTGATGGAGAAAAGGAGAAAGCTGACTTCCTAAATTATTTTCAATAGTTTTAATGAAGAAGGAAACATTCTATAAAATTAGTTGTTGTAAACAAATGTGTAGCAATAAATCAAGCACACCATTAAATATTATGTGCCAGATTCACTAAGGCATGTAAACACTAATATCATATTATGCATAAAAGCGCACTGTGCATGCCCAGAAACAAACCATACAGCAGAAAAAAAGCAACATTCAAGTTATCTTTAAATGTAAAGAACCCTTACTACAGTCTACGATTTCAGGAGCGGAACGAGATAGGGAATGGGCATATGCACCTACTCAATGTACAGTAAGAGCATACCCAGTTTGAGCACATGCATCAGCATCTCTAAAGTACACTATATGGACAAAAATATTTGGCCACATCTGTTAATTATTGAATTGCGGTCTTTCAATCAGACATGTTGCCAGAGGTGTATAACATGAAGCATCTAGCCATGCAGTCTCCATTTTCAAACATTTGTGATACAAAATGGGTCGCTCTGAAGAGCTCAGTAACTTCAAGCATGGTACTGTGATAGGATGCAACTCTGCAATAAGATGGTTTGTGAAATTTCCTGCTGGATATCACATTTGGTCAACCATAAGTGGTATTATTAAAGAGTGGAAGCGTTTAGGAACAACAGCAACTCAGCCACAAACTTCCACTAGCATTAATGTAAGCACAAAAACTGTGTGGTGGGAGCTTAATGGAATGGGTTTCCATGGCTGAGCAGCTGCATGCAAGCCTCACAACAGCAGGACCAATGCCAAGCGTCGGATGGAGTGGTGTAAAGAACACCGCTACTGGACTCTGGAGCAGTGAAAAAGTGTTCTGTGGAGTGACGAATCACGCGTCTCTGTTTGGCAGTGAGATGGACGAGTCTGGGTTTGGTGGATGCCGGGAGACCGTTATGCCAACTGTGAAGTTTGGTGGAGGTGGGATAATGGTATGGGGCTGTTTTTCAGGGTTTGGGCTAGGCCCCTTCTCTCTAGTGAAAGCATTCTTAATGCTTCAGCACACCAAGTCATTTTGGACAATGCTATGCTTCCAACTTTGTGGCAACAGTTTGGGGAAGGCCCTTTTCTATTCTAATATGACTGTGCCCCAGTACAGATCTAAGAGCCACGAGCTAAAATCTGCGGAGAAATTACTGTAGTAACAGTAATAATAGTTGGTCGCGTTGTTCTAAAGAACAATGGGTCTAATTGAATCTACCCCAAAGGGTTCTGTGCAGTATTCCTCTTCTAATCTTTGTTCAGGTTGGATGTTAGAAGTCTTTGTGTTCCTTATTGGTGCTATTGCACGTCAGGATGTTTTGCGTGACAAAATCTGAAATGCAGTGAACACTATAAAAGGCTCAATCAAACTAACTCCTTCTATGGTAAAGCAGGGATTTAGGAAGAGAGAGAAATATAGAGAAATAAGTAAAAAAGGACAGTGGGAAAAGGGAGATTACAGACAGAGATAAGGAGAACTAAAACAGCTAAAAAGAAAGATAGTTAGAGAGAGAGAGAGAGAGAGAGAGAGAGAGAGAGAGAGAGGAAAAGAGAGTTGGAAAGGGAAAGACCCCACTAAACAAAAACAGTAAAATGAAACAAAAAATAAAGGTAAAATTGAAAATAATTTAAACAAAAAGCAAAAGCCCTGACTGGTGGTTAGATAGAAAAATGATGTCCTGAGCAGATGTGTCAAGGAAATAGCTTCTCCATTCACCATTAAGAAAATGAAAAAAAACGGTTGTGGTGGGTGCAGCTTGGGGGAGGGTTTGCCTTGTTCATCCTCACATGCAATAGTTACTTCATCTGAAAGTAGAGCTGTTTTGGACTCAGTGACAGTGCCACTGGATGAGGAACTTGCTAAGCAAAGTTAGAATTTACTATGCAACTGTCAATTGTGCCTCATGCAATCATGCCATTTGCCATTTGACATATAGTTTGACAAAAGTGGTGGTATGGGCATGGATCAGGAGGACCTCTAGAATTCTCTAGAATGTAAATCTTAGTCTCTTCCAGGCGTGAGGTTGTTGTTAGTGCTGTTTTTTTTGTGCTTAGTGACACATCAGTAAAGGAGACAAAAGGTGTTAGAGAGGTTGATGATGAAGAAGAGGTTGAGATGGATGAAGAGAGGTTGAGATGGATGAAGCTCTGCTACCGCCTACCATTGACTCCTCTGCAGAGATTGGTTCATGTAGTTAACAGGCTAACCTTGCTGATCCTGTCCCAGAGCCTGAGTGTGCAGCATGGTGTAGGCAGTGGGGCCCAAGCACCACCTTCTTCATGTGAGCATTTTTTGAAGTACCAAGTGGTGGGATAGTGCATGATTTTATCACTTGACTCATCAGCAAATCCCTAGTGTTAAATGGCAGATCAAGAAGCCAACTGAAGCCTGGTGGCTGCATGGCACATTTGCACATGGTGCATTCAGACATGCTGTAGATCTCCAAGATACGGTCCAGCCCTGACTCCTCATGTTTGTTATAGCATGCTCTGAGTCTCAATAGGGGAGTCAGCACCTCTCATGCTGTGCTTCAGTGGAGGGTAAGCTCATTTCCTCCAGAGCATCCTTCTAGCCATAACGACTGGTCTTTGTGTGGTGAAATTATTTCTTTAACTAGACATGCCTCTGTTCCTTCCCCATATTCACCATAACCAGAAGGATGGCAAAGAGAGGGCCGAATACAATTCAAAACTACTTACCTTATCTACAAATTAAAACTAAGGATAGTAGTGGGTCCAGGGAGAAATAGGACTGCATTTTGGGTCAGGAGGGATTTCTTTTATTTTCCCTATTTAAACAGATTGGTAGTTGCTTCATTTGGATCGATTTCAAATAAAGAGAGGGATCGCAGGAGATCCAAAATAGGTTGAACTTGATGGACTGATGTGTTTTTTCAACCTCATCAACTATGTAACTATGTAACAAAACCCTCTGCAATGCATCTCTGACCTTACCATTAAATACTCCTGACCTTCTCTTCTCCTCCCCTCCTATCACCAACTCACACTCCCATCGACAGGACATCGCTTGTCAGAATCACTAGGTGGAATTGATGATACATGCCAGCAGTGGGCGCTAGTGAGTACTGAGGCGCGGAGTCTAACACGCCCCTGATTTTCACCAGGAACCCCCGCAAGGAGGTATAGACTTTGCTGCAAGGAACGTGCAGGTCGCGATACTCAGTATCAGTCAGTTGGCAAGGTAACAATTGAGGCAGCGGTGACAGCCCACCAGGATGCAGGATGGAAGAGTAGTCAGCAAGCCGGGTCAAACCAGAGGAACGGATATAGCGAAATCAGAAGCAGGAGAATGGTCAGGAAGCCGGGTCAATACCAAATATCACTCTGAGTCAGAATCAGTAACCAAAGGAGAAGTCAGGAACAAGCCGGGGTCAGAATCCAATAAACAGCAACACAGGAACAAACGCTGGAGCAAGGCAGAAGACCAAATACTCTGGCAACCAAATGGCCTCAGTGAGTTCCTTATATAGAGGGAAGAGATCCCTGATGGGTGCCTGACATCGGCGGGAAAACCGCAACCAATTGCTAACAAGTCGCAGGGCGACGGAGCGTGGAATCTTGCGCATGCGTACCGATGGCAAACGTAAATAGCGTCATGTTGCTAAGTAACGGTTGGCAAGCTCGGCGTATGCATGCGAATAGAATGGCAAGCATCACTAGGCAGCGGGACGCCGATTCAGCAAAGAGACAGGCGTCCGTTTAGAAACAGAAACAGCGCCTGACATCGCTCTTGCCACTTTCCCTCTGGAACCCACCTATGCATCTGACCAGACTCTCACACTCATATAAATAATTAAATAAATAGAAACACAGTAATTTTTGAATTGTAAACAGAATACCTGGCACAAATGTCTTACTTCTTTTGTGAGCATTGTTAGAGGAAGCACTGGAATAGAGACAATAACTGCTAACAAATGTTCTATGAAAAGTAATATATTCCATACATTCTTTGCTGTTTACCTGCTTGTAGCAAATACAATTCATCACAGAGATTCATTCCAAGTGGAACTAATTAGGGTTACCTGAAGCCCCAGAAATTCTATTTGCTGCAATTTGAGTGAATTTTGGTCTCAAAAGTTGTGAAGCGCTGCAATAATGAAAAGTGAATTGATTCTGTTCTGGATTTCACAGGGCCTACACTATTTGAAGTAACAATAAATAAACAAACAATAGTAATAATTTAAAAGGCACCTGTTTGATAGAGATGCGCATTTACAGGTGTACTTGCGCTCTTTAATAAAACACTTCCCATACACAGTGCACTGTGTAAAATAAGGAAATAAGTAATAACAAGTAATTACAAAAAGGGATAATCCGTCCCCCAAATCGTCAATCTTCAATCAGACCTATCACTAGACTGCTCCCTGCTTTAGTTATAACCTGCCCCAAACTTCCCTCCCAGAGTTTACCAGTCCCACATTGAAAAGCGCAGATACCTACAAGGCTGAGGGGATGGATTTTTATATTTTTTATTTATATATTTTTTATATACATTTTTTTTTTTACTTTTTATTTATAACAGCATTTAATAACAATACAGGTCATTAAATACTTGAAATGTAAATGACAAGGATTGCAGGGAAGGTGCATAAACAGAGCATGAATAGTAAATAATGTTAAGAGTAATCCTACAACAATGTTGATCTCTGGTGAGTGCTTGAAGCTAATATCTTAGTGGAGGTATTTATTGAAAAGATTTGTATGAATGTAGGGGAACAGAGGGGAGTGGGTGGGTGTTTGGGCGCTATTATCAGGGAGGCATGTCCCCTCTCAAGTGACAACCACTCCTATATGATATAAGAGGAGGACTGTCAGGTGAAAGGAGGGGTAGAAATGAGGAAGTAGATATAGTGATGTCAAGATTGAAAATGGAGAGTAACACGATTGTGTGGGAGAGAGGGTCAAAGGATGAAAAGCAAAAGGTGAGGACAAAGAAGGAGGAAACACAGGAGACTTAGAAAATGCCAAGCATGCTGCCGCCATTATAAGAGTACCATGGGCCCCAAACTTTATGAAAAGCAGATACAGCGTCATGGAGGAGACTTGTCACATTGTGCCAGATTCTGTTCATAACAGCAACTCTAAAGGGTTGCAAGGCTTTCTTCCAGTCGCTAGCTATCTGTAGTTTAGCTACGTTGTATATGTGGCGGATAAGTTTATCAGATGCTTTGGGAACCCCTCTGAGAGGTTGACATAAAAGCAAAGATCAATAGGCACATTGTAGCAACCTGATTAATCAAGAGTAAGATGTCATCCCAAAATCTAGATATAAGTGGGCAGTCGCACCATACATGGATAAAGGTTCTCACTGATCTACAATTGCGCCAACAATGATCAGTGGTGTGGGGGTAGATAGAGTGCAATTTCGCAGGAACCATGTACCATCTAGTATAAATTTTGTAAGCATTTTCTCGAATGGCTGTGTTGAAGTAAGACCCTGCTACCCGAATGAGCGACCACCTCTCCTCATCCAGCTGTACTCCAAGATCTTGCTCCCATGCCCGTTCAAACAGTTCCGCGGGAGGGGATGAGTAGTACAGGAGAGAACTGTACAGAACCGACATATAGCCACTTCCCCCGGTTAATAAATGCAATGGCGTTCAAAGGGCTTTGGGAGACAAAACTTAGAGGATTGTGTCTGGGCTTGTATGAAGCTTTTCAGTTGAATATAGTGGTAGTATAGGTTGCTAGGGAGATCATGTTTTTCTCACAAATCCGCAAAGGATCGCGGTGTGTGCTCACCCAACAGATGAAAGAACCGATCTAGCCCCATCCTCTTACAAGGGTGACCAAAAGACCTAATGCAGCCCAGTGGGAACCGAGGGCGTCTCCAGAATGAAATAAGTGGTGGGGGGTAGGGGGCCAGCTCATATTGTCTTTTCAGTTTGTCCCATATCTCCAAGGTGAAGCGAATGGAGTGGGTCGTGTAGGCTGAGGCTGGTCACTTCTAGGAATCCAAGGTAAAAATCTCACCCCCATGTCTGAGGACAGCACTTTTCAATGTCCACCCATTTTTTACCCCTAAAGATGACAGCCAAGAAATAAGGTGACTCAGTTGTGTAGCATGATAAAATTTATTAAATAAATGGGAGGTCTAAGCCCTCATTATGTTTAGATTTAGCTAAACAGAGCCTGTTACGTCAAAGTTGTTTACCGTTCCACACAAATTTGCCACACAGAGACTGGAGAGAGCACAGGAAGGAGTCTGGGATTTTAACAGGTAGGGTTTCAAATAAGTATAACAACCTGGGTAGGGCATTCATTTTAATGGTATTGATTCTCCTGAACCACGAGATGCAAAGGGAATTTCAGGTGTGTAGATCTTGTTTGATAAGAAACAGCATTGGAGGATAGTTGGCCTGGAAGAGTGTTTCATAGGAATTTGTGAGAAAACACCCAAGTAGTGTATTGCTCAAGAGTGCCATCGCAAATCAAAGTTTAGTTCCAACAATTTCTTAGAGTGGGACGGAAGGTGTAGAGCGAGTGCTACTGAATTGGAGTTGTTCACCTTATATCTGTACAGAGAACCAAAGTTCTGCAACTTCACAAATAGATTAGGAAGGGAGGCATGGGGCAATGACAAAGTTAAGAGGACATTGCCGCAAAGAGAGAAATCTTATAAGTGGTTCAATACATAGCGCATAAATGAGAGGGGAAAGAGGGCAACCCTGTCTAGTCCCATTATTAATACCAAACACAGAGGAATTAAAGCCATTTGTCGAAACCGAGGAAGACGGGGTCTGGTATAGATCCTGAATACTTTGAAGAAAATTGTCAAAACGTCCTTAGGTTTTGAAACATGAATGGCCAGGAGAGGGTGTCAAAGGCTTTCTCGGCATCTAGCGCTAAAATCACAGAGGGAATTCGTGACTGATTAATATAGGAGATCAAGTCTATCGTCCTCCTGGTATTATCAAGGGTTTGTCTGTTAGGGACAAAACCAACTTGGTCTGAGTCAATAAGTTGTGTCAAGTGAATATTCAACCTGTTTGCTAAAATCTTAGCGAATAGCTTGATGTCCGTGTTTAGTAAGGAAATGGGGTGGTAGTTAGCACAAATTGTGGGATCTTTATTGGGTTTGGGAATAACTATAATAGTTGAACGTGTGGTGTCCTGGTGAAACTTCCCCCCCGTGAAGAACAGAGTTAAAAGTGGAAAGCATATGTGGAGTCAGACTGTCCGAAAAAGTCTTATAGTACAACATGATAAATCCGTCAGGGTCAGGAGCCTTAGAGACTTTTTGGGCCTTGAAGGCTTCTTTAAGCTGCTCCTCAGTAATATCCTCATTCAGTTTGGTAGCTAATGTCCTGTCTAGTTTTGGTAGTTTGCAAGCATTTAGGTACTACTGTATAACGGCTGGGGAAAAGGGTGAGGGGGGCCCGTATTTATTTAAGTTATAAAGGGACTTGTAAAATCAGAGAAAGGAGTCATTAATAACTGTAGGGTCATAATTAAGTGTTCCCTTCTTATCTGTTATTGCTATAATAGCCTGTGTTGCTTGTTTAGCTTTCAATTTGTTTGCTAGCATGGTATCTGACTTATTGCTTTTATCGTAAAAATTTTTGGTTGAGCCACTGAAGAGCCCATTCGTTTTTTTTCGCCAGTAGCAATTGGATTTCTCCCCTGACTGAAAGGATTTGCTTATAAACCGATTCTGAATGTTTTTTTTTATGGTTATGCACAAGTTGTTGCAATTTGGCAAAAAGAGAGTTTAATCTCATTGTCTGTTGTTTCTTCCGGAAGGATGCTTATTAGTAATGGTCCCTCTAATGACTGATTTAGGGCTTTCCACACTGTGGGGAGAGGGGATTCAGGAGTCAGATTAAGATCAAAATATTCTTTGAGTTGGGATGCAATCTGCTCTTAAACTGAAGAACTTTGAGCAAAGATTTGTTTAGTCCCCAAGATGATCCACCTGTAGAGTTGTTCAGGAGGTCAAACGAGGCCTTGACTACTGAGTGGTCAGACCACGGATTGGTGAGTATGTCAGTGGAAGTGAATAGATGAATAGTTTTGCTACATCCCATTGTCATGTCAATTCTGGAGCAAGATTTAGGCGGATGCGAGTAGAAAGTATAATCTAAGGAGGGAATGAGAACTCTCCAGGAGTCAAACAGACCAGCCCCAGACATATGTTTGAATAATACTTTGGTCTATATGGTAAGGGGGGAGGTGTGCCTCATACCCAATTTGTCCAGCTACTCTGACAATATTGTGTTAAATTCCCCACCGATCAGCAGTATGCCCTTCTGGATTTTATTCAATTCCAGGAAGAATTTGTTGAAGAAACTAATATGCCCTGAGTTGGGTGCATACAAATTCGCCAATGTAATAGTTTGGTGACCTACCTGACCAACCAGTATAATGAAGCGGCCCTCACGATCTAGAGTAGAGACGGTAAGCTGGAAAGACACTGAATTCCTGATCATGATGGCAACTCCATTACTCTTGGCGGGCAGGGAAGCATATTCCATGGTGGGGAACCTACGGGAGGACAAGGAGTAATGATTGCCTTGTTTAAAGTCCGTTTCCTGCAAAAAAAACAACAAAATCTGCATATAAGATCTTAACAGATTTATGTAGAAGTGATCTCTTCTGGGGGGTATTAAGCCCTTTAACATTAAGGGATACAAAAAAAGGGACATGGTTCCACACACTAGCACTAGGTAATGTTCAAAGAAGATAAGAAAGCAATAGAGATTGAGAAAAAGAAAAAAAAGGAGGGGACAAGCAATACTTTGGGTGCAAGAAAAAGAAAAAGGGGGAGGAAGAGAACAGAGGATGGGTTGTGGTAGGGGGATAGAAAGTAGATAGTGGTCAGCTCACCCCCTCAAAAGAAAAGGAGGGGAGTAGTGGCCACTGAGATTGAACCCAAGGGTGAGTGGGAGATCTGTCTGTCCTGGTTGGTACGGACCGGGTTCAGAGGTTGGGAATGCGAGTCAGTGATTCTTTAATAATAGTTTTAAAGAGAGGATGGAGACTATACCGTCCCTTCACTCCTATTTCCCAAAGTGTAGGGGGGCAAAACTGGGCAAGAAAACCAAAAGTGGCCCACCCAGAAACACACAACACTGTTAAGCATAAACATTATGTGGTGTAGCAGAAAAACAGCTAAATGAATAAGAATATATAATGAACAATGGAAGAGACATAAATATGAACCCAGAAGACGGTAGGTTTCCATGTTGCTCGAGATGTTGAAGGTGACGGAGCCCCAAAACCAACCTTCAAGTGCTCCAGTGAGTGGAGATAGAATCGTTACCTGGGTCGACCCACGGCAGGCAAGAAGGCTGGAGCACCAGAAGGGGCGAGGGGGAATGGCAACATTTAGATCTATAAGTGACTACAAAAAAAAAAAAAAAAGCTAATGCTTTACTAGCAAATGCAAACATATACAACTTAGTAAAAATAAGCACAAACTATGCATAACAAAGTACATATCAAAGATACATGAAGTGTAGTAAATAAATTTGGCGGCATCATTTATCTAAAGAGGTTTCCTGTTAAAGTTGACACCAACTCCGGAGATGATTGCCCAGTATGCAACATCTCGGGATATGGTTCCAACACCCGTATTAGAGGGTTGCAGGGACTCGAGTCCCCAGCAAGGGGGGCCATAATGTGTAAAGGCGTCCCAGGTGGAGAGAAGCCAAAAGTAAGCATCACGGTTGGGAGGCCGGTTCTGGTGCCATGCGGCCCAAGTCAAGTTTCCGTAACAGTTCTTTGCCTTCGTTAGGATTGCTTACTGTGAGCAATCCGTGTTCGTGTAGGGTCTTCGTGACTTCCCTTAGTTCTCTGTGCTTCATAATCATAATCTAACTCACCTCTTCAACCTGTCTCTCTCCACTGGCACATTTCCATCCCCCTTTAATCATGCGCTCATCTTACCTATTCTAAAGAAACCATCTCTCCATCCAGCCTCTCTCAACTACCGCCCTATTTCTGTCCTTCCATTTGCCTCCAAATTACTTCAGCGATTAGTGTAAAAACGCCTGTCTCACTTTCTCTCCTCTCATTCCATTCTTGACTCTCTGCAAGCAGGCTTCCACCTCCAACATTCCACTGAAACTGCTCTCACAAAAGTGACCAATGATCTACTTACTGCAAAATGTAATGGTAATTTCTCCATACTCATTCTCCTAGACCTCTCTGCTGCTTTTGATACTGTTGATCACCCTTTTCTCCTACTCACCCTTCACTCCATTGGCTTTTGTGATACAGTCTTCCCTGGTTCACTTCCTACCTATTGAACCGCTTCTTTGGTGTTTCTACCTCTGGCACAGCCTCCCCTCCACTCCCACTATCTATTGGGGTTCCACAAGGCTCTTTTCTTGGCCCTTTACTTTTTTCATTGTACACCCATTCTCTTGGGGCACTATTTCGCTCATTCGGCCTCCAATACCACCTCTACATTGATGACACCCAAATCTATATCTCTTCTCCTGACCTCTCTCCTTCTATACTATCTCGTGTAACCAACTGTCTTTCTGCTATCTCCACATGGATGTTTCAACATTACCTAAAGCTCAACATGTCCAAAACAACTTATTATCTTCCCTCCTGTCAGAGACACCACCTGCCGTCAAATCTCCCTCACTGTCAATAACACCACAATTTCCTTAGTCTCCAAAGCCCGCTGCCCTGGTGTCACATTTGACTCCGCCCTCTGCTTTATTCCTCACATCCAGACTTTCTCCCAGTCCTGTTCACTCCACCTTAAAACCATTGCCAGATTACGCCCTTTTCTTACTCAACATGCTACCATTCTCTCATCATCTCCTGTCTTGACTATTGCAACCTCCTGCTTTCTGGCATTCCTGACATCCATATATCCACACTTCAATCCATCCTAAATGCTGCTGCAAGACTGATCTTCCTCTCTCAAGGCTCCACATCTGCTGCACCACTTTGCAAATCCCTACACTGGCTTTGAATCAAATTCAAATTACTCACACTTACCTACAAGGCCCTCAATAACAACACCCCTTCATACATCTCAAATCTCATATTAAAATATTCTCCCTCCTGCCCTCTTAGATCTATATCTGACCTGTGCCTCTGATAATAGGATTTATGTGCTTATGTTAAATCTCTTTATCTCAATCCATCTGGGGGACACTGCTACAATGGGGTTGTATGAGGGCGCAGGAGTTGGCACTTAAACAGTTAATTAAACTTACTGCTGACTCCTCCCCTGTGCAACCCCTACTAGCCTCAGTGTAATACAAAAGCCCCAAGAAAAAGAGCAACCAACCAAGACCACACAGCAGAAGAGCAAAAAAAGGGGAAGGAATGCAGTGTCCCCCAGATGGATTCAGAGAAAGAGATTTAACGAAGTACATAAATCCCATTTTCTCCTTCATCCACTCTGGGGGACACTGCTACAATGGGGACATATCAAAACAGCACCCTAAGGAAGGGAATACTCTGATAGCCCGGCTCGCAAAACAGTTTGGCCGAACCCTGCATCAGGCGACGCAAACACATTAAACTGAAAGAACTTCATGAAGGTATGAACAGAGGACCAGGTGGCTGTCCAACACAGTTGATCCGCAGAAGCCCCATGGCGCCCCCACAGAACGAGTGGAGTGAGCAGTAATCCTCGCCAGCACAGGTCTGTTCAAGCTTACATAAGCCTGCTTAACCATGGACTTTATCCAACAAGCAATGGTTTGTTTGTTTGGAGGCCAGCCAACCTCTCTTTTGAGAATCGTACAAAGCAAAGAAGGATTCCGTCTTTCAATAAGATGATGTTTTATCCACATAAATCCGCAATGCCCTAACGACATCTAAGGAAAAAAAGGAAAGACAGACTCTGATGAAGACGAAACCCTGTTAACAGCAGAAACCACAATGTCTTTATTAATGTGGAACCCTGATACAACTTTAGGCAAGAATGATGGAACTGTCCTATGGACAACCCTGTCTTCATGAAAAACTAGATATGGAGCCCTGCATGACAGGGCACCCAACTCTGACACCCTACAGGCAGAAGCTATGGCCAACAAAAAAACATCTTTCCATGTTAAAAGTCTCAAGACAATTGAACGTAGAGGCTCAAAAAGAACCATCTGAAGAACCTCTAGAACCAAATTCAAATCCCAGGGAGCCCTGGGTGGAACATAACGAGGTTGAGCCCGTAACACTCCCTAAAAAAAAAGTAAGAACATCCGGTATAACTGCCAGTCTATGTTGAAAGCATACCGAAAGAGCAGATACTTGAACCTTCAAAGAAGCCAGCCGAAGTCCTGCTTCCAAACCTGTCTAAAGGAAAGCTAAGAGACGGGATAATTTGAAAAGGTCCCCTCTGGAAGCATGCAGGTTGACACCATTTAATGTAAGCTTGCCACACCCTGTGGTATATGTGAAGGTTTGCATGCTCGCATCAAGGTCTGCACTACATTTTGCGAGAAATCCTTGGATCTCCAGAGACCGGTCTCAACAGCCACGCCATTAAAGCCAATCAATGAGAATCCTGATGATAAAATGGCCCTTGACTTAGCAGGTCGGAACGACGAGGAAGAGCCCAACCCGGTCCGTCTGCCATTTGCAGAATGTTGGAGTACCAGTCTCGTCTGGGCCAATTCGGAGCCACCAGGATTACTGTAATACCTCCCAAACAAACCCAACTGTGAACTCACTGAATCATGGGAATTGGCGGAAGGGATATCCCAGTTGGAAGTCCCAGTCCATTGTCAAGACATCCACCGCTACCACCTGGGAATCCTTAGTTCTGGAACAAAACCTGGGATCCTGGCAATTGTGTCTGGATGCCATTAAATCCAGATCCGGCAGACCCCATCTCTGAACCAACATCTGAAAAACCTGAGGGTAAAGGAACCACTCCCTGGGAAGGAACGAATATCTGCTCAGGAAATCCGTCTCCCAATTCTCGGCCCCCGGAATGAACACCGCCAAGATGACTGGCACAAAGTCTTCATCCCAGGTGAAGATCTGGTTGGCCACCTTCATGGCCTCCGCACTCTTTATTCCTCCCTGTTTGTTTATATATGCGACTGCAGTCACGTTGTCTGATTGGAGACGTAGCGGTCTGCCCTGTAATAGAGGCTGCGCTACCTGAAGGGCCAGAAGCATCACCTTCAATTCCAGAATGTTGATTTGCCAGAGGTGGTCCCTGCCTGTCCACACACCATGAAGATGGAGACTGAGGACAACTGCTCCCCAACCCTGAAGAAATCCGTAGTCACCAGATTTCAGGACCAAGAAACAAAAAATCGTCCTGCTGTCAGGTGGCTCCGATCCATCGACCAAAGAAGGTAGAGACAGGCTTCCACTGAAAGGGTCATTAGTTGAGTATCTAGATGAAGAGACGATCCTGACCACTGTCTCAGAAGGTCCCACTGGAATCTCCGAGAGTGGAACCGCCTGTATGAAAGGGTCTTGAACGTGGACACCAAGAGTTCCAGAATCTTCATACCTAAAAGAATGGATGGACTTGAATGATGCAGGAGTTTCCTTACCACTTGCCTTAGCATACAAGCTTTGGGTTCTGGAAGGAAAACTTTCTGACACTTTGTGTCTATTAGAAGTCCCAGAGATATCATTCTCTGAGAAGGAACTAACTGAAACTTTGGGTAATTTATAATCCAGCCCTGTTGTTCCAAGAGCCGAATGGTGAGACACAGATGTTGTTCCAGAACTAGTCGAGACTATGCCTTTTGGAACAGATCGTATAAATACGGTGCTATATTTACACTCAAAGTTCTCAAATGAGCCGCCTTTACTGCCATAATATTGGTGAATACTCTTGGCACTGCTGAAAGTCCGAATGGCAGTGCTCAGAATTGAAAGTGGGAGATTCCTATAGTAAAACGCAGAAGAGACTGATGTCCCTCCCAAATTGGAACATAGAGATAAGCGTCTTTGATATCTACGGACACTAAAGACTCCCAAGGTTCCAACCCCTGGATAACCGACTGCATCGATTCCATCTGGAACTTGCTCACCCGGAGGAACTGATTCAGTGCCTTCAGGTTGAGAATCTTTCAGAACGATCTGTCTGGTTTTGGAACCAAAAAGAGGTTGGAGTAAAAAGCTTGTTCCCTTTGAGACTCCGGAACACGACATATGACTCCCGCGGAAAGAAGAGAGTTGACTGAACTGATCATCGCCTGTCTTCTTTCCGGATCAATCAGAAGAGGTGTGTGAAAAAAACACTGAGGAGAGGGTCCTGAAAGATCCAAGATGCAGCCCCTGGATATAATTCCTAAGACCCATTTGTCTCGAGAGGTCGCCGCCCACGGATCCTGAAACAAATGTTGGCGACCCCCTACCCCTGCTGCCGCTGAAAGAGGGGAAACCCCATCATGCAGAGGGTTTTTACGGGTTTTTGAGGACCAGGCGTCTCTTAGAATAAGATCCCCTGCGTCTGACAGCCTGTCCCCTGGAACCGTGGATTCTATCTCTACTGATAGACTGACCCCTGTTAACCTGGCTACACTGAAAGGACTAACGGAATGAACTAAACCTAGGAGCTCGGCCTCTAGGTGCCTTTACATGCAGAGAAGTACTCCTCCCTTCCTTCGGCTATTTCCAAGCTGCCTCGGCTAACTCTGTGAGCTTCACCGAGGAAGGAAAACAAAAAGTCTTACTTCTCTTTTGAGAAAAGAGGATCTGGTTCGAAGGACCTGACTCCTCTGGTTCTACCAGATCCAAGGTCTGCCATACTGATATAACCAGATCCTGAACACCCTGGTTCCTTACCGACTAGTCCCAATCACCCAACTGGGTAGAGTCTGAATCCTCAATCACTTCCCCATCTTCAGAGGACCCCTCTGAATCTGATAGGGAAAAAAATGTGTGAGAGGATTTTTGCTGCTTGGATCTAGGTGTCACCATACTTGGAGAGTCTAACAACCTATTCAAGTGGTCCAATATTTTTCCTAGGAAAGGTGACCAAGCTGGCTCCACCTGGGCAGACCACGGGGTCATAGAAGCAGTCTGAGACATGCCTCCTTCAGAAATCTGTGAAACTGCTTTCCCATATTCTGCCGAGGTAGATGGCCCCGAACCAATAGGGACCCCTACTGCCATGGCCGTTGTCTCAGCCTGTCTGTTAAAAAGCTGGGCTAACATAGATACCGACTGTGCCAGCAAGGAAACCCATGCTGGTTTCTCCAATGTCACTGCAGTGGAGGAACCCATGCTGGTTCGCTCCACTTTCCTGCTTCACACTGCGCGCACACAGCCCCCTGGTCCTGCTGACCAACAGGAAGATTGGCAGCACATTTGGAGCAAGCATAAAACTTTACTTTAGTGCTCTTGCCTTTATCAGACATAATGACTTTTTTTTTTTTTGTAACACACAGTCACACACAGAAAAAGAAAATGTATTACTTGCTTGTCCTTGGCTAATGCCCACAAACAGTAAAGAACTCTGTTTTATGTGTCCCAAATATGAAACAGTGATGTGTGACAATTCACTTAGAGAATTCTATGATAAAACTCTAAGTGATTAAACGAGGGTTTCCCCTACCCAGTCCTCAGGGCTCCCCAACAGTGCAGGCTTTCTGGATCACATGTGACATAATTAGTATCACCTGTGGATCTGTTACAATGTGTCAGTCAGTAATGAATACACCTGTGCTCCAGCAAGGAGATATGGAAAACCTGCACTGTTGGGGACCCCTGAGGACTGGGTTTTGGAAACCCTGGATTGAACTGAGAATAACAATTTCTTATATAAAGAATATGCGTAAAGTTATACAATAATAAATCTTCTCAGGGGACTTAGCTGAAGGATGATCAATTACAGAGGGAAGGAGTCAGTCACCACAGAACTTAACGGAGTGTCCCCAGTCTGTCAAGATAAACTGAGCTCTGCTGAGTACTGACGCAAATCCTTCCCACTCTGGAAGGTACCAAGTGTTGGGGGATCCTCTCAAAAAGTCTCCTCCCCACACAGCCAGACAATTATCTCCCTTAAGATCTTCCTACAATGTACAGAGTCTCTCTTTCTGCTCTGATCAGATCTGCTCCTTTTGACCTAGCTGCGGAGATCCAAGCCCCCCTTTGCCTCAGCGGGGGACTTGGTATCTTCCCTTTAATGGCCGCTCACCTGACAGGGCTCAGGTGAGCGGCCTGCAGCTGTCACAGCGTGGTAATCTTCCTCTTAGCGAGAAATTTCCTATCATCCAGACCACAACATGGAACACTATTGAGTCCCACTCTAGATGTATTAGCTGCCGGCAGCACTTACATCTCCTCACTTCTAATAAAATAAACAGAATAGAAAAACAAGAATAGAACTACACTAATCTGTAGCAGCAAGTACTGGACACAGTACCATACAGCCCAACTCCTTGGGCACTTAAACTACACTGAGGCTAGTAGGGGTTGCAGAGGGGAGGAGTCAGCAGCAAGTTAGTTAACTGTTTAAGTGTCAACACCTGCACCATCATACAACCCCATTGTAGCAGTGTCCCCAGAGTGGATGAATGATGAAACCACCTCTCACTCCTGCCTGCAAGACTTCTCCTGTGCTGCTCCCCACTTATGGAACTCCCTACCACGCTCAATCAGACTTTTCCACAGCTTTCAAATCTTTAAATGCTCTTTGAAAACCCATCTCTTTTTTAGAGGTGACCTTATCCCCGATAACACTATTCCCACTAATGCACCCTCACATCTTTTACAATCTCCACTCTGAGCCACACTTGCTCCTCTTGTTTCAGCTCTGTCCTCTTCCCTTTAGAATGTAAGCTCTATAATGAGCAGGGTCATCAATACCCTTTGTTTTCATGTCTCCATTCATTTTGCCTGCCTTGTCTGTTCTTGTCTTACGTATGTCCTGTTTTATGTATACTTGTTTTCCCTACTGTATGATGCTGCGGAGCACTGTGGCGCCTTACAAATCTACAATGATAATAATAATAATAATAATAATAAGTAAAGGGCGCTAGATCCTGAAAGATTTGAAACTTAGATTCTTCAAAGAATATATAGGGAGAGTTTCTGCTTGCTGTAACTATACTGTCTTTGATTTTAAAAGATAGAAACTTGAGGACAACATCCCTAGGAGGTTCAGTGTCTTTAGGTCTGGGGCATAAGGCCCTAGGGGTTTGTTCAATATGGATAACTTGGTCAGGGATCTTGGGGACCAGGAATTGAAATAGACAGACTAAATATGGCTCTAACTGTTGGTGGTCCACCGATTTGGGAATATTGCGGATTCAAAGATTATTCCAGTGTTCCCTATTTTCAAGATCCTTTGCTTTATCTTTAAAGAATGCCAGCTCTCTGTGAAGATAATCAATATCTTGTGTCGCTTTATGCAGCATTTTGGTATTTGAGTCCACTTTATATTCAATAGACTTGGTACTTTTAGTCAACAGTGCATTTTCTCCACAAAGGTCCGCCGACAGTTTTTAAAATTCAACTGTGAATGAATTCTGAAGAGACACCATCATAGCTTCAATAGTAGGCAATGCGTCTGTAGGTACTGCCGATAGTACTGATGAAGCTTGAGGAGATGTAGAGGGGGAGGGGATAGGTACAGGATAATCCTGTCTCATCATATGTTGAAAGATCCCTGTTGATTCCCTCTCTTGCCTCTGGAAATGTTTTTCTCCATGGCGGGTGACGGATCACCAATAGATTTTTGACAAAAAAAGTGTTTCCGAGTAGGCTTGGTTGTGCAGAATTAATTATACAGACATGAAAAAGAAGGTGCGCACCTTACATGTGCTGTGAGAAGGATACAAAGTGCGATCAGTCAGATATTAATTGTGTAGTTCCATAATATGAACACTAGGAGGCAAACTTGTAGTATGCTGTAATAGCGGTCAGCCCTGCTTTCATACTTAATATACTGGCTAAGGGGAAAATACACACTCCCGGGTAGTAGCAATTCCAGAGCTGATGGCAATCTCAGTCTCAAGCCATAGGAGTGAAACCATGTGGCAATATACCCCAATGTACTGGCCTGAAGACTTTCAGTACAGACCAGGCTATTAAGGCACAGATACAGCAGCCCCAGGCCAAGTGGGTGGAAGGCTCCAATGGTGACCTCAGAGCAGTAGGGCAGGTCGGGATCCTTAGAGACAGGTCCCCAAGGAACTCCAGGTGTGAAAGGCCGGCGTCAGTGTTCAGACACAAACCGAAAGTGCTGGTACGCCGTCGGGCTGGGAATTTCTGGTTTCTTCAGCGGTGGAAGGTGCGCACTCCAGAAACCCCAGCCTGGTAGGCAGAAGGTCCGCGCAATAGAGTCTGAAGACTGGGACAGCATGTAGGGACATAAGAGGTCCTGGTAAGTAATGTGCGCAGCCAAGGGTGGCAGTCTGCAAGTCCGTAACCACAAGTGTTAAGGGGAAACTATCAAGATGGCTATAAAGTCCAGGTATTCTGTGTGAGCCACTAGATCCCTAGGTTAGAGGCACTTAAAGCTGGATATAGGGGCCCTGGTATGTTTCCCAGGCGCGGGTCACATTAGTTTGTGGAATCAGGTGTGGCTAGTCCTTGGCACTGTTCGGGCGATGTAGTGCAGCCAGAGGGAATATTTAAACTCCCAAATGTAGATGGGAGTATACCCCGATTGCTGGATGTGATCAGGAGCCGGTGAAGGCTGCAAAGCAGCGATGGCCTACCATAGAAGCTCTTCAAGCTAAAAGAAAATTCTTCCGTTCAGTTTGGCTGTCAAGCCACACTCCCGTGGTTTTTAATTTTTTTTATATTTTTTTAAGTTGCATTATACATTTTGTGTTTTAATAAACTGTTTTTTATACATGTGATTTCGCAAATCCATCAATTAGAAGCAGGTGGTTTTGGTTTTATTCACCTTTAGAGGACACACAGGTTCTTTGCAGCTGCAGGAATTCGAATAGCTTGATTTCTCATATTTGTTGTCTCATTGGGATATCTAGTTGGTCATCGCTAAAAGTTCTTTCCATTTCGGGAACATAAGTATGCTCTGCCTATACGGTACTTGCGTATGCAGACAGACACAACACCCTGCAGGATACGCACAATGCATATATGCAATATAAAATCCCATCAGAATGCACAGAAAAATAAAAAAATACATTATTACTTGTTACTGCTATAATCATTAATAAAAATACCTTGAAATTTTTTTATTTTTTAAATATTTTTACATGAAATACATTTATCAGGATGTTATTAATGCCTAATGTAAAAAAAAATGCATTTATTCAGTGGATCGTAATTGCAAACACTTGTTCTGGCATGCATAAACAATATCAATCTGCACTTACACATGATCCGTAGCTGGTGGAAATGATACAGCTAAAATTTACATACCTCAGAAATTTCCAGAGCTTTATTATAACGAATGTGTATGTGCTTGACCTTGGCATGCCCTTATTGGACATTGCATACGTGCATACGCCTTTTTCCTCCCCATTCCACCCTTGAAATCATAGGCTATTGAAAGTGTCATTTGTGTTTAAAGATAAATGGCATGCACTGGCATACAGTCCGTTTCTGAGCAGACACAGAGCAATTTTAGGCAAAATACAACACATATTGGGACTTGCATTCCTTAAAGAATCAGGCACGTTATGTCCTCTTTTATTTAAGCCAAGTTTTCTTTTGACCTTTACTTGCTAAACTCTTAATGACCACATTTTGCTACCAAAGAGAACTCCGCCCCTTCCCCCAGTATTAACACCCAACTTCTCCCACCTAAGTACTGAGAAGTCCAGCCTTTCAAAATCCTGCGGCCATAATGAAATAGATTGAGGGGGTTCTTTTTCCCCCTTAACCAAGTAGGACTCTTGCTAAAACACAGTTCTGTTCTCTGCTGGTAGGTGCACCTACATGGAAAAGATCCCATTGCCTATGGTTTCTACATCCTTCATGATATAAAGGAATTCAATAAGGGTCTAGTGTTGTTAAGAAAAGCTGCTATTGAACTCATTTGGACACAGCTACACAATAATGTAACTTTATCACATTAACTTGCGTACATTTCATTTAATCACATTCACATAAATGAGACCTTTTTTTCACCAGTATCTTTTCACATGTGTCTTAAAGGGAGTTTGCCCGGTGGAAGGTGAGAAACGTGGCAGTGGATCGGAAGGAGCCTCTCAAAAGTATTTTGCCCTTGATGCCTGAATTCCAGCGCAGTTTAAGGCTTCTTGGACGGAGACCAAACACTCAGCAAATTATAGAGACCATCATCAAGAAATACGGCACTCACCTTGTGGTTTCTGCCACTCTGGGGGGTAAGAGACATACTAACCTATTTTAATTTTGTGTATCTCTCTCTCTCTCTCCCTCTCACTCTCTCTCTCTCTCTGTATATGTATATATATATATATATATATATATATATATATATATATATATATATATACACATATTGTTATGAAACGAGGTATTAACATCACCTCAACCACCAAACAGTGGACTATAAAAACATATACTTTTTCTAGCCCTCTGGTTCCCAATATTTGTCAGTCATGTTTAAACTTGTATATATTCTATTTGTAAGTAGTTAATTAAAATGTCTGCCAGCATGGTTTTCTTATCTTGCAGACTAGTCCATTGTTTTAGCCTAGGCAAAAGGATTATTGTCCATCAGTCCTGTATGTCCACCAGCTCTGTATGTTTAGCTGCGTGCCTGTGTGTGCTAGCATAAGGAAAAGCTCAACAGATAGATGACAACATTATATATTTAAATTTAATGTCTCTGGATTGTAACCTTACTTGTGGTGTATAGCCACAGAACAATATCTATCCTTAATTATATCAAGAGTTCATCACTTAATATAATTAAGGTTCATCTGCTATCCCTTTGTCTGTTTGTTTACCTTTTCACAGGTAAACATACAGACAAAGGGATAGCAGATGAACCTTAATTATATATATATATATATATATATATATATATATATATATATATATATATGTGCATTACTATATATGTGCTTGCATTACTATATATGTGTTTACTTATGGAGTGGTCTGTTGATATTGATGATGTTGAAGTCTCCTTGTAAGCAGAGAATGGCTAAGCTCATAGTTTGAGCACTCTCTCAGTGATGGTTACAGAGATTGTACAACAGAAGTAAACAGGGTTCAGGTGCACAGTGTAGCGAGTTTATTCATATAGCGAATGCTATATATAAAACCAAATGTACCTACATGTATAGGATAAAAGGAGGGCTTATCTGTAAGGGACCCGGAGTGTCTTAGTTGTTAGCATCTCCTGACCTTATTACTTCCTCGTTGTGAGTTATGGGAGATTTGCCATACATAATGAACAGTTATGCTAGATAAATGTTTTTTCTATAATTTGGATCACCATGTCTAAAATATTTAGAAATGAGAAATTGTTTTCCTACACTGCCCCTTGCACCCCTTTCCTTCATAAATATGGTAGCAGAGTTTTTTCAAATGGAGTGCATGTACAAAGTTCAAAATGTGTACTGAACCGTGAAAAGCCAGCTGTGCATCTGGCGTGTGCCTTAAATTGCAGAAGTGCACCTAGCAAGGTGGTGGTATTTGCCAATGAGCAGATGCATGCACAGGCTGAGGGAGAAGTTTGGCACATGAGGATGCGTCTTGCAAAGTAGATACATTGGTGCTCCTAGTTTTGTGGAGCAGTACAAAGGTCCTAATGTTTGCCAAGAAGACATTCTCCACACCATTGCACCACCATCAGCATCACAGTCCTGCACCGGCCTACAGCATTGACCAAAGGCAGGATAGATCTATGGATTCATGCTGTTTATGGTAAATTCTGACCTTACCATATGTACTTCACAGCAGAATTGAGATTCATAAGACCAGCGTAACATGTTTACAATTTTCATTGATCCAGTTTTGATGAGCCTGTGCCCACCATAGCTTCAGTTTCATTTTCTTAGCTGTCAGTAGTGGCACCCTAAGTGTCCTCCTGATGCTGTAGACCATCCACTTCAAGGTTCGACATCCGTGCATTCAAATTTGCTCTTCTGCATACCACTGATGTACTGCATGGTCATTTAAGTTATGCTCACATTCCTGTCAGTTTGAACAAGCCTGACCATACTACTCTGACCTTTCTCATTATAAAAGCATTTTTGCCCACAGAACTGACGCTTGCTGGATAATATTTGTTTTGTGTATCATTCTCTGGAGACTGATGTGCCTGAAAATTCGAGGAGATCAGACGTATCCTAAATACTCAAACCACCCTGTTTGGCACCAATATACATTCTACTGTCAAAGTCACTGAATTAACATTTCTCCCCCATTCTGGTGTTTGGTCTGAACAACAATTTAACCTTTACACCATGTCTGTATGTTTTTATGCATTGAGCGGCTGCCACATGATTGGTTGTCAGATGTTTTCATTAACAAGCAGTTGTACAGAAAATTACCTCAGCGCGGTAGTATATTGTCTTGAAATTTCCCATTACACAGCAAGAGTACACATACTTTTCTATGGCTGCAGATGGCTTTCACTACTAACTTCTATTCGAGTTTGTAAAATAATGCTTTTAGATTGCATATACCTAGCGCTCAGGGATTTGTTAAAAGTTTTTCATAAGATGTACAGGTGTATCTAATAAAGTGGTCACTGAGTGTAACATATTTGACTTTGACAGTAGAATGTATGTTGGTGCCAGATGGGATGTTTTAAGTTTATCAGAAACTGCTGATCTTTTGGAATTTCCAAAAGTCTTCTTATCCAAGATAGCCACAATTTGACTTGAACTAATTAGTCTTCAACTGCTGGCGAGGTGATTTAGAGATATGGACTACCCCAAGATGGTGGCCGATTTTCTAATTGGTCTCCAACACGGCCACTATTGTCACAAATCGCATACATAGGTATCTGAAATCTACAACAGGGGCATATTACTCTAGTGAGCATATGCATATTGATAGAGTTGAAATCACACTATAGATTACATTGAAGGCTTCTTTCTTCAAATTTGGGACTTACAGGAAAAGCTTTATAGATCTGGATCCTTAAGGACACCTTATAGATCTGGATTATTCAGTTTTGTATTTGTATTCATATGTCCTTAAGTTTTTATTTTATTTTAATTGAGTTATATTAATTTTACATGTGTTATTAATAGATGAAAGTTTTGTTAGTTTTTGAAATTACTGTGCGATGTAATGATATCTAATAGAAAGGACTATATAAGTAGGATCATCCAGTTCATGTTTATTCACTCTGAGGACTATACACCCTGAAAACGTTTCTATGATGAAATGTGTAAGGTTCCTATATGTATTGCTTCTTCTGACTGGGCTGGCTCTATGGAGGTTTCTGACACATTTTCTGTATGTGGCAAAAGGAACATTAGGACTTTTTATTTTTAAATGTATGTTATGTGCATTATATATTGCTTTTATTAAATGTTTTGTGAACTGTATTACACTGTGGTATGTATATATCTCTCTAGAGGCTCAAGGTAATTATGCCTCATGCTGCAAAGAAACTTATCCCATGAGAAGGTCCTGCAATTAGATTCAGATAAGCTACTATTTTATTGTTATCTGGTATTAGGCTACTCACCAAATTTTTGTGTGTCATCACGGTGCAATTTCAACTCATATTTCACCATTGGGTGCCCCTTCATTTTTATTCACAATCTTATTAAATAATGGTACTTTGTAAATCTGAACCACAGGTAAGGGCAGAGATACTGTAATTTTAAAGAACAATTATTATCTGAATGAACTTCTGTCCCAGGTGGGTGACACTCTAATTTATATTGCTCTTTTTGCCAACCAGAATTATGAGTATTAGAAAACCATTGAAACATTATTACAGAGGTTTCTTGCTAACAAATGGATCTCCAGAGATCATTTTCAGTTGCTCACTATCAGTCTTCATCCAATTCTGTCTGACATCATGGTTGTCATTGAGTGAGTCTCAGTCCTACATCACGGCGCAACTATACATCTGCCTTTTTACGGAGTGGTACAGTGTGAGTCCAAGCCCCATGTTCACTGCTATGACTTTTCTTCCCATCTTGCAATAAATTAATAGGGATGGTATACTTTCTGGGTGGGGTTCAAATGCTTGTCTTCTACGCATTTTACAGGGCATTTTGTGGTTTCAAATCTGTGTCATGGTCCTTGTGTGTTATATGCCATCTTAAATGCATATGGTTTCAGAATAGTGTGGTATACCTAGGAGTTTTGAAGCCCTGCCAGTCATGGGCTGAGAGTGCTTCCTAATAAGCAATCCTGCTGATGCATGGCTTGTCACAACTATAGCAGAACCTGCCATCGAGGTGGTTTGTCCTGGTTTATAAGCTAAGCAAAGCAATATGCTCTTGACAGTTTTGACAGTTTTGGTATTAAGCCTGTCACATTCCATAACCACACACAACATATAGTTGTTTGCTGTGTTTTTGTTTACCGAGGACTCCATCTCCAATGGTTAATCTGTGACAATCTTCTGCTTCCATTATCAGCCAGTCCACCTGGGGAGTAATTCTCTTGCTTATTATTTTCAGTTATTATATTCAATGTGTTATTCATTTTTATTTCAACTAGCATTCATCTTATGATTCTATGTTGATTTACATGGACATTTTATCCTTTGGTGTGGACGTTCTAGGTTAGAGCGGCAACAGTTGGCCGCCTTCGCTATAGTGTGGGTATAGGTGACAACTACATCTTGGGTATGTTTGCCTTGTAAAGATGAGCTGTGTACCACTGACTGGGAGCACAATAAATTTAGAGAAAGTGTTTTTTTTGTTACAAGTACAGCAAGTGGCTCCTGTTTCCACTGTAGTACATCTGTTTTGGAAAGCATCATAGCAGTTTCCCCTGACTGTGAGCTGCAAGTACACTGATTTTTGGGGATTTTTTTTACTGTTTTGCTACACTTTGCACATATTTACACCACAGTGAAAAAAGGACAGATGAACATCCAAATAAAATGGTTGCCCTGTTTTACTGTTTACAAAACAGAAGTCCTACTTATGGCTTTTTAATATATGAATGTTAATATGACGTATGTTTAATTTTGTTGATCTAGTAGTAGCAAGAGAACTTTCTTTCTATGAATCTTCCAGCGTTGATTGTTGTCATTCTCATTACCCTAACATTTTGGATTTGATTTTATTATAGAATCATATTGTATTATATTGCTGCTCACATGTAAAGTATAGTCTAATGTAAATCTGTACAACCATAGTAAAACTGTTTATTTTTTCTTGTGCCTGAGCTACAATAAATACAATTATAAACAACTAATATTTACGTCTAATTTCCATGAAGAAGGGCACCCAGACTTTTTTGACATGGGATTTACTATTACTCAGTCTGTGTATGTGGAGGGTCTTAGCTGATGATGGAGTGCTTGTAATTTTTTGGGAAGAACTTTCAGTTTTTCCCAACACTTTGCCATGAACTCTCGTTAAATGGCGTAACATAGACGAGGTTCCAAGATGGTTAAGGTCCCTCCCTCGACTGACTGTGGCTTGACATACCCTACAAATTTCTATACAATTGTTGTCTGGATTTGGGTAGAAATAATTCCACACATAAGAAGTGGATTTTTTTGTTTTATGCCCAGGCATGACAATAGCTTTTTTCTTGTCACGTTCCAGAACTGCTGCCACTGGTGCAGGACTTAAACAAACAACCTCATCCTCATCAACATCCTTCAACATCCTCATTAGTGCCCTCGTCGCCTACACAAATCCCCCCCTCATCCTCTTCTAATTCCGAAGTGGCATCCTCAATTTGGGTATCACCGGCTACACTCGGGCTATTAAGGCACACATCAGCAGAATGCTCACGATTAGACATCCCACTGTTGGATGGACTCTCCACAGGGATTGTTGTCATTTGTGAATCAGAGCAAACATTCTCCTCTAATGCCTTACTGTTATCTTGCAGCTTGGCTTGACGGGTAACAGTATTTGTGCACCAATTGTAGGCTGGGTAACTTTTTGGGATCTGCCACTAATAGGCAAAGGTGAAGGTCTCATTCTCTCTTTGCCACTGCGTGTGTAGAATGGCATGTTTGCATTTTTTTTTATCGGCACTTAACTTTTGCTCAGTGACACTTCTTTTTCGCTTCTATACAGTAATTTTTTTTGGTTTTTGTGTTTTGCACTGATTTGAAAACACTCTGTTGTTTGACATCGCCTTGGCCAGATGACGTACTGGGAACACTAACAGGACTGGTGACAGAACCTGGTTGCTCATTCTGATCATATGTGGACTGCTTTGAATCCATTCTGAGCGCAAAGCACTGGGGAGTGCTAAAAATTAGTTGGTAGATACTGCTGACAGATATGACTTTTGACAGCCAGAAATATTTATGCACAATTATGGGGGACATCCCAAAAGGACTGAGGAGTGCTAAAAATTAGTTGGTAGATACTGCTGACAGATATGACTTTTGACAGCCAGAAATATTTATGCACAATTAGGGAGGACACCCCGAAAGCACTGGGGAGTGCTAAAAATTAGTTGGTAGATACTGCTGACAGATATGACTTTTGACAGCCAGAAATATTTATGCACAATTATGGGGGACACCGCAAAAGCACTGAGGAGTGCTAAAATTTTGTTGGTAGATACTGCTGACAGATATGACTTTTGACAGCCAGAAATATACATGCACAATTATGGGGGACACCCCAAAAGCACTGAGGAGTGCTAAAAATTAGTTGGTAGATACTGCTGACAGATATGACTTTTGACAGCCAGAAATATTTATGCACAATTATGGGGGACACCCCAAAAGCACTGGGGAGGGCCAAATATTATCAAAAAATAATAAACCTCTATCCTCCTCTCTTCTCTAGCGATTTTTGTTAGAGCAATTGGAAGAAGAATATTGGATTCTCTGTCCCTGCTCTAATCAGCCTGTGACTACACTCCGCTCTCTCCCTCTGTCAAATGGCGATGGATTGCTGTGGAGGCCTGTATTTATAATGTTGAAGTATCGCGAGAACCGAGCCCCGAGATCCGACGGCGTCACGATGACGTTCGGCCTCGATTTGGATTCGGAACGGGCGGGAGAGTACCGAGCTACTCAGCTCGGTACTCGGATACCCAAAAGTTCGGGTGGGTTCGGTTCTCGGAGAACCGGACCCGCCCATCTCTACCTATTACCACCCCCTACACAGCTAACACAAGACAACAGCCCTCTGAACAACATAGTTGTGTGACTGAGCATACAGCCCACTAAATACTTTGTAACCTCTGCATTCTAGCTGGGCAAATATTCAATATGATGTAGCACTTAACCTTGTGTATCAAACCATTGTCCCATAGATTGTAAGCTTGCGAGCAGGGCCCTCTTACCTCTCAGGCTTTATATATTACCCAGTATTGGTTTTTTTACTGTTTGTTCCCAATTGTAAAGCACTACAGAATCTGCTAGCTGTATATCAAAAAATGTTGATGATGAGGATGATAATGAGGTGAGTTATTGTGAATTGAGAAATCTAAAAGTGTTGAACAGTTGGAGTAAAGTTCCTCTCTGTTGTGGAGAGGGGGGGCTATGTGGCTCCCAAAGTGGCCATGACTCTAAGAGGAGCATCCAGTAATCCATGCCATGGTAGGTGGCCTGATGGGTGGGCAGGTTTCATAGCGAGAGAAGAGCAGAACAGAGCACGAGAAAATGCATCAGTTTCACTAAATCTAAGAGTCATTCTTAAACAACAACAGGATCTAATGAGCACTGAACTAGAATTAGGACAAACTTTACTTTTTCTTTAATATAATCTAAGGATGAAGTGAAGAGCCGAACAGCACAGGAATATGTACCTGTTCCACAACAAAGGCTTTTTTCTTTTACATAATTTTTTTTTAATTGTTATTTTATTGTTGGGCTAGACCTTACCCTATTTAAATGAGTTACATCATATGTATGTGAGTGCTCTGTTCAAGGAAAAACACATGCAGTACATTTTGTAAGTAGGCTGGGCAGTAGCCAGAGATAATCTCCCTCTGTGGAGTGGCTTCCTACCTATTTAAAGATCAAGCAACTCAAGTCAAGGGGGATGGAGGGGTTTCAGGTGAAAGTTCCCAGTTAGTTGACATCAGAGTCATTCTGTGAGAGGATATAGGTGTGTTCAAGAGATGGGGTGGGGGTTGCAAAAAGGTAAAAGACAAGCTGCCTTCTTTACTTTTGCTCTAACAGGGTAAGACAACTCAGACTTGGTCTGAACATTTTCAGAGCTTGTGGGAGACCTTATGAATCAATTAAACTTTTCTTCCTTTTCTGTCTTTTGCTATTTTGCTTGTCAGGCTCTATCTTAGCTGTTATCTTTACAGAACACACTTTTAAAGGTACAATTGTGTCTTGCTTATAAAGAGATAATGGGAGGGTATATGAGAGTGCAGGATTACCTTGCTGATGGAGAGTCCTATGAGCCTTCTCAATCAGGTAAGCTTTGGTTTCATATCGGAGTAGACAAAACAAGGCTGTTGGCTCCCACAATCCCTAATTGAGTCCATTGTCTGTTGAACACCAGGGATTTAGCAGTCAGTTGGCCATTTGCTATAAAGATACATAATTCCTTATTAAATTTATGTACAGGTTCTAGCAATGTCCATTCAAGCAGGAGTACAATCTATTGCTCCATTTCTCTTAGTGTCAAATCCTCTTTTGCAACTGAAGCAAAAATGTAATATTTGTTATTCACAAGGGGTGACCTTAGCCCCTCTCAGGAAACATTCTTACATTGACGTTTTTGCATAGAACATGGGGTCATCCTTTATACTATGAGGAAAATGCTATTTGATCTTTAGTTGCAGAAAGGTTTTTTGTTTACAGTAATAGATACCAGAAGATGCTAAATTTATCTTTTGTAGTGGATAATTGTTTAAAAATACTTATATAAGACTACTGGTGTTATCAACTTGCATTTGTTGAACCAGGGTGAAGTCAAGAATGCTTTAGCAGCATCCCACATACAAGGTTGAACTTGATATGCCTATTTTTCAACAGAAATTTCTATGTACTTTACTTCTGCAAAGATAGTTTCCCTGTGTTTGCCAAAAGTCTAGGCTGACGACTGTCCTAATATTAAACACTCATTTAAACATGGAACATATGTTTTAAATGGTTAATGAAGCAGATCCTGACCTTTTTTGTGGTAAAAATTCAAGGTAAATTTGATTAGTTTTCCGAAAGCAAACATTTTATAAAGGAGGTGTCCACATGCGCTCCACCACTGTTCCTTGGATGCTCATGACAAACTAGGGGTCAGATATAGGGGGGCAATGATAAGTATACCAACTATTGATCTTACCTTCTGTTTATAATAATACAGTGTTAAATAGAATGTCATACATTTGCACATAATGTAATTTGGCAACAGTGTGTAAATCAGTAAATCCATGAACATGGTAGAATTGCCTCAAGTTGATATGGGGGTGATGGAGCACAGTAGAAATGTTAAAAGAATATTATTAATAATATTAGTAAAATAGTCTTAGCTATTTTCCAACAGACGTAGTTAAATGATATGGGTAAACACAGGTCTATCTTGAGAATAAATAAGAAATATGTAAACTGGATGAAATGTGGTAAAACTATTGTTTCTTTATCTGCCAATTGATTCATTTGAGCATATGGCTTGTATATGTATCCCAACAATCTAAAAGATTTCTCTGAAAGTACAGAAATGCACTTTGCTGTTTTTATCTAAAATGTCAACTCCATAGTTGTATTACTGTCCATAAACTCTCTGTATCTTTAAGTTATATTACCCAAGATAAAAAAAATATTATTATTATTATTATTATTATATACTAATTGTACTAACATAGTAAGTGAGTATGGAAAAAGGCACATGTTCATCAAGTTTAATGATCCAGAGGAATACATATCCATGCCCCCAGAAGCATATAACAGTTTAATCTCACATGGGGAATAGCAAATTCTTCCTCAAATTTATTAGCTCTTGCAGCAGCTTCCTGACGCTTGGTACCTCAATTCAGCTTATTATCTACTAGTATACTTAAGTATTTATCCATGTCTAATTTCACCAATTGTATCACGTGTAATGTATATGTAGTGAAAATATTACCCTAGCCTAAATGCATTACATTGAACCTCATCTGCCATTTATCTGCTCAACTTGTTTTTCGGTCCAAGTCATTTTGTAGTTGTTTACCGTATTGCTGTATACAGAATTTTACAAGCCCTGCCAAAATAATCTAACAGTGTAATTTTTTGTGCCATGGGACACAGAGATACAAAGTGACTTTACCAAAGTCACAAGGAGCTGACACTTGGATTTGAACTGCGATTTCAAGCAAGTCTCATCGTTTTATTATAAAGTCAGCATTGCAGCAATATGGAATTGAATCATTTACCTTAATAAAAAAACACATCAACTTAACCATGATGTATTTATACTAAAACTATGTGATTTTCATCAACTATATATTTGAAATCTGACATATTTGACAATTAGTGAAGTAGGAGAATAAAAGTAAGACAAATTCAAAATAACTTTTAATAACTAATATACTCAGAAATTTATTGGAGAATAAACAAGCTGCAAATTTTCCGTTAATTTAAGTTACATTGAATGCACAGCAAACATGACTACAAAGGAGGAATCTTTCTATGCAACCTTCCTAAAGTTTGTCTTGCATCAATACAACCCATAGACAGGGAACCTCCTCTGTTACCCATAATGTACCCCAATGAGAAGTCTTTGAAAGCTGCAAAGATGGCTTCCTTTTATACCGGGTCCAATCCTCACAGGCGTCACTCATCTCTTAACAAATTTGTTGGATAATCAAACATTACATGTAAATCGCTATATAAGCACAAATCTGCAATCAATGACAATGTATTGTCAGGTTCTGCCTGCAGCTTTCTATATTTCATGCTGCTTTGTATTGGCAGCTCCTGCCTCCAGAACTTGTTATTAATGTTATCTGGCAGTACCTCTATTCACCAGAGGTGAATGTGTGGACTGTTGGGGACCAACTGTTATTTCTCCCTCCACCAAAAACTGAATAATGAGTCGGCACTTGTGGTCTGTAGTCTTTTTTGTACAACAGCATAGTAACCAAGGCTCTGCAGATTTGGTTAAGTCATGGATATCAAGCTTCATCTCCTTTATAGGGGGTCAGATAAAACTGAGTCCTGTTGTTTAGGTGTTACTTTCTTCTTGGCTGGATGGACTCCAATGGTCTGTGTGTAAGGCCAGGTCATTATTTCAGCATAAGCCCCGGTAGGTTCGCTGGGCTAACAAGTGGACTACATACTGTATACAACAAGATACCTGAAATTACAGGAACAAAGGGAGTGGACCATAGCAACTGAAGGTTGAGACACAGCTTATCAAGAGTGCAAAGTTGCTGTGGTTCAGCATGTAGCAGAGAGACCTTGTCAAATAATATAGGAATCAGGGCACACAGGTAATCCATAATCATGGGTAAACCAAGACTGGTACCAATAAATCAGGATCAGCAGAAACCAAGAACACACAAACAATGACAGTGAGTGAATTGCAAGAAGCAGTTTATATATGCCTGGAGGTTGATGAATAAGCGTCAGGTGCTGGCAGCTCATTAAAAATAAATCACTATTAATCTATCTGTCCAGTCCAATGCTTCTTTGGTTAAATGCTAATATAATCCTTTAGAAAGCTGTTGTCTCAGCCTGTGACTAAATGAAGTCTGACTTGCAGTAATGCAGTGCCCTGGTTTTAAGCACTAGATAGGTCCATGACACACAACTGGATGTCAATTAGACACACACACACACACACACACACACACACACACACACACACACACACACGTGTCCATTTGTTTCAGAGGCCAATTAAATTTCCATTATGTTTTTGGTCTGTGTGGAAGGACACAGACTCAAACACAGGGAGAACATACAAACTCCTTATAAATAGGGCCATGGTGGGAATGGAACCCATGCTCCAGCACTGTGAGGCAGCAATACTAATCACTATGCCACTGTGCTGCCCTATAATATATAGAATATAAAGCTTTTGCTTGGCCTTCTTTGATATTTAATAGTTCTGATGATGGCTATTAGTAATTGTATACTGGATTTTACCTCCGAGTGGAATGTCCTAGATAAAAGCAAAAAACAAAATAATTCTAAATTGGCAATATATTGCCTACAACAATTTTGACATAGGCACACTATATTCTTTCACATTTTCAAAAATAAATAGGAGGCACAACACCTGTAACTAGTACGGTATATATTTATTTTTACTCCAGGGGGTAAATGTATCAAAGTCCGTTTTTTTAATCTCCCGGGAGATTGGCGTCTTTGCAGCTAAAATTTAAAGGGGCGATGGCTTGTAAAGGCAAGTTTGCCTTTACAAGCCATCGCCCCTTTAAATTTTAGCTGCAAAGACGCCGATCTCCCGTGAGATGAAAAAAACGGACTTTGATACATTTACCCCCAAATGTCAGTAAATTTACTGACATTTGGAAAACATGATGCATTAGTGTTTATCTTTAATGTGTTTGTCACACATTTAAATATAAGAATTACATATACAGAAGGGATTCCCATGAAGGGGGGTGGGTAGAGAAGAAGAGAGTAAAGAAGCGTCCGTAAAAGTGATGTGACCTGCATAACCCCAATGGAAAGGGAAAAAATAATATAAGAGCTTTCAGTGGTGGGTGGAGAGGGATCTGAGCAGCATTTCAACGCCACAGAACCCCCAGGCAGTCAGGTAGGGAAAAGAAAAGTAGGGAGACGTAAGTAGCCGGGCGAGAAACTGGGGATTAATGAGTACCAGGCAGTGGGGACTGGTGGAAAGTGTACCAGAGGTCTCATACCCTGTGGAATTTAGTGACTCTGTCCCAAAGGAAGCTTGTGATATTTTCCATTGATGCTATGTACCAAACCTGCAACACAACTGCCTTTATGCTAGGGGATTGGGGGGACTTCCAGTCCTTAGCTATCTACAAGCGCGTGGTGGCACAGACATGTACCAATTTGTCACTGTTCTTAGTTCTTGGATTTCACTGGGGAACAGAGCATCAAGACAGTGGGTCAGGGGTTACTTCACAGTCCAGGAATTGAGTGAGGAGAGTAGACACTTGGATCCAAAGGTTGAAAACCTGGCGGCACTGCCACCAGATTTGGAAGAAAGTCCCCACTTTCTCAAAATCCCTCCAGCAGAGTTCCAGCATACCTGGATAAAATCTGTGAAGCCTGATGGTACCATATACCAGCTTGTGTACTTTATAAGCATTTTCCCTAATTGAAGTGTTTATGGATGCTTTGGAGATACAAAGTCTGAGCCGGGACCATTGCTTGTGGTCAAGAGGGCAATGGGTATCTGCTTCCCACGATCTCTCGAACAACTCCAAGGGCATACAACAGTAAAATACAGGACACATGCGCTTCCTAATAAAAAATAACGTGCAGCAAAGGAAAAAAGGGGTTTGGAGAAAGAGGTCCCAATCTCCTAATGTTTAGAAAGCAACAATAGTATCCCTGGCGCAATAAGGGGACCAAGGTGCCCTTAGAGAATGTTGAATATGTAATTTATTGGATATGAAACATGAATAAATAACCAAAAGAGTGATTACTCTAAATATAAATTGCCAGTAACCAAGTCCTTATGGCAGAACTTGTATAAACATCAAGCATGAGTAAACATAAAGAGAATTCTCATAGGTGTTCACAATAAAAACACATATAAAAAACATGAGGCATAAATTGAATATAAGCACAAATGCATACAGGAACTTCCCATGATAATTCACAGTGGGAAAAAACACAAATATATGAATCCAATTAATGCAGGCACTGAAAGTCACAAGCCTATAAAGACTTTACCCCTAAATAAAAGTATTTTACCATACCGGTTAATGCGTCTATTAATCCCAATATGAAGTGATATCCGCAGTCAAGAAACAATGTTGTCTTATAAAGCCTCTGGAGTGATGTTGTGCCAATGTTGGCGATAGCAGATAATAAGTACAGCCGTGATGGTAGACGTTTCATTAATGGGAAGAAAGTCCTTATAAAGTCTGCAGTCTGGGACTGCGAGTGTGGGACTTACCCTGCATCTTGGTTGATTCTTCGGTACCTCCGGTTCACAGGTGTCCCAGTGTGAATTATCATGGGAAATTCCTGTATGCATTAGTGCTAATTTTCAATGTATGCCTCATGTTTTTTATATGTGTTTTTATTGTAAACACCTATGAGAATTCTCTTTATGTGTACTCATAACCTATGCTTGATGTTTGTACAATTTTTGCCTTTCAAATGCTAAGGGTCTTATAAGTTTAGCTACGTTCCAATGAATGGATGAACCTCATTATTTGTACATAGAAGAACTGTAAGGAGGAAGGAAGGCCCATCCTCTCTCTCTGGGCCTAGAATGTTTATGGGGTGAATTCACCCGAGATATGAATGATCTGAGTAATATGTTGTGAGTTCCTTTGAACGGAGGAGTCAAGTGTAAACTGCAATGTGTCAAGTGTAAACTGCAATTCTGAGGTTGGTCTTTGATTCTGAGGAAGCCATGGAAGAAATTTTAGAGTGTGGTCTGGTTTACCACTTTTTGAACCCAGAGATAGATTGACAAGAAATAATGTAACTCAGGTTAAACACGTAGTATTAACTTTCAAATAGTGGGAGTCCGTAGCTCCCAGACATTTAATCTGTGACTTCTTGCCCTGTCATATGAACCTGCCGCAGATCATTTGGAGAGTGGGCAAGAACGTTCCCGGGACCACGATGGGAAGTGTCTGGAACAAGTATAAGACCCGGAGCAAAACATTCATCTAGATCACACTTATCCCAAATCATGAAATGTAGAGCGGGTCCGATTTTATGAGGTTGCGCTTGACAGAGTCAAGTAGGAGAATCTAATTTGTCTGAAATAGATGTTTGTATTCCTTGGTAATGTGCACTCCCAGTTATCACAGGGACTTTGGACGTCATTGGAAGAGGAATTTAGATTCAAGGGTAGTATTTACAGGGCGACAGACCTGAAGGGCCAAGGCATCCAATTTCATTTTGTTGATTTTTTAGTCTTTGGCCAATTAGGGAGTGAAATTAAGGGGTTGGAAAGCGTCAATAGGACGTCGTCCACAAATAATGGAAGTTTTAAGTGGTGTTGGCCTATCTGGATCCCGACAACATCAAATGAATAGTGGAAAAGAGTGGTTCTATGCACAAAACATATAATAGAGGTGAGATAGGGCATCCCTTCCATGAACCATTGCTCAAAGTAAAGGTAGAAAAAGCCAATCCATGGATGGGTACCATTGATGAGGGGCAATGATTAAAATCTTGAATACCGGTGAAGAAGGCCCCTCTGAACCCAAAATGTCTAAGAATGTGAAACATAAAGGACCATGAAAGCCTGTCAAAAGCTCTCTCAGCATGCAATGCTAGGATCACTGAGGATATTTTACATTTGTTGACATATCTGATAATATCTATTGTGCGTCTAGTGTTGTGCAGGGATTGTCTGGTCAGAGCAAAGTCTACCTGGTCAGGAAAAATCAAGGAAGTCATATATGCATTTAGGCGGGTAGCTAGTATATTGGCAAAGCATTTAACAGGAGTCTCACATTTAAGTTTAACAGTTTAAGTCTTCAAGTGTAATCAATAAGTTATGGAATGTTTCAGAGTGTCCCTTCTTCCTGCGGGAAGCAAATTTAAATACCTACCAAACCACTGCCTTTATATTCTAATAATTTCTGTGTTTCTATTTTCAATACTTGTCCATTTTAGATTGGTTATTCAGTGAAATCTATATTTAAAAAAGGGAGTTTGTGTGTGAGGGTTTTTTCTGGGCATTTTCAACATTCAGTGACCGCATGTAGAACATTGTAGCGGCTGCAAAAAAAAATGTCATCTGTCATGTCAGCAACTGAAACAAGCCCACTGGATAAATTAAACAACAAAAAAATAGTATACGGTGCAAGAGATAAAAATTATGAAACGCCATATACACACAAACTTTTAAACTTTATACAGCAGGCATTATGGAGAGTAAAAAGACAATAACAAGCCAATGTTATTAGATGGACAGAGGCATTAGTAGATATTTAGACAAAGAGTTCCGCAATTGTAAAGAGCTACTTAATTTGCTGTCACTATATAAATAAATGAGGATGCTGAGAGATGAACGTGGTCTGCACCCATTCTACAAAAATTCAAAGATTATGCAAACAATACATTTTGAATGTAACAGGGCATGCAACATATACAGTGAAGCTACAGGAACAGGCAGAGGTCATTGGATAGACAGTGGTATGAATGAATAAAGTTAGAAAAATAAACGAATATGACCTGCACCCATACTACAAAAATTAAAAGATTAGGCACACAATACTTTGCCAGAGAATTCATCGGTAGCCAAGAGCAGGGCTTTCCTACCTTGCTTTCCTTATATGCCCTGTGCCGTAATGCTCCCCTTCTGAATCTAACTAGGGGACTCGTAAATACGTAAATATTTATGTGGGTTGGAGAGAGGAAGAATCATTGTTACGGTATAAGCTTTGTCCAACCACAGGGTAATGGGGATGGCCCGAGACTTGCAGCAGAGGAGATTCCCAAGAAGTTGAGTACTCACTCTGATGCCAGGGCAACTGGGACGCATCACACTACACTGCTGCTGTGTCCTGACTAGTGAGAGGCAGCTCGGGCACACCACTGTAATTAAATTATTGCTGCCTCTTGAGTGGAATCATGGGGGGCAAGCACTTGGCCCCATTTCTCCTATTTCCGTGCAACCAGTTCCTGCTTATAAGCTTTTGCTACGTTGAGTTAAGTCCTGGGGTCATCTGAGTATCTATGAGTGTGTCCAACTCTATGGGAAAGGTGGCTACTGTAGATGAAGACCTCTCCTGCTGATTGTTAAAGCTTATTACAGTTACTAGGAAGCCATAACATCTTAAAGGATTATATCCTGGGTCCAATGGTATAATAGCGATCTGACCTTCCACTGTTTGGTTTTGCTATTAGTTGTTAGCTGACTCGCATTGCTCTCATTGCCACCATTTTTGTTTAAATAAATACTGTGAACTTTTGCCAAATTTACATTGGTGTCCATGTGGTTATTTATTTATTCATTCAATATCAGTAATAGTAAGTCTGAAAGAAGGTGCAATGAAAGAGAGATATCAACACTATGCAGTTCATTATTTTTTAATTGAAAAAGAGAAAGCAAATGCAATTATGGCAAAATAAAAAATCCTTCATTAAGTTAGCTCGCTGCAGACTTTGGCAAAAATTAGTGAAAATTGGGACAGTTGTGAAGGGATCCTTAGAAAATAGATTGGAAATTACTGGAAATGAATGTTAATTCTCTAAATTGTACTATAGGCATTATTTTACCTATTTTTTCATAATTTTTACTTAAATATAGATCCAAAACCAGATCTTTTCACGTGTGTTTAACAAAGATTGTAGCAAAGCCATAATACAAAGTTGGTTTAGAACTGACACCGATTTCGAAATGAAAGCACAAGGGTCAGCACACATCTCTAATAATAACGTTCCCTGTTATCAATTTTGGGCTGTTACAACAATTTCAACACTACAGTTTCATCCACTCAACATTTTTCCTCTCTTTTTGGGAAAATAAACATACTTCCTCCTGTGTCTTATTTTCTAGAGATGCTCAGGCTCGGTTCTCCGAGAACCGAACACACCCGAACTTAGCAGAACCGAGTATGGAGTCGAGCCGGCTCCGTACTTCCGCGTGCCCTCAGAATTGAAAACGAGGCAAAACGTCATTGTTACGTCGTCAGATCTCACGAATTTAGGATTCTGCCCTCCTTGGCGATCCAGCGCCATTTCACAGAGGGACACAGAAGGGGTAGCATGGTTCTTGGCAGGCTCTAGTGCAGTCGGACAGCGTTATAGCTAGAAAAGAAAGAGGAAGGGTAGCAGTGTTCTTCAAAGTCTCCAGTGACATTCAGAAGAGCTCCATTGTTCCATTGCTAATTGTCATTGCTGAAATAGAAATAATAGGGCTGACAGTCTTAGTCTTCTAAATCTGCAGCCACATTGTACTGTGTTATATAGCTTACACACAAAGAGGAGAGCTCCATTGCTAATTGTCATTGGTGAAATAAAAGTAATAGGGCTGGCAGTCTTGGTCTAAATCTGCAGTCACATTTTAATGTTTTATCTAGCTCACACACAAAGAGGAGAGCTCCGTTGGTCCATTGCTAATTGTCATTGCTGAAATAGAAATAATAGGGCTGGCAGTCTTGGTCTAAATCTGCAGTCATATTGTACGGTGTTATATAGCTAACACACAAATGGGAGAGCTCCATTGCTAATTGTCATTGATGAAATAGAAATAATAGGGCTGGCACTCTTCCTCATCATCATCATCATCATTTATTTATA